>NW_023270377.1:73045114-73383126 GCF_011800145.1 Mirounga leonina | reverse complement strand
AAAGAAAGAAAGAAAGAAAGAAAGAAAGAAAGAAAGAAAGAAAGAGAAAGAAAGGAGAAAGAGAGAGGGAGGGAGGGAGGGAGGGAGAGAGGAAGGAAGGAAGGAAGGAAGGAAGGAAGAAAAAATCTGTTTATTTTGGTTTCTTCCAGGCATTCTAACAAATCAATGGACTGGATAGATTTCAGACATTTGTGTTCTTATTTTTCTAAATGCACCACCAAAAGCAACATAAATATTCTTGGTATCCCTTAGAAAGATTGAAATCACTCTACATTTGCATTCAGAACAGGATTTTTTAATAGTATAACAATAACAAATATATATATTTGTTATATATAATATATAAAATATAAAATATATATATATTTTTTGTGTGTCCCTAATTTCATAAGACCTCTTAAAGATCTGAAGAAATGTTCTGTTCATTAAGCAGTAAACCTTAAATAACTGGCAAAATTTCACTAAATCATTCTATATTGCTTACTGTTGGCATGATTGATGTGTGAGAGATCACATGTTCTCTACCCTGGTGAAATGCCCTATACTGGCAAAAGTTTAGAGCAAATTTCCCCAGTCTTAACTTGATGCCTCGTCTCATCTTATCATTTACAAGCCTTTGCTCAATTTCCTGGTCCACCCCCCCACCCCCCCACCCCGCCACATCTGGCACATAAAGGATTAAGGAGAGTATTGAATAGAAGCCTGCTGATTCCCAAGGCAGCTGAATCGCTTTCCTGCATACTAAAGCCTTACTGTCATGCTTTATTTTCTCAAGCAATTAATGTGATTGGGAACTCCTTTCTTAAGAAACTGAAAACTAGTTGCTACCCTATTAATTCATACCAGTCACTGGAAAGTTTGGCAAAATTACCTGAGACAAGTCCAGATGTAACACCAGCTTCATTTCAACCAGATGGATCTTGTGACCAAAGATACCTGCCCTAAGGGTCACTCCAATCATTTCTCCCTATGGTATGGCATGTGGGAAGGACAGTGCTTCTCAGAATCTTGTACCTATAAAAAAGAACTGGATAAAGAAAAGTGAAATAATTAAACAAAACAAAAAAGGCAAGAAAGCCAAATGCAGTGTGTGGACAGCAATAGGTTACTTTTATGCATAGGTTGAAGGATCTTTAATGAATAAGTTTAAGAATTTGGGTTTAATTCAATCAAGAAATGGGCAGAAGACATGAACAGACATTTCTCCAAAGAAGGCATACAAATAGCCAACAGACATTGAAAAAATTCTCAACATCGCTTGGCATCAGGGAAATACAAATCAAAACCACAATGAGATACACCTCACACCGGTCAGAATGGCTAAAATAAAGTCAGGAAACGACAGATGTTGGTGAGGATGTGGAGAAAGGGGACCCCTCTTACACTGTTGGTGGGAATGCAAGCTGGTGCAACCACTCTGGAAAATAGTATGGAGGTTCCTTAAAAAGTTGAAAATAGAGCTACCCTATGATCCAGCAATTGCACTATAGGGTATTTACCACAAAGATACAAATGTAGTGATCCAAAGGGGAACCTGCACCCCAATGTTTATAGCAGCAATGTCCACAATAGCCAAACTATGGAAAGAGCCAAGATGTCCATCGACAGATGAATGGATAAAGAAGATGTGGTATGTATATACAATGGAATATTATGCAGTCATCAAAAATCTGAAATCTTGCCATTTGCAACAACGTGGATAGAACTAGAGGATATTATGCTAAGCAAGATAAGTCCATCAGAGAAAAACGATTATCATAGGATTTCACTCATATGTGAAATTTAAGAAACAAAACAGAGGAGCATGGGGGAAGGGAGGAAAAAATAAAACAAGATGAAATCAGAGAGACAAACCATAAGAGACTCTTAATCATAGGAAACAAACTGAGGGTTGCTGGAGGGGATTGGGTTGGGGGAATGGGATAACTGGGTGATGTACATTGAGGAGGGCATGTGATGGAATGAGCACTGGGTGTTATATAAGACTGATGAATCACTGACATCTACTCCGAAACTAATAATACATTATATGCTAATTAATTGAATTTAAATTTTAAAAAATTAAATAAAGAATTTAGGATTAATTAGGTCTCAGAGGCACATTTTTTTCACAGTTTAACATCTCCGAAATCAGGAGTATAGAGGTACGTAAACTAAAGTGCATTTTACGAGTAATGAAATAATCAATGTTGCTATGCTCTTATAATAATACAAATATGTATCTGGCTTACCAAATTGTTTTTGTTACATAACAGCATTGAAAAGAAAGTTTTAAATATTCTACATATCTGAAATTGACTCAGAAAAAACTAACACTATCTGGTTTAGAAGAAACAATTTTTATGCTAAAATTGTAAGGAGTGAATTGAAGGCATTAGAACAGGAGTTAAGCCTTGGGGGAGTGATTAATGATTTAACGTTTCTAATCCAAGTGGGAGCATTAACTCCACACACTGTAGCATTAAAATTGTGGTTTTTATGATGACATTGTACCAGAAAACAATGAAGGTATGAAAATTATGCTTCATATATGCTTCAAATAAAATATAAATATTACAGGATTGCACAGTCTTATCTTAAGAAGTTGAATTGAATGAAGGTCAGGTCAAACCCCATTGATGAGGACTCTCAGAATAAACCAAACTTTCTTTCTTATTCTGATAAAATAATATTACTAGAGCTGGTGCAGTTCTTGTTATGCATTCAGACCCAGGTATCAGTGACAAGGCATATCTTCATGGAGTCAACCATCTCTAGAAACCAGCAAGGCTATTTCAGGAGACTCCAAGTTACTCTGGGGACATGGTATATTTGTCAGTAGACTCAGACTCAGCAAATTTGCATAATGTATGCATGTCTGTTGGTTTAGTAGCACATTCAATTTTTAACATAAGTACAGTCAATCTACTTAATAGTGAAGGACTAAAAGTAGAATTGAATGGGAGATGAAATGGAATGGCCTAATGAAAAGTAGACATGAATTAATGAGACAATAAGACACTGTTGGATGTAATCAGAGAAAGTGATTTGAGAGTATTATGTTAGAACTATCATAGAATATGAGCTTATATGGGTACTCTTCTGCACCCCCAATTCCTGTATTTCCTGTCCTCCTTACTAGTTCTGCTAGAATTGTATGATAGAGAAAATGGAGAGAAGGTTTAGTCTGTTGAATGATGGCCTCTGAAAAGCTACGTCCAAGTAATAATCACTGGTATCTATGAATGTGACCTTGTTTGTTAATAATGGTCTTTATAGATGTAATTAAGCTAAGGATCTGAGATGAGATCATACAGGATCATCATGGGCCCTAAATCCATTGACTAGTGTCCTTCTAAGAGAAAGGAGAGGAATATTTGAGAGACAGAGACACACAAAGAAGAAAGCGGTACAGAGACAGAGGCAGGCAGAGGTTGTAATTACGCAGCTACAAACCAAGGAAGGCCAAGGATAGCCAGCTGCCACCAGAAGCTAGGAGAAAGGGTTGGAACACATTCTCCTTCAGATCCTTCAGAAAAAAAAACATTCCTGCCTGACACTTTGATTTTGAACTTCTGGCCTCTAAAACTGGGAAGAAAATACATTTCTGTTGTTGTAAGTCACCAAGTTTATGGTAATTGGTTACAGCAGCTCCAGGGAACTAACACAAAGGTTGAGCACAAAACTGCAGAGAAAAGACAAAATAAGGAGAGAAAACAAAGTATTGTGCAAATGAAATGAGCCAGTAGCCTGCAAGCCATTACTCACTCTAGAAATATTATAAGAAGCACTAAAGGTAAATAGGTAGCATTATCACTGGCTGCATTTTGGTTTTTTTAATGATAAAATAAGACTTTTTCAGGAGCTACCAAATAAGCTGCTCTTGTTTCCATTTCCAAAACAATAGGAAGTGTAGCAGAGAGGGTAAGCATATGGACACTTGAGGCTAAGCTGCCCAGGCTCAAATCCTCCTCCATTGTTTAGCTTGTGCTTTATGCTTGTGTGTTTGCTCCATCTGCAAAATGGGGATGATGATGGTCTCTATCTCATAAGAATCAGATGCATTTATATATAAAGTGCTTAAAATGTTATAAATACTATGTATGCACTTACTTTTATTACTCAAGACATCATTAATACCAAAGTTTGCAAATTCTCTAATTCTAGCGCAATCATGTCACAAGTCCAATGTGAAGATGTAATATAAAAGTGAATATGTCACATCACATCACAAAGAAAATAGAAATGAGAGTAGGAACTCTAAAAAGGTAATGAGAGAATACAAAATTTAATCAGAGTTCTTTAGAAAATGCTGACTGCAGTGCTCTGCTCCATGAAACCAGCATCCGCTGACGCAGCACCGAGAAGGACTTCTAGGAAGATGCTGGAGCCATCCCATACTGTCACATCTCAGGTCCATGGACTTCCTTCGACAAAGTGTCCTCTCTGCCTATACTTTGTCTCTCTCTGTTTGTGGTTTTTAATTATATCCTCAAATTTTTTTCTATTCAGTCTCCTTATTCTTCCCTTTGTTGAAATCTCTCATTTTGATTATGTCTATATCCTTATCACTTTTCATCCACTTTGTGAGGTAGCCCATTATGCTCTTTTTATTATTTAAAAATACCACAAAGATTATATCTATCACTAAATGATTTGGCATAGGGGAAAGAAGATAAGGAAAGAACGAAAGGAAGTTGGGAAACAACTAAAAATAAATTACATCCATCTTGGATTTTGTGCCTATGTGCAACTCTGGAACAGAAAATCTTGTACTCATTAACAGATTATGTTCCTAAGCCCATTTATAATGCTATTGAGACATGAGTCCTTAGTGACACTATCGCCCCCTTTTGAAGGGGCAGAACTGAAACATCTGTGTTCTGCTGAGTTCACATTTAAGGAAGTAAGTAAACTTAAATTTAGAAAAGGAGCCTCTGTTTGAGGCCTGGAGGTGTGTGCCATGTCTGGGTCTCACAGCAAGAGAGTGGGGTTGCACCACAGCTCTGCTGGCCCTGGGCTTGGCGGAATGACTGCTATTCCCGTGACCTTTCAAATCCATGGGCCATTCTGAATGCTTTTCTCCCACACCTCCCTGAATTCCATGTTCTTCAGCAAATGGAACTTGTGGGGAGCCTGGGTGGCCCAGTCAGTTAAGCATCTGTCTTCAGCTCCGGTCATGATCTCAGGGTCCTGGGATCCAGCCCTGCCTGCTTCTTCTTTGCCTTCTGCTGCTCCCCCTACTTGTGCTCGCTTACTTTCTCTCTCTCTCTCCCTCTCTGTCAAATAAATAAATAAAGTCTTTTTTAAAAAAGTAGAACTTGCTTTCTGAAGCACATCAGTTATGTCCCTATGATAAGAATTATGTTAAGTGCTGAGGGGCGAAAAGCAGTGGACTTCTGGCAAGGTTAATGGGCATCTTTCTCCTTGCAGATTCTCTTTTCTCTCACATGACAGATAGGCAGTTACTTCTGTGTGATCTTGCCTCAGGAATTTGGATTTGTACAGATGAAGTCAAAGACATGAAAAGATAATGGCAAACTTTCAAGGTGGGAGATTAGGCAGAGAAGGCTTTTGAAGTTGAAGAGAATCTCTACGATAGGTAAGAAGGCATATCTGTTATTCCTGTGGAGCAGCAGTGACCATTGGAATATGTGCAGAACAACTGAGAAGATGAGATCCTAGCCACTGGAGTCCCAGACTTTCAGGATCCCTCTGCTCCATGTGTACAAAATATTTGAAGAACTTCCAGACTGAGAGGGACATCTCTAAAGTTACCAGTGTGAGCCAATGACTGTGACTCTGAAAGGCTTTCTCTATATGTTGGTTCTAGGGATGACCTTCACTGAACCCTTTATGGAGATTCTTAATTATATTAAGATTAAATTTTCAGTCTTGCAGGAGAAGAACCCCAGAGGCTGATTAAGGCAGATTTTTAAGAAAGTAAAGCAAAGTATTATCTCCTATGTACTGAGTTTGTGAACTAAAACCTGTTAAGCATTAAAGCACCACTTACTGTAGAAATTCTGAAGGGAAACAATGTCCTGTGACCTTGGAAATTCAAGCAGAGATGGAAAGAAAAAAGCTAACTATATGAATAGAATTACAAACAATGCCCTTAGGTAAGACAGAGCAACAAAATGACCAGAATAACTCTTTTTGAGGAAGGATTCAGGGAGAACATTGTTTTGAGAGTAAATTTATAAACCTCAATATAAACACAAATCAAACTATAGTTTTTGCATGCTTAAAATGTGGAAAGTCTATTGCATTACTTTATTCCTTTTAACAAAGCTACTCACTGTAATTGCAATCACATAGAGTGAGAAATGTTCCACATTTAATAAAATGTTAAGATAGGAAAGAGTAAGGTTACTTGTTAATGGATAATTATGACAATAAAGTATTCATTGACCCTATATGATCAGATGTCTAGTGGATTAGAAATGTAGGAATAAAAAGAGAGGGAAATACAGTCCTGTTCTTGGGGATTTTAACAAAATCTATGAGTAAACAATTTGAAAATAATGCATCTATCCAAATGGTAGCATATATAATAGATATTACAGAGTGTTGTAAGCATTCAGAGAAAGAGACATGGCACGGAAATCTTCCTGGAAGATAGGGAAAGAATAGAAAAGAAATTCAGGCTTTAGAGAGATACTTCCAAGTATATTTATATATATAGTCAACCTTACTTTAACAATGGATAAATAGCGTCACTATATTCAAAATAAAAATCAAAATACTTGAAATAGAATCACTGATGGGATCCATAATACATAAATATTGAAAAATAAAGAGAGCTAAATGTAATTATATCACATTTATGTCTTATGTGTCAAATATACATTAATTACCATAATAGGCATGAAAATTTAAATCTACAAATATCCATGGGGAGAAGAAATGATCAAATCTCAGCATTTTAAATTTCTCCTCCATTTTACTTCAGATACATCCTGCATTTACTAAAACACATGGTATGACTGCTCATAATAAAATGTACACAAATGCAAAGCATCCCTGGCACGGAGATCCCCCCAAACTCTAAGTGTCAACTATGAGAAAAGAGCAATTGAACAGATTTTATACTCAGCCCATCATGAGTCTCCAAGGTAAATTCTGAGGGTTTGGTAAAATGATAAAAACCCACTCCCCAGTGGGAAGTCTAGTTGACTACAATAGCTAGACATGGAGCTCTAATCATTATTCAGCATGTCTTAAGAAAAAGTCCAAAGTCATTGGAAAAGTCTTTGTTTTTTTTTTCTCAGTTAAGTGGCACACGAGGAGGTGAAAACCTACAAAAGCCACTGAACATAATTCTTATTAACCAACATTAACTGCCTGCCCTGGGAATTGAGTCCTGGTTCTCAAAAGCAAATAATAAAAAGTAAATTTCATCACACAGGGATTCTTTTTTGGAGGGGGGGGTTTACAAGTATAGGAAGGAGATTAAACAAAATGGCCTTAAAGGCCACTAATGTCCTACAGAGAAGGCTTGCTTCCCAGGATTCAAATCTATTGCAAGAATTACCTATTTTTTCAGAGACAGCTTTCTTTGATCTCTATAAATTGGCAGTTTTCCCTTATGCTCCCATTACACACCAACCTTTTATTGGAACTCCAATTAGTTTCATTGTTTATCTAAGTGAATAAAAATCTACCACTTCATTGCAGATAAATCACATAAAGTATTCATGTTATTTTGATAACTGGTACATGTGATTTTTCAGTATTTATATGTAATGTATTAAGAAAATTTAGACAAGGTTATTAGCAGATACATCCTGATGGATTCCCTGTGGTGTTGGTTCACTGATAAAATATCCATTTGACATGGAATATAATAATAAATATGAGATCTAGTTGGCATTATTAGACTTTAAAAATAGACCACCAGATGAACACTGAGTGATGCATGGAATTGTTGAATCACTGTATCATACACCTGAAACTAATATAATACTGTATGCTAACTAACTGGAATTTAAATAAAAAAGAAAAATAGACTACCAGAATAATTGCTTATATTCTTGCTCCATTACCAGCTACTTAATTACTGAGAGAGTTAATTACTTAAGCCAAAAAAATGTTATGAAAAAGTAAGGTGAGCTAGCTCATACCATTCTCAACTTGGTTGTTTATGATCATCGTACACGGGAAGAAAACATTTTTGGACTAAACTTCAGCAACCTTTGTAAGGTCTAGAAATTGGGTTAATAAATGTATATGTTGGTCTACAATTCCTTTTCATGTTCCTTTCCTACCTCCTGGTTCCATTTACCATCTAATTACCAATTCGGATCTTTAATAGAAATTAATTAATAATATTGTACACATAAGCCATTAGAAATACATAAAGTAAAAGACAGATTAACTATACTGAGCACCTTTGAGGCCCCTGCTTTCATCTTATCCTTCCTAGACCTTCAAGTTCTAGATCTCAACACAGGAAAATGCTTCTTCTTTTCAGAGTCATCAAATATCCATGCTGATATGAAACTAAATTGCTTTATTGTGATCATAAAAATCCCAATAAAAAAGCTATCATTAGTTGTATCAGGCATTTCAAACTCAAATGCCTATCCACGCCAGATAGTTAATTAAAATGAGTAAAGTTGTCAGGGGTGGACTGTTATAAATTGGGCAAATATTATTCACCCAACTAAAAGAGGCAGTCACTATTCAGTAACAGCATATCGTTTCCAGAGGGCACAGAGCTCAGACCAGCTTAATCTTTTGATGTTCCAAGAGAAACCAGAATTCTGGATTTTTATGAAAAGAAATCTTATGTTTTTTAAATTCCGGCACCAATTTCAACATTTTTAAAACATTATGCAAGTCAAAATAAATACATCTGCTGCCTGGATTAGCCCAGTTTGGACCTCTGAATTAAATAACAATGTACTTCAATTGGAAAAAAGGTCATATTTGACTCTTGAAAGCCATAATAGACAATTGCGAATTCCCATTTCTTTTCCTTCTAGAAAGTTATCTTAATTTTATTTATTTCACATCCTTTTTTATTTTCTATATTTTTCCATCATTTAACTCAAAAAGAACCATAAAGGAATAGGGTTAAGAAGAAGGATAATGGTAGGAAATACTACCACAACAAGTGTGATTGTCTTTTCTCAATTATCTTCTAAAACATAAGTTTAGATTTTCCACCCGGACCCTCAATAAACCTTCAAGGAAAGTATACATTCCTATTGGCTCTTGTTAAGTGAACAGAACTAAAAGATCAGTGCCCAATCCCTACAAATCAGAAGACATTTTAAAGCTCCCAGTACATCTTACTAAAACTGGAAAACAAACAAACAAATAAATAAAAGTCCTAGGATATCAGTTGGAAAACTTTTGAATTCTTATCCCTGCTATCATTCAGAACCCATATATGGACATTCATAAATCAAATCAATTGATTCAATATATAAGACACCCAAATATCGATCTGGCTTTCTTTTCTTTTTTTTTTTTTTTTAAGATTTATTTATTTATTTGAGAGAGAGAAAGAAAGTGTGGGGGGGGGAGAGGGGGAGAAAGAAAAAGAATCCTCAAGCAGACTCCTCACTGAGTGGGGAACCGGACATGGGGCTTGATCCCACAACCGTGAGATCATGACCTGAGCCAAAATCAAGAGTCAGATGCTTAACTGATTGAACCACCCAGGTGCTCCTCAATCTGGGTTTCTGAGCAGCCCTATTCTACTGTCTAAGAAGACAATAGGTGATAGGAAAGAGGCCGTTCCATGAATGCTCGAAGTTTGATTACAAAGAATAAGGATATTTTCCAGATAATTCCAGTTTAGGGTCAATGAAAGCATCACAATAGAAGAATTAATAATTTGCTTGGTCATATTATAATTTCTCTATACAACATGGAATCAAACTGATTGACTTGACTTAAGTCAAACCATTCATTTTCATCGGGGAGTTAAGAGACACAAGAACTGAAATAATTCACTAACCAAAAGCCAAAGGTGATTATTTTTCTACCCAGTCATTGCCCATTATAATTAAGAGAGAGCATATGGCATTCTCTAGTCATACCTGACAAAGTATAAGAACTTAATGAAGACTTGTTGATTTAGTAAGAACAGAAAAATACAGACTAATAGCCTTTATAAACATAGACATGAAAAAATTTGGCATATTTTTAACAAATTGAATTCAATAATCCATAAAAAGATAACTACATCATGACTAAGTACAATTTATCTCAGAAATGAAAGATTTGTTTAATGTTGTAAAATCAATGTAATTCACCATATTAACAGATAAAAAAAAAGAAATGACATCTCAACAAATACAGGAGAAACATTTGATAGAACTCAACACCATCTCTGTTAAGAATTCTCAGCATGCTAAGAATAAAAGAGACCTTCTTTAGCTTGAAAAAAGCATCTGCTATGATCTAATATTTATAATTAATATTGTAATTTAATAATATTGGAAACAACCTAAATTGTCATCCATGGGTTACTCATTGAATAAGTTATGGAATATCCATTCAATCAAGCAACTACTTTAATAGACATAATAGTTAGAGACTGAATGGATATGATGTATAATGATTTACAAGCTATATTGAAAAATGAGAAAGCAGGGTGCTCCACCTCTTCCAGGAGGGGAGCTTAATCTACCAGTCCCCTTTGAGTGTGAGTTGGCCATAGTGATTTGCTTCTAAAGGATAGAATATGGAAAGGGAAAAATAGTAACATCAGAGTAGGAAAATCTGGCAAGCACTACCCTAATCAAGTAATCAAGGTTACCATCATTAATGCTTAAGTTATGTTGATAGGACATTCCCCCTAATACGATGCAATGAGAAAGGCACATCATCTCTGTGATCTTCTCCTCCAAAACCCATACCCTCAGACTATTCATGTGAAAAACATCCGACAAACCCAACTTGATGGACATTCCACAACATACTTAACCAGTACATCTCAAAAGTGCCAAGGCTATATATATTATATATAGAATGTTGTGTAAGTTATGGGAATACTGCCTAAAAATGGTTCCAGGTCCTTCCATATTTGTCACTTTGTTGTTTTATTTCTCACATGGAATCATCTAGGCTAAATATAGAAACAACCATGAAGAGTATAGGCCAGTGTTCAATGCCAGTTACCACACCAAATGACCATTAGATTTGAGAGTCCATGTACTAGTTGCTAGGGAAAAGTTCTCGTCATAATCTGTTGGGATCAATATAAGGAAAAGTGGAGTCCAATGTCATTCACAATTAAATGCAGAAGTGTATTTGTCTGAGTTTGACCTCTGTTGCTCCTGCATGCCTTCCTCTCTCATATATTTGAAAGAACAGGATACAGAAAGCCATAGCCATACAAATTGGTCCCAGGCCAAATGATAACCCTAGGGTGCCTGGCAAAAGCAAAGGCCAAGCACACAGGGGAAAGATTTCCTCAAATACAAGATGTTTTCTTAAGTACAGCATGGCATTTTGGGAGACTTTTTCTAATTGTGTCTCTTTCTTCTCTTTGAGTTCATTCTCTGTACTGTAAATATTGAGGACTTGCTATCTGAGCTTTAAAGAGATGGAAGACAATATTTTTTACTTCTCAGTCTTAACATATTAAAACCTAAAACTTAGAAAAATCCTTGCCAAATATGTCCTATGAGGCCAGCTCATGCCTCCATAAATAATATGAAATGAACATTTCACCCAGAATTTTTAATGTCCTTGATATGATTCCCTAAAAATCCACTCAAGATTATTCAAGAATTTACAAAGCTGAATTATAATAACAGGTGGATATTTGTCCTATATTTTAGATTTTTTATTTTTAGTAGAAGAAGATGATAATTAAAGAATTCTAAAGGTGGTACTGGGGAACTAAAATCTCATTCTAGGGCATGTAAATAAGCACATGTGTTTCTGAATTCAAATCCTGGTGTGACCACTTCATAGCCACATGGTTTTGGGAATGTCACTTTACTTTGCAGCTTTGATTTCCTCATCTCTAAGACAAGGTAAGCAAATGTCCATGACACGGGATTGTGATAAAAATAAATTGAAAGCTGGAGACATGTTGGACTAGACAGAAAACAAATCGGTGCTAGATAAACTATGACAAACATATTTTAAAGCTTATCTCCCAGAAAACGGAGAAATCTCAGAAGACAGAAACTAAGGGGGAAATGGAGCCATAGCAGTAATGTCTGATTTTGTAACAGCTCTTGAGTGGGGAGGTGGGACTATCAAAGGTAGTTGTGAGTAAGAAGAGTTCAGGTTGTATTGCCCACAGGGAAAGATTATGAAAGACTGGGGATACAAACTGCATGGAATTAGAAATAGCACCCCTTACTCACTGAGACCCTCAAAAGACTGCATCTTCAGTAAAAGAAGATCTTAGAGGGGAAAGAAATCTGACCACTTACTCAGGGAAAACAAAGAAATTTGTTTTTGTCTAAGATCTAGATGAGGAAAAAAAAAAAAGTTTCACCTGAGAATTTGAAAACCCCGACTGTCTTCCAGAGGCTTAGAATCTAAATATATACAATATATGCATGCTATAGTAAAACCTAAGCTGAACAGTTAAAATAAAAAGCAGTTAAGGCAAAACCGAATAACACAAATTGATACAAGGAACTGATCAATGCTAGTAGCTGTCAACAGAGCAGATGGGAGAGCATCAAGGTGGATGGTTGTATTAATCCAACAGAGAACATTTACCTGCAGAGGACAAGGAAGAGGGACGTCTGGGTGGCTCAGTCTGTTAAGAGTCTGCCTTCGGCTCAGGTCATGATCCCAGGGTCCTGGGATCGAGCCCCATGTCGGGCTCCCTGCTCGGTGGGGAGTCTGCTTCTCCCTCTCCTCCCTCTGCTCCTCTCCCTGCTCATGGTCTCTCCCCTCTCCCAAATAAATAAATAAAATCTAAAAAAAGAAGAAGAAGAAGGACATGGAGTGGATATTGAGGGTGTTTGAAAGAAAGAAATTCAGGACTTAAGTTGAAGAAGATGGGAAGTGAAACTGTTTGATGCTGAGAGACGGGAAGTGGTAAGATGGGCATAAAGCACTGGGCATCAAATTATGTCAGAACAGGTGCCTTGGGTTAAGCAGAGTGAGAGATCTAAAGAGTAAGGTGGTCCCAGGGAGAAACTAGTACACTACAATTAGTATGCTAAAATTTAAGATTTATCTGATGGAGTAGATTCAGGATAATGCCACAGGAGAAAATTTCTAACCAGCAAAATTAATAAAGTTTATAATTGTCAATGTTAAGTTCAGGGTGCCAACCATCATCCCCTTCCCTGGGATTCTGGCTGATAGAAACAAGCCAGTGAGGATCAAAATCTTAGGTCAGTTATAACAGTGCCATGCCCTCCAAATGCCCAACTTCATGACAGAATCATGTTGTGCTGGCACCTGAGACCAAAGTGAAGGCCTTCAACCATCTGCCCCAAATACTCTTTGTGATCCACCTGTTGGAAGTGTTAAGTTTGTAGAGCAGATTTTGACTTATGCATCTGGGTTTTCGTATCAAAGTGAGTCAGGAGCAGAATAGAAAGTAAAAGAGAGAGTGGTGACTTTCTGACCTGATTATGCTTACATGTAGAAAGAAGAAGTGGAGAAGCATCCAATCCCTTTTGTACCAGGTCTTTAAGCAGATAAAAATGATAAAGGGAGAAAGGAAAGGGCAAAGCAGAAGGGAAGGAGAACAAAAGTGTGACAGAGATCCATGTCCCGTTTTTGAGGCTAAATAAGAGTACTCACCAGAAAAGAAAAAAAAAAAAAAAAAAACCCTGGTCCAGTGGATGTCAAGGTCTGCTCCATTTTATCAACATCTTAGCCACTCCTCTTTTAGAGACACAAGCAAGAGGAGGAAATTCTCTCCACAACTGCCCCATTCCTAATAGAGGGGAAAGCAGAAGTCCCCTCCCATAGAAGCACGAATATGGGAATTTACAAGTCTCCCCAGCATTTGAAATGCTGTATAGGTCGTCTACATGTATGCCATTGTCATCCGTGGTCAAGGTAGAGTTACAGTTTATAAAGAACTGTGCTAAGTCTGTGTAAAATTTGCAGATTTTATCACATGTCTAAGAAATTTCACCCACCAGGTTATAATTCTAGACCATCAATTCTTAAATCATAAATCCTAAAGTAAATGGTTTCCTTGGCCTCTATATACCTTGTCAATCTCAGCAATGGTCACGGCCATACAAGCATTCTCTGAGACACATGAGGATGACAATGCCTAGTTGTTCCTTATAGCTGGAACCTAAGAATGTTTAGTGTCGTCCATAGCCGTACTTAAATTACTAATCTGCCTCACTATCATAAACATCTTACATTCTGGAGGTTTCAAGTTCTATAGGTTTACCCACTCTCTCATTACAGTGAAACGGTTCTGATAATTTCTTCACATTATCTACATATTTAAAATGTATAGAAAAAAAAAAAAAAAACCCTAATCCCAATGCATCCATTACAGTATCATAAACTAGGGTTTTAAAAACAACTGCCTTTTCTTACCAAATCTCCTTCTCAGCTACTCTGCTACCTGACATCAATTCTAGTTACATAAATTCGCCTTTTACTGCCTGGCCCATTTTTCTGTTGCCTACACAGGCTCTCACTTCTTCATGGGCAGGCACTTGCCTCTTCATCTATTGCCAGTCTCTGGCCTTCTTTTCCCAATGTGACCCACAGCCTAATGAGATAAAATGTGGAATGGCAGAGACAGCTTGTATGACTTGGGGTTGGGATCAGACAAGTCAAATGGTTCAAAGTGTTCTACCAGCCACTAGAAATGTAAGTATGTACAAAATATCTAAATATTCTGTGTGTTAGTCTCCTTGGCTATTAAATACATATACTTATGTATTAAATATATATGTGTGTGTATATATATATGTATATGTATTTCCATCATAGTCTTGTTGTATAGAATAAATGGGCTAATGCATACAAATATTAAAACATCCCACAGTGCCTGCATATAGTAGGTATTCAGTAAGTGTTAATTCCCCTTTCAACAAAATATGGGTACCATTTTTGAAAAATTGCCAACTTCTGTCACCATGTCTGAACATCACTCCACTCTGGCCACGTCAGTTACTTTCTTTTGGGACAGAAAATATATTTTCAACACATCCGT
Source organism: Mirounga leonina (assembly GCF_011800145.1). NCBI lineage: Eukaryota > Metazoa > Chordata > Mammalia > Carnivora > Phocidae > Mirounga > Mirounga leonina. The sequence goes on along the minus strand of NW_023270377.1, from coordinate 73,368,014 downwards.
TGAAAATGAAATTTTCCCAACTCCAGTGCCAGCTGGCTGAGTGCTAAGTTCAGCCCACAGGAGGCACTGATGAGACACAAGAGCGTAGCAGGAAAGGAGAAGCCGGGGTGTAGGTCACATTCCCTCTCTTCTTCAGGTAGCATCTGCAGCAGCAGCAGGTTCTCACTAGATAGGCTGTCCCTCCATGGTCCCAGCTTTCCCTGATGAGGCTGTGAGAGAAAATCTGCTCATGCCTCCCATAGCTTCCCACAGCTCTCCGGCAATCCTGGGCAATCCCTGGCTTGTAGAAGCATCACCTCAATCTCTGCCGTTATCTTCATACGATGTTCTCCCCATGTTCATGTCTGTGTCCAAATTTCCCAGTTTTAGAAGGATACCTGTCATATTGGATTAGGGACCCACGCTACTCCAGTAATGATTTCATGTTAACTAATTATATCTGCAATGACCCTATTTCAGATCACATTCTGGGGTGCTGGGAGTAAGGACATCAACATAATAATTTTATTTGGAGGGACACAATTCAACCCATTATACAGGCTAAAGTGCACGTGGGAGGATGTAACTTTTTTAAAGGTTGCTGCAAAATCTAGACACTTCTTTGAATACAATCTTTATGCTACAAAAATAGAAAATCTGCAAGCATCTTCATTTCTTTGCTGATCATTTGGAAGAGAAAAGAGAGAAAATTCAAATGTAATCAGGCCTTTCCTTTATTCATAACCCTAGATACTAAGTGATTTGTGAAGATATCAGTTTATGTTTCATTTATATTATGGTATTGAATGACGTAACTGTATATAATTTATGATGGCTCTTCCAATTAGTTGGGTTCCCTAAAAGGACAGGTCACCCAGAGAGGGTCTGGAAGCACGTTAATTAGAATCAAATAAGACAGATTGGCATTACATGACAGCCCTATGAAAGGCACAGAGGAATCAAAGAAAAAAGAGATTTACCATAAGCAGTTACCGGAAGAAGACAAAACAGGACACAAAGAAACTGAAACTGATGCCTTGCAATCCAAGAAAGAAGCAGACCAAAATATTATTGCTTAAAACAGCCTCCTAAGTAGAAAAGAAATAAAATGTTATTAACACAGAAACAAAGCTTAAAACAAAACCTGAGCGAACTGATATAAAGACCTCAAAAGCAAAGTTGTTACAATGAAGTATTTCAAATGTATGTTTGCATTTTGCTTGAAGCAAGAAAAGCACTGACATCATATACGGGAGGGGTAAAGCAGGCTGTCTACCATCTTGATCTCAAGGCTAAGCAACAATTTATGGTATAGGTGCTTGGGAGAAATAATTTTCTGGAAAAGACTTCTTGGGAGAAGTACAAATTTCTTGAGATCTGACAAAATTTGACCCTAGAATCTTTGAATTTTGAATGGAGATACTGGAAGTTAGGAATAGCTTCATTTTCAAAGGCTTTGAAAGAAGGAGACTTGAATTCACATACTTTCTTTGATTTGATTTTAAAACCACCATAGTTATTTCTGTTAGAAGAAATACAAAATGAGGGACTTTGCTATGCTCCAAGAAAGTAACCGGCTCTATATGACTTTATGGAACAGTTGTTTTTTGGGTTTTTTTTTAAAGATTTTTATTTATTTGACAGAGAGAGATACAGCGAGAGAGGGAACACAAGTGGGGGGAGCGGGAGAGGGAGAAGCAGGCTTCCCGCGGAGCAGGGAGCCCGATGCGGGGCTCGATCCCAGGACCCCGGGATCATGACCTGAGCCGAAGGCAGACGCTTAACGACTGAGCCACCCAGGCGCCCCAACAGTTGCTTTGTTGTAAGAAATAAGGCATCTCTAGGTCCATGTATCCTCTTAAGAAACATTTGGAATATTGATATACAATGCAGTGATTCTCTGGAAATTATTACTTGTTGGGGTGTGTGTGTGTGTGTGTGTGTTCTTATTCAAACAGTTGATGTTAGGAGATCGGGAATTAAGACTGAGAAGACTACAAAATCTTATATTCTCTTCAAGCAAGTGGACAACCTATAAGAAGAAATAAGTCTACATTTGATGATTTGCAACTGAACCCGGACAGTTTGTGGTCCATAAAGTTTATGCCACGGAAAATAACACAGATCTTAGGCAATAAACTCAGGTCAGATTATGCGTTCTAACATGAGTACATTGTTGGAGACTAAAGGTAAGGACAAGTTCTATGAATAGGGGATGGATAGTGGGTAGATAATCCTGAAATGGAGATGATTTAGGATTTAAAAAACCCCAAAAAACTAAGGACTTTATCTTTTACTGGGTTGGAGAAAGATGTCTCCCCTTGGGGGGCTTTAGACATGTGCAGAGGGCTGGTACTATTCAGTGTACAAATATACTGAAGTCTTCCCAGTGTTGCAGTGAGAGAAACTGCTCTTTATGATATATCCAGCACCCAAAGAGTCATACCCAGTATTGAATCCAGTGTAAGATGGCCCTGTTTTGGGCACCATCTTGTTATCCTTAAATCTTAAGGAACAATTCATTAAATACTACAATCTGGTCTCATCTGTGTTGTGGAGCATTCAGAGCAGGACCAATGTCCGTGTTTGGGTCCAAGTAGTGAAAACAAGAGCATCCTTATTCCTCCTCCTAAAGGTTGAATATCTACAACAATATCTTCCCAGGGAAGGTCAGTTTTTCCAGAACTGCAGGATATGATGGGCAGCAAAGCAAACAGGAGGTAACTACCAGAGTAATAGCAGGCATAGAAAGAACTTTATTGGAGAGTAATGGAGGAGTTAATTCTCCTAATTTCTAGAGGAAAAGGATATCTAAGGAAGATGGGAATTTGGGGGTTAAGGTCGCCGTATTACTCATAAGGTAATCCCCACCCCAAAAAAACCCCAGATATTTCAGTTAAGTGCACTTGGAAGTTTCTAGACTTTGTATTCTGTTTTCTGTATAATGTTATTGATTCATCTTTGAGAAAGACGCTAATGTATGTGTTCTCATAAAAACATGTTTTTCTTTAAAAAAAAAAAACGGGTTTTAGAAGGAAAGGTAACAGTACATTCATTTTTCCATTGCACTTGAAAAGATAAAATCTCTAAGTAATTTAAAAAAATGTTTTAACTTATTTCAGCTGATAGTTTGTTTTGTTTTTTTTCTCTCTTCCCAACCACCCTTACTCCCACACTTTAAAGTTTTAACCAGTCCTGGAGCATGGCAGAAAACTCTTGAGTTTCACCTCCTCTCCCTGCCCACTCTTCGATAAGCTTGTTAATGAGTAATGAAATTAACCAAAAGGTGAGGAGAAGAAGGAAAAAGAAGAGAGGTTAAGGGGCCCGAATAATCAACACACTAATTAATCTCATCTGACTAATCATTGACTCGTAGAGAAACATGAGAAATGTCCCCAAATATTAACATCATTCTAACTAGATAGACTATTGATATCCTCACAAGGGGAAGAGTGGGGGGGAGGGCGGGGAAACCATCTTTGCTGTAATTATCAAGTAGAAAGCATTCAGGGAATATATTTCAGGCATAAAAGGTAAAAATTGTTTAAATTTCTTTCAGCCATCTTCTAACAGTGACATAGGCAGAAAGAAATTTGGGAAGGGCAGGTAAAGGGTCATTTCGTCCATCTGTCTGTCTCCTGACGGAACAACATTTGCATTTCAGACCAGGACTGGCAAGCCTACCAAAAAGAAGCTGTTTTGCTTAGAAATCATAGATAGGTCCCATGTTTTTTCCAATAAATATGTTCTATGAAATGTGCATAAATCATATATTTTTTTAAAAATATACTCTATTCTGTCTAAAGAAATAGTGTAATATTTTTCATAAAAGTAAATGTCATTTTAGGATAATTACATTATAATATTTTTTGAAATTGAGGCATATCTGTGAATTCACAAATAAGTTAATGTACAAAAAAATTATTCTACCTGTATCCCCCTAAAGAAAAGGCTAATTAGAAATGTTTGGACTAATACTTTTGTAGTATTTACTAAGATAGTTCACCATCCTGAACAGAAAATTTCAGCATCCCTCAAACACTAGTGCATCCCATGCTTTACTAAAAGGAAATGCTTTATTTGATTTAAATGCTCCTCCTTATCTAAGGTCACAGCTAATCAGTGTCAGGGTTAGGTTTCGAGCTTGCCCTGTGTTACTGGCCCAATGTTCTATCAATGGTACTGTGTTGTCTTCAACACTGCTCTGTTTTGAACCCTGGGTTCTGCATACTCCCCACATTCAAACATTCCCCAACCTCTCCATACCTACTTTTTCTACTTTCTAACCTGCTTCTCCACATCCTCCCAATTTGTTATTGTCCATGATGCAGCCCCATAATGCCCCCTCAGATGTAACCTTAAAGAGAATTCATTAAGGTTAGACTAAAAAGATTACCAGTGACCAGTCCTAATTTCTTATTTCTTGAGGAAACCATTATAATGCCCTTTAAGAATGACAGGTCCAGTTGTTTCGGGGAAACAGTCCCAATGTCCGGCAACCCCAGGAAGGAAAATCTTTCTTTAAGAAAACCTTAAAGTTAACTCAAAAAATGGATATAATACAGAAGTGACAAAAATATTATTTTTTTCTTTCTTATGTCTTTTGTTGGTTTGCATTTTCCTAGACCAAGTGGAGAAATTCATTTTAAATGATGTACACCCACTAAGATCTGACCTGATTAGTTCATGCACTACAGAAAGAAATTATTGTGTTTAAATGAGTGAAAACCTTCTAGGGCTAACTCTGCTCCCTTCATTAGGAGAAAAAAAGAGGGAGAAGAGGAAGAAAAACTGATAGGTGACACCAAATAGACATCTCAGAATTTATTGGGACTTTACAATTAGAAAGTGGGAGATTATATATATAGCTTTACAAAGAAACTTCATTATGAAGCTTCCATGGCATTTTAAGTTTCTATATAGCCTTAAATATCTGAGAGAAAAAAAAAAAATCAGAGAGCAATGTGAGGTGTAAGTACCTGGTCCAGGGTATACCATTCTGTTTGACTAAAGAGAACTAGATGCTCTGGGTTCTTTTCTGGAAAACATACTCAACTCCCCCAGACCAATCAGGAAACCAAATTATCTCTCTGTTAAAGAGGAATGGAGGAGCAGATGGGAATGAGAAGAATTTGTCCTGCTAGCCCCTCTCTAATGCTTTCTGGGACCTATTTATCTCATGCTTATTATGTAGTCTATATAGAAGATCCCGTCTCTAAACGCTGTCCTGCCGGGGGGAGAGTTGTGGTCCATGGACCTCACAAAGAGAATGGCTTCCCCCCCCTGGAATCAGGTATGGCTCCCCATGGCTGCTCAACCTTAGAAACTTGTGGAGTGTCCACAGTCTAGGGAACTACCAGGGTAATTTTGCTCTGGATAAAACTCAGAGAGGAGCTGTTCTTCACATGCTATTGATCACAGATGGAAATATATCTTCCTTAACTGGGTATGCTGCCCTTTAAAGCCTCCCACTTCAACGTAATAGGACCAATAGAATATTTTTCCCATGTTAGGGGGTGGAAGTTTTTCCGATGCCTCGCAGTTGCTCTTTTCTTACAGAAAGCAAAATTCAGATTTCCTTTAGGTGCAACAGACACCCAGAAATAAAAAAGAGCGGTCTCACATTACGCAATGCAAAATGACATCCAAATAAATCAGATGTCAGAAATCACCCGCGGCAGAAAAAAGCTTCCTTTTTGAAATATTTTGACACCTGACACAAGAGTAAAAGAATTACACAGATCAACTGAAAAAAAAAATTGTCACACAAAAATTAATTGAATAATATAGTCCTTACAGGCTCGTCCTGAAAATATAGGTTGTGGGTTGCCTGTTCAAACACAATACTTTGGGAAATAGGCTTAACAAAGGAAGAAATAGTAATCAGACTTGCAAAAACCAATTGTAGCTGGTTTGAGGGCCGACACAATACAGATTCTGCTTAAGTTACTATAATTTGAGCAAAGCAGGTACGAAGGGATCTAGACCATTATGAATGCTTCTGGTTGAAATAGTCAAATAATTTTTGACTTCAAAAAAACTTCCTAACTAGAAAAAGATTCCCTTAAGTCCTAATTCAAGTGGGTTCTAATTCATTTTATTAGCTATAAATCCCAATATAGAATTTCAGTGGGCTAATCATTTTTATTTTAAATGCCATTAGTTTCTTTTGAAATTTTCCCAATGTTTCTTCCAAAGATAATGAAATTCTCCCCAAAATAAGTTAGAAGGTAATGTATGGAAGCAGATTAAGGGAAAGCATGCGCCTTGTTCTTTGAAAAGGTGCATTTTTATATTTCTGCAAATACTAAATAACAGAGAGCTGAAGAACTGAACTTCATATAGTACACCTGTGTGAAATATTAATGAGACAAATTCCCAACCTGTAACTCTTCAATGAGTTAGCTAGGTAGAGAAATTGGCTCTGGGACGTCTAATGTATTGGTTGAAATGTTAGAGGTGACGTTTGAAGTTTGTAGCCTGTCAGTGCAAGTAAGAATATATGCTAGTTCACTGGCTGCAATAGCTTACATCTTTTTCTGGATTTTTCTTGATAGCTGAACAACTAAAATAATTTCAGCAGATAAAGTTCTCTAAGTTATACACCCAGTGTCATTACATGCTTCGTCTTTCTCCTAAAATGAGAGAACTATTTGTCCTAGAGATAATCTTGCCTTAGGCAGAAAGGAAGGGATGAGCAAAATGTTCAAAATTTTCTTTTGATAGTTTATTTTTTATTCTGACTGTAGTATGTCCGGAGCCCTAGATTTCTCTGTAACCCATTGCTATGGATACTAATGTGAATTTAAAACTTCCACAAAAATATTTTAAAAATGGATATTAATGTGAATTTTAAAACACCACAGCACAAGGGAGAAAGCATAATTCTGCCCAGCGAGATTTAGAAGACTTCACTAAAGGGATGACATTTGAGCTCTGAAGCACGCATAGGAATTTTCCAAGTGAAAAAAAAAAAAAGGCAAAAAATTTCAAATTTGTGGAATAGCATGTTGTCCTACAAGGGTATAGTGTACTCAGGAAATGACTAGCTTTTCTGACCAGCTATGGAATCAAATACATGAGGGGTAATGATGGGTAGGAGCCAGCGTCATTGCAAGCCAATGCGAATTTACTCTCTAAATCACAGCATTAGGAAAATCCTCATTTTTATTTTTTTTTAAGATTTTATTTATTTATTTGACAGAGACACAGCAAGAGAGGGAACACAAGCAAGGGGAGTGGGAGAGGGAGAAGCAGGCTTCCCGCCAAGCAGGAGCCCGATGCGGGGCTCGATCCCAGGACCCTGGGATCATGACCTGAGCTGAAGGCAGATGCTTAATGACTGAGCCACCCAGGCGCCCCAGAAAATTCTCACTTTTAAAAGGTGATTCTGCATATGCCTAGCTCCACCCTGCCTTATAACCATGCTCAGAAGGGCACAAAATACATGTCGTAGGAACATGCCAACTGAATTGCCAAAATCGGTAGAGTATACTTTCTCGAGCAGAGAAACTGCAGGTGCCTTCATTAGAAAGGAATAGGACACAAAATTCTGGAAAAGAAATGAGGAGATAAAGCAAATCTTACATCCACAAAAAAGATAGATAACATTACATGAAAAATTTACATAGAGGAAGAAATGTTAGTCCCTGAGATTAGCATTGGATGGACTAAACAGAGTCCATTAACCTGTATTTGTGCAAAGGGGATGAACACAATAGCAGGTATTTGAAAAGGGAGGGATAAGAATACAAGTGACTGGGCCTAAACAAAAAGGCTATTGGCTGCTTTTTCCCATGTTTGGAAGGCTGCTAGAAAACCACATAGTACCTATTACAGATTCTAACGATCTTATTCTGAGACTACTTGAACCATTCACTCAGTTTGGCCCAGTCGCTGGATCGTTTCTCTGCAGGCAGGAAATTCCCGTATTAAGTAGAATATCATGGGAGGCTTTTTTTTTTTTTTTCATTTAAGTTCAATTTAATTAACATATAGTGTATTATTAGTTTCAGATGTAGAATTTAGTGATTCATCAGTTGCATACAACACCTGGTGTTCATCCCAACAAGATCCCCCCTTCATGCCCATCACCCAGTTACCCCATCCCTCCACCCACCGCTCCTCCAGCAGCCCTCAGTTTGTTTCCTAGAGTTCAGCGTCTCTTATGGTTTGTCTCCCTCTCTGTTTTCATCTTATTTTATTTTTCCTTCCCTTCCCCTATGTTCATTAAATTCCACAGATGAGTGAAATCATATGGTATTTGTCTTTCTCTGACTGACTTATTTCACCTAACATAATACCCTATGGTTCCATGGGAGGCTTTTTAAAAATAGTATGGCTAGATTGGTTTCTTAGACTATAAACACTGGTGACAGTGTAAAGAAAGGCCTAGAGTAGAGAGAAGCACTAGGTTCTATGATGCATCAAGAGTGAACAAAAACCAGCATGACTTCAATGACGGTTTGTACAAGGAATAAAGTCAAGAATGAGCAATTAATAGCTGATGACTGCTGCTACTTTGTCCAGAGCCAATGAGAATGAAAAACTGAACTAGCAACAACCAATTCAAGCTGCTCCATCAGTTTAAACCATTTCCCTCTGTGTACCTGCCAGGGTATAGTGTAGCTTATGAGAGGCCTCAGAAGAAGTTAAGTGAGTCTGGTCAGAAGGAGATTTAAGTGTGCAATTTTGCAGGAAGTGTTTGGAAAGAAAGGAGAGCAGAGCATTATTTTTATGGAAAGAGAGATGGATTTCAAACATCCCTTGAAAAGTGAGCACCTATTCCAGGATAAATAATCATAGGCATAATAGAATGCCATTTAGAAAGTCATCACATAAGGAAGAAAAAAAATGAATTCAGATGTATTATTCTTCTGTGGGTACAGAAAATATTTGAGGAAACATCACATCGACTTGGCCATTAGCCTTTCAATTTCTTTCTTGGCTGGTAATGATTAATAATTGTAGCAGAAATCAGGATCATTAAGGACTTTTAAAATCATCTACTTCGGCTCATACCTGACATATACATATATTATTTAGCTATTCCTTGAACATCAAAACTTTTAAATCTAGTACTTTTAAATGTCCTTAAAGGAAACTAGTTATTTAAAGATATCCTGTGATAGATGCTTGGTAAAGGAAGAATCCTTTGGTAACATGAATAATTCCCCCATATTTATAGGTTAGTCACTTTGAATTTTCATGTACTGAATTATGCTTTCTTAAAGGGAGTATATCCTGACTAGCAATGATTCTGTGACAAAGTGTATATCTTATACTTATTTCAGATTTCAGTGCAAAATGAATGCAAATATTATTCCAATCACCTTTATACTATAAATATGCCAAAATATCTTAGCCAATGAAAAACACCCTACTGCTAAATACATGTTTTCATGAAAAACAAATTAGATACATTTTCCTAAGGAGAAGAATTTAAATGTATTCTTTGAATCATGCTCCACGATTTTTTTTCCCAAAGCAGCTTATGCTGTTCTTTACAAAGTCAATGTTTACCAGTATATTTATATGATTTTCTTTCTTTTGTTTTCCCTCTATTTGGCAGAACACACAGTACTATATAGGCATGTGTCTGCATATTTAGCCGTAGTATGCCAGGAGTCCACACAATGCTTAGGACTGTTTAGTTTAACAAAGAATGTGTGGTTTCTCACGTGCTGGCACATTTGTATGAATGGCTCCAAAAACTCTATTAATGGCAGAACATACTTGTCACTTGAAATTTACAAAAGCGCGATGAGTTTAAACAAACCACCACCAACTTTATAAATATTTTTTTTAGGGCGCCTGGGTGGCTCAGTCGGTTGAGCGACTGCCTTCGGCTCAGGTCATGATCCTGGAGTCCCGGGATCGAGTCCCGCATCGGGCTCCCTGCTCCGTGGGAAGCCTGCTTCTCCCTCCGACCCTCCTCCCTCTCATGCTCTCTGTCTCTCATTCTCTCTCTCGCAAATAAATAAAATCTTAAAAAAATAAAAAAAAATATTTTTTTTAACTTGATGAAAAAAAAAAAAAACACAAACAAAACCCTGATGCGTATTGGAAGCATGAGGCAGTACATCGGAATTTAGGGAAACAAACTCTAGGGCCACATCTTTGTGGTTGTCTTTTGAATTTGTCCATGTTCTGCTTCTAACAAAGAGATAACATGAAGCTCAAAATACGATTTATGACCTTCCATATATGTCATTTATAAATGATGGAACAACCAAATATTCAATAGCCAATCTGCCCATAGTTGATATTTAATTTGTGATCTTTGGGTTGAGATAGTGTGCAGTTGAATTAGGGAAACATTATCTTAAAATAAGGTGATGCTGGATTTAAACATAATAAACTATTTTCCCTTATGTGGAAGAGAAGTGATGAGAAATTACCTTTTCTGTCTTTGAATTTTTATGGATTACAAGAATTTCTAATATTGAGGCAGATGTGTGAAGCATTTGCCAGTAAAAACTGTGTGATAAATGTCCAATAAGCTATTGTACCTTTCTTGAAAGGTTTGCCTTGTCATCTCCACTTGTGCTTCTCAAACTTTAAAGAAACATCTGGGATGTTGTTAAAAATGAAAATTCTAATTCAGTTAAATCTGGGCTGGTAGCCTGAGATTCTGCATTTCTGACAAGCTCCCAAGTGATGTCATTTTTGCTTGTCTGTGAACTAAAGACCAAGGATATGGATGGTTTTCAAAATTTGGGGATCTAGTCTGTGTCATATTTAATGATGGGTAAGTTATCTTTTCTAAACTTCATTTTATCCAATTTACTCAATATTCTTTGCAGACTTGTAAGGATAAAGCAAGCATAAAGACTACATAGTGGGAGATGCCTGGGTGGCTCAATCGATTAAGCATTCGACTCTTGATTTCAGCTCAGGTCATGATCTCAGGGTGGTGAGGTCAAGTTCTGCACTCAGCGGGGAGTCTGCTTGAGATTTTCTCTATCCCTCTTCCTCTGCCCATTCCCGCCCCCACATACACACACTCTCTCTCCTCTCTAAATAAATAAATACCACATAGTTGTATGAAAATAAAATAAGATCTCTCCCAAAGGCCTGTGTTTGGGTTAATAGTTTCTCTGTGCACAGGTGCACAGTCTTTGTCCAGTTGCATCAACTCCCTGAACCGTAGTTTCCTCTTGTGTAATTTGGGGATATGCCCTATCTACTTCATAAGGATGTTGGAAAAACAACAGTTGTGACGTTTCTCATGTATATTCAATGATCCCTCCCCACATATAGGGGGCCGTGTTGTTTGTGGGGGCAGGGAGCATGGATTCTTGAATCACCCCTTTGTGTTCCAGAGATTATTAAAAGTAGGCAGATCGATTTTAAGAAGGAATACATATTAAAGAAGAAGAAGGATGAGGAGAAGGAGAAGAAGGAATATATATATTGAGAGTCTGAAATTTTGTGGGTTTTTTAAGATTTATTTATTTATTTATTTATTTTAGAGAGAGAGAGCGGCAGGGAAGGGCAGAGGGAGAGGGAGAAAGAGTCTTAAGCAGACTCCACGCTGAGCAAAGAGCGAGATGTGGGACTCTATCTCACAACCGTGAGATCATGACCTGAGCCGAAACCAAGAGTAGGATGCTTAACTGGCTGTGCCACCCAGGTGCCCCTAGATTCTGAAATTTTGTTTCTTGATAAGTACTAATGCCCGAGTACCTCCTACAAATTCTTCATGTGCCTTCAGGGATGCCCAAAGACTTCCATGTTTGAAGATTCCTGACCTGGATTACCCTTCTTTAGTTTATTTTCAAGGGTAGTACCTACCTTACTTTCAACACGCAAATCTAAAAATACTGCATTCATGAAGTTTTCATGATCCATGTCCTACCCACTCTCCCCACAACACAAACACACAGTTGGATGTGTGTGTTTTGAAACCTAATGCTAGGATTCTCTTCAAAAGATCCTTTTTTACAGGACAGGTCTTTGGTGTAGATATGAATTACATTTTCTCATTCCCCTATTAAATAGTAAACTACATAAGAGCAAGATCTGTCTTGACATTCTCTGGCCCTGAAATATTTAGCATATTGTTTAGTACATGTCAGGTACTCATATAGTTTTAAGCTCCCGTTCTCAACACATATTTATTCATTTATAAATTTTATATGCATATACTTGCTATTGTATTGATACAGCATGCACATAGGACACATGCAATTTTTTAAGCATAAAGGATAAAACTATGCAAAATAAAAAATAGAAATGCTAATATTTTTGTCCTATGCCCCAAATGCACTCATTGAAGTTTGGAATTTTCTGTCTTAGAGAATATAAAATAGATAAACATCAATTTCTTTGCTACATGACTATATATCTAGTGCCCATATAATTCACTGAGATACTATTCTGTGTATGTTCTCTGCAATTGTTCTCCTGAGTTTAGGAAGCAGAAAGAGGGAAGGAATCTGAATCAGGAGCTCTTCCTGCTTCTTGTAAAGCCAAAGTTGATTGAGAAGATGAAATGAGGTGCCCTAGAGAAAGACAGAGGAGGAGGGAGAGGGGAAGGGAAGGTAGAGAGGAAAGGAGCAATGAGGGAGAAGAGAGAAAGAGAGGGTACATTGGTGGATTCCTGGTGTGGGAGGAACGGTAGTCAGCTGAGCCCCACTTCTGCTACATGTCAGATAGATGAATTAACAGGCTTTACGACTCCTGAATAGTGAAAACAGTGTTCCCAAATCCGGCAAAGATTATCCTAAAGCTTGGGTGGCATCAAAGCAGAGAACTTTTGGATTCAAGGGACCACCTCAGCAATCCTACAGTAGTCTGCCAGTTCCGGACACTAGGCTGTGCCCTTCAATTCCCAAGATTTCAATAGAGAACAGGAGCCCTAATGATGACTCAGATGAAATTTTATGCCAACTGGGCTGGATGGGATTGCAGAGTCAAAATAGAGATAATTTAAAACAAGATGTGATCATTCTTGCGCACATGAATATATACGTCCTGATATTTCTAACTGCTGCAGATGCTATCTTGAATCTACTATTTCTTTGAATCATGTTTTCTCTATCACTTTTGATAGTACTCCTTAATTTTTCCATGTCTCATCAACAGCTTTTAAAATGGTTCTTCATATGTATTATGCTCTCAGTAAAGATGTTTAAGGAATGAATTCATTTATTAGAGAGCGCTATTAGTCTTAGAAATTATAGATATTTCTCTCTGATTTTTTAAAATAATCAAACAACACTTAACTGTTTTTGTATCACAACTACCAGACACTCAACAACTAAAGGCAGTGAAACCAAGGAGAGGTGATAATATTCTTAGCAAAATTTAAACTAAATTAAATGAAAACTTTAACATCAAAAGTAAACAATGTGGTGAAGCCAACTCCTGGTGACCATAAGTGGCAGGTACTATCACATAAAGGCTAAATGCCAAGTGGTTAAGGTAATTACTCTACAAGTAATTACCATGGAAATAGAATGCTATTTCATGATTACAAGGCCGTTTATTTTTTTCCTTCTAGAGAGGTTCTGATATGCTGTCCATGCTACCAAATGTCTTTGCCAATAAAAAAGCCAAATGTGTCTTTCAGTTTATCATTAAGTAAAATCTTTCTAGGTGAGATTAACACTAAAGAAACTAATTACTATTTTAATAGGAAGTGAGGATAGTTACGGTGCACTTTGAAACTTTGAAAATAAGTTGATTATTGAATAATTGCTCTCTATGTAAAGTTTTGGTCATTCACCCAGGTAACTCCAATCTAATCCAATAATTAAATCCTTCAACATAACTTGAAACTGAATTTACTCATTGCATCCCGTCAATATTTGCTTAATATTTTTCACTGCTCTAGAATGCTTAACACAATTAAGTCTTCCATTTAGAATCTAGTTCTTCTGCTCCACAGAATAATAGAGTCCTCCGAGGAGTATCTTAAGGAGCCAGATATCTTAAATCTCTGATGAAACGGAATTACTAACTTCTATCTACTTCCACCAGCTGGCAGTCATTCTAATCCTCCCTGTATATGTAATAGAAGGGAAATGGTGAAAACATACACCTTATGTACATCTACTAAAATCACCTTGAGTTCTTAAACACCCAATAAGCTAGACATATTTGATACAAATGTCTTATGGCAAAAATTATATATATATTATATACATATACACACACAAAAAAAGATAATGGGGATATTGGGGAAACTCATGGATTGCAGAGAAAATAGGAACACTAGAATTGGGATCTTCTCTTCCTTTTGCCCACCCGTCCTCCTGGGGCTGTTAGCTCTGGTAGACCTATGCATCCCGCCCCCGTATTTCCCCCATCTTGTTCACCACATCTTACATTATTAAAAGAGAGAAGCATGGAACAGTTCTTTCTAAGAAAATATCTTTGTAATTGTTGTTTTCCAATGTGCTAAGAATATTTAAATTTGTAGCAAGTTATTTTTTTATAACAAAGGCATAAGAAATTAAGAAAGCTAAGTCACTCTTAGGAGAAGTCTAATAACCCATAATCCTTTTCTATGTCTAACAAGAATTGGGTGATAATTTAATTTCATATTCTAATTTATTAGAAAAGTGCATCATTTCATGCCATAGGGGCTCACTGGATCACAAAAACATTCATTTTTTGAGGCTTTGTTAGAAACCCACTATATAAAGGGATTGTTTATCACATGTGTTTCCTAAAGCCAGATATTGTTCAGCCAATTAACTTTTGTGGGAAAATAATTTCTCATTACCTTGATCACCTTTTTCCTCCAGTGGAGCCCAGCACATTTTACCCAGCAATATCTTAACGCAATATATTTATGAGCCACAATGAGAAAATTTTAACCAAATATGGAGGGAAATGGTCATGTTGAGGTTCAGTTGGGTCAAAAACAAGCTCCCAGAAGAGTATTGGGCTCAAGTTAATAAAGACATTTCTTTCATGAAGTACTTGAACATGTACTGCGGGGGGCTGGATCTTAAATAAGAGATTCGATTTCTTTGCCTTAACGGAGTGTGTAAAACCAGCTCCATTCCAGCTTGTGTGTGTATTGGAATGATTTACCTGGCCGATTGGGTGGTTAAAGGAGTTAGCCACCAATGATTGTCACTGAAGAGATTAACATAGAAATCTGTTTTACAGAATTTAGTAATCTGCATTTCACAGCTTGGAGGTTCACTCAGTCTATAGATTCCTGGAGGATTAAAACCTGGAAATTCCACAACTAAGCTTAAATCAAATAATATGACCCAAACTATGTGAGTGACATGAAGAGCTAAATGGTTCTAGATGTTAAGTAAAAATCTCTTTTGGTACCCATATTTTACCTTAGTAATTAAACCGTGACCCAATGTTGTTAACCAATTATAATGATTAAAACTACATTGCTCCCCTCATTTATTTCCTGGAACTTTTGTAAATAGCCAGTGTATCTCTTTTAGAAAATTATACACAATTAACCAGATGTTCAGAAAAATACAATATTTGCTCTTATTAAAGTTTGTGAAGGAGTTTTGAGGAAGATATAGTACACACAACTTCTAGAGACTGTATCCTGAAAAGAATGCTTGCAATTTTCTAAGATTTGATATAGAAATAATACTTTATATATAAAACCAATACAGCATGATGAGAGATGATCATTAGTCTAATGATACTTTTTGAAGACCTAGTCTTGTGCATTGGCATCTTAGTACCTGCCTTCATGAGCTTCTACAGAGGTAAGTAATATTTTAAATATACAATTATGTGCAAAAATAGGTGTAAAAAACTACAAAAACACCTTTGGAATCCTGAGTAAGAAGGTGAGAGAGAACTGGCACAGATAAAGAAAGATTCAAGGAAGAGGTAAAATGTAAGCTGGGCCTCCAACAATTGGCTGGAATTTGAATAGGTAAAGGAAATTTGGAAGAATACCCTCATTAAACAGAATAGGTTCTCTGGATTCTCACTTGCTGTCTAGAAAAAGGAAGAGCCTAACCAAGAAGTCCTAAAGTCCCAGGAGAGATTAGGAAAATGATATTCTCTGCTGAGGAATCATTTTTCTTCCAGAAAAAAATCTGTGTCTTTTTTTTTTTTAAGATTTTATTTATTTATTTATTTATTTATTTATTTATTTATTTGAGACAAAGAGAAAGAGGGAGAGCACGAGCAGGGGGGAGGGGCCCAGGGAAAGGGAGAAGCAGACTCCCTCCCTAAGCAGAGAGCCCAACACCTGGCGTTCCAGGATTCCAGGACCATGGGATCATGACCTGAGCCAAAGGCAGATGCTTAACCCACTGAGCCATGCAGGCGCCCCAAGATCTGTGTCTTTTTATATCCTGCTTAGCAAGAAGGAGAGACTAGATGAGTTTCATTAAAAATAAAAGTAAAAAGAAATGTCTATATCAAAGACAGAACCAAGCATGGACCCAAAACGTATTGACCCAGTTTGAAACAAGTGTTGAGCAACAATTTACTTCCATAAAAAGGTTAAAAATTCCAGTCAACAGGTATCATTATAAATGTAAGCCAACAGAGAAAACAACAATACAAAATAACATGTTTTTTAAATGCCAGCAAAAATTAAACATTTTTTAAAGTTATTTTTTAAAAAATGTGGCTTCTACTTCCTTCTACTAAAATTTATTTTTCATTAATTTTACACAATTTGGATAAGACATGAAAGCCATCACTTGTTGGAACTATGATACAGACGTTTTAGATGTTCCTGGGAAGTTGTATATACAATTCTTAGTCAGGTCTTTCTACTATTTGGAGTAAATCCTTAAATAAAGCAGAGAATATTTTATTTTTATTTCTTAAATGCTTAATGCATAACTTAATTTTTTCTGTTTGAAGTTTTAGATGATGCCAATTGTTATTAAAGTTGAATATGACACAACATTCTCTTTAACCAAGAAATAAACATAAACTCTTCAGTGAGAATGAGATATAAATAAGCATTATAGACTACTAAAGCAGAGAGTGGAGATTTGAAGGTGGGAATTTGGGTGTATTTCTAGCAAGTTGTAACATAAGATTCTCTTTTCCTCTCCATTAGTGTAAACTAATAACATTGCTTATAAATGGTACTTGTCAAAACTCTAATAACTGAAAGACACCATGCTTTTCTGAAACAGTCTCCTTCATTCAATGCCATTAGGATAAGTGTGAAATAGTACTCTTTGGAAGGACTTTCAGAAATGTCTGCCATATTCAAAGAAAGAGGCAAAACTGATGTCATATGTATGCAATGAAATCTACCAGAAAGACACTCTCATTGGCCTCATAATAAGTTGGGATTTTCTTGTATTTCTTCTCATTTCAACAAGTCTTATTTCTTTTCTCTCTCCCTCAGCAAAAAGAATGACTCATTTTGCTTTTTGTAAGCAAATTAATTTGAAGATTTCAGTTGAGTCCTTGACCTAAACTCCACAGATGGATGCCATATAATTGTTGCCACATTCTTGATTATCATCAAGATACATTGCCATGATAACTTGAAATCCTTGGCAAATTTAATGGACATTTTATATAGTGCATCTTGGCTTGAAAATGTCAAGCAAAAAAAAGTCAAAGCAACACAGTCTATATAAGCTCTCCACTGAACATGAAGGGCTGCCTGAGACATGCAACTCTGACTGCCAGGTTTCTAATCACAAAGCTAAATGACTCGGGTGTTATCAAACTTATTTCTTCCAAGTACTCAAGTACTAAAATGACAAATCAAAGGGGTGGCTGTTAGCCTGAAGACACTTCTGTTCTATTATTTAAAGTCTGGTTTTTTTTGATGTCTGAGATTTCGATGTGGGAAAAATAATGAACTTTAAGAAATGTCACTTTTACTAACAGAAATTATGGCTTGAACACCTGAATATGAATATTAAATACAAAAAAAGTACATTTAAATAATGTTAAGGTTGTGACACAAACTGACAAAAGCAGCAAAATTCAAAGTTAAGGATGACACTCCACCTTAACTCACCCCGTTACGAGGGGGAAAAGGGCACCAGAGTGTACAGCTGCAAACGCTATGTTGGCCTTCATTCTCTGCCGTCTGATTGTGTCAGATGGTGTTTCACCCTTCATATTATTTAATTGGTTTTTGGCATTTGATTTCCTTTCTGTTGCTTAAGAGAGTATCTGGTGCCCGTTTATAAAATGACATTTGGGAAGCCGGCACATATTGATACTGTACTGCTGGGGGTCACTCTCGGGAGGAATATCATTTGAATTGTTTAGAGAACCTGTGTGTCTGTGTGTCTGTGTGTGTGTCTGTGTGGGGAGATAAACATTTATCAAACAATCTGAGTACCTGCTATAAAACAGAGGAGTAATAAGGGGAGCCTGGGTAGCTCAGTCATCTAGGTGTCTGACTCTTGGTTTTGGCTCAGGTCATGGTCTCCCAGTTGTGGGATGGAACTCCGTGTTGGGCTCTGTGCTCAGCGTGGAGTCTGCTTCGGATTCTCTCTCCTTCTCCCTCCCACTCACTCTCTCAAATAAATAAATAAAATCTTTTTAAAAAACCAGAAGAATAATAAAAACTAACAATTTTTTTAAAGATTTTTATTTATTGAGAGAGAGAGAGAATGATAGAGAGAGAGCATAAGAGGGTGGAGGGTCAGAGGGAGAAGCAGACTCCCAGCTGAGCAGGGAGCCCGATGCAGGACTCGATCCTGGGACTCCAGGATCATGACCTGAGCCGAAGGCAGTTGCTTAACCAACTGAGCCACCCGGGCGCCCTCTTGACCATTTCTAAAATTGAAATTACTGTAACATATGTTGCAATTTTCTTCCTTAATTAAAATTGGTCAATGAGATAAAAGATATTTTAAAGATCCTTTAGTTTATACTTCCAAATTTTCCTCTGGCTAGTAATGGGGCATTATTTTATTTTATTTTTTATTTTTTTTAAGATTTTTTATTTATTTACCTGAGAGAGAGAATGGGAGACAGAGAGCATGAGAGGGGGAGGATCAGAGGGAGAAGCAGACTCCCCGCCGAGCAGGGAGTCCGATGCGGGACTCAATCCCGGGACTCCAGGATCATGACCTGAGCCAAAGGCAGTTGCTTAACCAACTGAGCCACCCAGGCACCCTAAAAACTAACAATTTTTAAGTGTTGATTATGCCAAGTATTAATTCAAGTATTTGTAGGCCATTGACTTCTTCAATATACACACACACACTCTCACATCCAAGAGGAGGTTACCATTGTTATCATCATCATCATCATCATACTCATTTTACAGATGAGAAAATTGATGTACAGTGACTTTGGCTAAGATCATACAGCTTATAACTGCCAGAGTCAAGAATCACACCTGGACTCCAAACAGTCAAGTTCTTAAAACAATGGCCAACAAAAATAAAAGTAACTAGGAGGGTCAACTGTACCTCAATCAGCATGTTCTACAGCAACTACTACCCAGGTAGAGCCAATCAGGTATTCTAGGTTCCATCAAGCAGGAATTCATTTTACATCAAGCACCTTTTATATTCAAAGTGTTGGTGTATGTGCTTTGGATAAACAGAAGGAGGCAAAAGGAGCTAATGTTTATAAAGAACCTGCTACATGCTGGATGATTCACTAAGGAACATGCATATGATATTTCTCCAAATTGTTTCAAACTAATTCTAATATTTGTATTATATTCCTAGTTTTAAAGATGAGTAAACTGAGGCTCAAAAAGATTAAATAACTTACACCAGACCACATATCCTAGTGTTGCTGTATACCAGATGTGCAAACTTTTTTAAGATACCTAATGTCTCTGATTCTGGCCTTTCTTTTGTTTTCCTTAATATGGAGATTTATTTAAAACAACAACAATAACAACAACCCCAAACTCATAGAATATTGTGGTTCGCTCCATCTTGCCTTTCCCAAGAGAATCCTACTGCTAATCTGTAAATCAACAGATATTTGCTTGAAGCCAACATTATGTCTACTAAGTTTTCTTGGAAATGAAGCTTTTGGGAATAAATTCCCAATTATACTATATACTGGTCACAGTATAATATATAGAATTTGTTAGTGAAAAATGATGATTTGCAGCAGCCAAATCTATCTTACTTCCCCTTCTATCAATAGCCATCCAACAACAACAACAAAATGTGGCATTAAAACATGGTATTATAGGGCGCCTGGGTGGCTCAGTTGGTTAAGCGACTGCCTTCGGCTCAGGTCATGATCCTGGAGTCCCTGGGTCAAGTCCCGCATCGGGCTCCCTGCTCGGCAGGGAGTCTACTTCTCCCTCTGACCCTCCCCCCTCTCATGTGCTCTCTCTCTCTCATTCTCTCTGTCTCAAATAAATAAATAAAATCTTAAAAAAAAAACCATGGTATTATATTACTAAAAAGAAACCTAGAGGGTATCTCAACCAAACGATACTGAGGTGATTAAGAAATAAACACTCATCTAAACAAATAAATAAAAAAGTAAGTAAATAATTTTCAAAAAGAAATACTCATCTAATTCAAAACGATTGGAATCATATTTAGCTAAGCAGGACATCAAATCCTTACAATGTAGGATATCTGATGTAAAGATACAAGTTTTTCATGCATGGTCAGTTCTCACTCCTGCAGAACAAGGAAGGGAAATGAGGGTGCAAGTGATTAGACATCATGTAAGTCATAATGATAATAATTTCTGAACTGGTCATTCTATTTGTTGCACCCCTGGATTCTATTTGCTGCATTCTATTTGCTCACCCCACCATGTTTTTCTCCTGCTGGCAGCTCTCCTCCATGGTTCCAGGTTGTTCTGGTCTCCAGGAACTCTTACTCTTTCCATGATATTTTTTCTGGCCTGGGTGTGGTGATGTAGATAGCATTATTTTTCACTCATATCCAGGGCACCTCACTGTGGCTGAAATACACATGCTGACATGTTAAAGTTGGACATGATCACATGAACTTTGGCTAAGAAAGAGCAAAATGACTTGTGTCCCTTCTCAGCCAGCCTCTATCATGTTCTCATTTCCCTCTGCCATAGTGCCAAGCAATGTTGTCGACAGGAGTTGCATCCTCAGCCTGGGTCCTAGAAGGAAGAAAACAAGGAGGAAAATAAATTTATCCAGAATGGGCATGTAGCATGAGCTGAAAATAAGTGGGTTTGGGTTCATCTATTTGGAGTAACCTCCTGCCCAAATGTAACGTAGCTCAGAGGTTGCCAATTTTTGGCATCAATCAGAATTGCCTAGAGTGCTCACTGGTCCCATACCCAGTTTCCCATTCAGTGGGTCTAGGGTAAAACCCAAGAATTTGCATTTCTAACAGGTGAAACCAATATGTTAGTCCAGGGACCAGACTTTGAGAGTCACTGACCTAGTTCATCCTGACTGATATAGGTGTAATGCTTTCATGCTATCGTTGGTCTCTTGTGGCTTCCGTTGCCTCCTTTTGTTTCTTTAACCCTGCCCATACCTCTACATGCCCACGCCACTCTGCACAGAGTGATTAGATTCAATTCTCTTCAACTGAAAACATCAAAGTGGAAATTTGTGCTAAGACCCTAACTGGTACCTCCTGTATAAAATTGCTCTTGATGTTGTTAAAAAACTCCCAACATAAGTTATCTCCTATGATCCACACAACCACCTTGAAAATTGATAGGGCAAATAAAACTTAGCAAATGAAGAAACTGACTTTCAGTCAGACTGTGACCAACCCCTCTTTGATGGCTATTTTGTTTCAGATCTTGGATTGATTTAGACAGCACCTTCGTAATTTTTTTTCACAATAACATGTTATAAACAGTATTGGAATATATTCTATAACTTTCTTTTTGGTTTTTCACATAGTAACATATTACATTCTTAATTATATTTTACTGAAAAATATAATAGGAACTAGTTTTAATGCCCAGAGAGGACAAGAACCATACTCTAAGCTTTCTGAGAGATGCACAAAATAATAAATGTTCTGGGAACAAAATTAACTCGACCAGTGGTGAATTCAACAAAGAATGGCAAGGCACTTAACCATGGGATTTATACCTGAAATAGTTTTCAGTCTCTCAGGTACCAGGAAAATGCAGTAGGGTGCTTAACATTGAATTAGATATTTCTATTATTAGTATAATAATCCCGGATTTCTTCCATCAGGACCACTAATCACTTGAAGAGGAAGTCTTGAAGCATTTCAATTTTATGAGAGAAAATATAAAGAAGGTGTGTAAGCTTACTAGGTTGCTTATACTGTATTTTTGTTAGATTTTAATATCAAACACTAGGGATTATTATTATACAAATGTGAAAAATGTATGTAAAACCTATCTATTGCAATGAAAAACGAGATAACCTAAATGTCAATAGTAGATTAAGTAAATTATGGTACATCTATTCAATGGGTGTGCATATTATATATTTAAATAAAAGATTATGAAACAGTATGCAAATTATGCCTCCATTTTTAAAAATGCTCATGTGGGGGCACCTGGGTGGCTCAGTTGGTTAAGCAGCTGCCTTCGGCTCAGGTCATAATCCCAAGGTCCCGGGATTGAGCCCCGCATCGGGCTCCCTACTCAGAGGGAAGCCTGCTTCTCCCTCTCACACTCCCCCTGCTTGTGTTCCCTCTCTTGCTGTGTCTCTCTCTGTCAAATAAATAAAAAAATCTTTAAAAAAAAACGCTCATGTGTATGGGTATGTGTGTATATCCACAATTATATAGTAAAACTTCAGAGAAAATTCTAGTATATATAGCAAAATGTAAATAATGGTCATCAGCTTTAGGCCATTACAGGTGACATCCATTTTCTACATTGTATCTTGTAAGTTTTCTGAATTTGTAAATTTCTGCAGTATAAATTTTCTGAATTTTTGGTAGTTAGTAGTATTACCTGTACAATATTTGTATAATACTGTATAAGAACACATTATGGTGGCATTTCAAAAAAAAAAAAAAAAAAGAGAGAGGCGAATGTCACAAGGAGCTAAAAGTAAGAATACAAAATTGATCTCTGGTCCTTGGTGTATAAAGAGTAGCTTGGAGTAAGAAAAAGTTAATAATAATAATAAATAGCATAAAGAATTTTAATTAAAATTTCTGAAGGATATTTTTATTATGTAGTATTTTCATTATGCAAATTTTGCATATATATAAAAGTTCAAGAAGAGAATTAAAATTAAAGTCATTGATAAAATTTAGTTTTGTTTTTAGGAATACACTTTTAGCTAATATTTTTAAATTTAATCTACCAGATTAAAATATATAATTATAGATATCAAACTTGCATGGTTGAATAAATACTCTTTCTGTCAAGGTTAGAAAGAACGTAATGGAAAAGAAAGATACTAGCAGCATAGGTGAGGAACTAGAATTAGACGTTTCAGGTTAGAAATACAGGGAATTATATCTTCAGAATGCCAGGGAATTTATGACTCGGGCATTCCTTGAGTTTTCTTCCTGGTATTAACGAGCTAACAGATTTTTCAAATGTAAGAGCAAAAGAAAAGTGAGTCGATATGTAAAAGTCTGTTTCTTTTTTTATTATGTTATGTTAATCACCATACATTACATCATTGGTTTTTGATGTAGTGTTCCATGATTCATTGTTTGCATATAACACCTAGTGCTCCATGCAGAACGTGCCCTCTTTAATACCCACCACCAGGCTAACCCATCCCCCCCAACCCCCCTCCCCTCTAGAATCCTCAGTTTGTTTCTCAGAGTCCATCGTCTCTCATGGTTCATCTCCCCCTCCAATTCCCCCCCTTCATTTTTCCCTTCCTACTATCTTCTTCCCCTTCTCCTTCTTCTTCTTCTTCTTCTTCTTCTTCTTCTTCTTCTTCTTCTTCTTCTTCTTCTCTTTTTTTTTTTTTTTTTACATATAATGTATTATTTGTTTCAGAGGTACAGGTCTGTGATTCAACAGTCTTACACAATTCACAGCGCTCTAGTTTTTACCCAGAATTTAGGTTTACTGCTTTAAGGAAGGAAGGCCAATTAATGAAGGAAGTAGAGAAGTATTGTTAAAAGGGACGATAGAAAGACAGTGAGTAGAGAACTTCTAATGAAGACTCTGACTGTTCTATTTTTTTCCTGTTTAATAAGTCCCCTTCCAGGGTGCTCTAGAAAGCAACTGGCTTGTTCCTACAGAAGGATTATCAGTGGTGGACACAGCTGTGCAGATCTGGCACACGGTGGTTTATTTTTTTTCCAGATTTGCCAGCTCTCTGACCTCTCTCACCCCGCAGTTGTTGCTCAGAGCCCTTCTAATCCTCCTCGGAGAACGCATGGTTTAAGCCTGGAACCTGCCTCTCCCACCCTTGCCCCCATAGGTAACCTGCCATCACAGGCAGTGAGAGTGTTTTCTCTCTGCTGTTTTTCAAAGCAACATTTGGGGGAAAAAATGGAGAAAATACGTAATACTGAAACTTCTATGCTCTCCACTTGTGCAAAACCCATGTCTCTTGCTGCCTTCTGAAATCTTGGCTTTCATTATGACTAACACAGGTTGAGGCAATGTTGCAGAGAGTATCTGCTGCCCAAGTCAAGAAGGAAGAATATTGGTTTCAGGACCCTATGACATTTATCTAGATGTCAGGTATTGGCATAAGATTAAAGAGCACAACTCAAAACCAACAATGAATACCAAAATAAAGTTTTAACTACACAAGGACTGAAATTGTGAGGAATTTCATAATTCTTCTATTTGTTTATCTAAAGAGAAACCAAAAATACAATTAGCTGGGTTAAAGCTAGATTTTTATATCTTGCAAACCACTAAGGTTTGTTTTTTTTTTAACAAAAAAAGAAAATGGTTTAGGTTGATGATTTTTTTTCAACAAACAAGTGGAAAACATTTTGTTTTGATTATTTTACCCATTCATTCACCCACTTGGTCAACAGAAATTTATTGAACACCTGGTATGTGTCAGCAATGTTCCTTTCTAGGTCCTTGGAATACAGTTAATAAAAGATGTCAAACCAAAAACTAACATACAAGAAACCTTGACCACACCAAATTTAAACTCTAGCAGGGAAGACAGAAAATAAACAATAGATAAAGTAAATAAGTTAGGCAATGTTTTAGAAAGCAGTACATGTTATGGAGAAAGAAACAGGTTAAGGAGGATTGGAAGTACTTGGGAAGGTTGCAAATTTAAATAGTTGGTCACAGTAGGTTTTATTGAGAAACTAGTATTGGAGCAATTACTTTAAAAAAAACAAGTAAGTTACCTATGTGCTATTTGTTCTAAGTTTTTATTTATTTATTTTAGAGAGAGATAGCACGAGCAGGAGGGACAGAGGCATAGAATCTCCAGCAGAATCTGAGCTCAGCGCAGAGTCCCTCATGACCCTGAGATCATGGCCTAAACTGAAATCAAGCTTAACTGACTGAACCACCCAGGCACCCCCATGTATTATTTTGGAGGAAGACCATTTCATTCAGAGAGAACACGAAGCAAGAGGTAAGTGTAACTGGATAAAGGAGAGTAAGGGAGAGAAGGTGGGAAAGGAGATGAAGATATCAGGTTGTGTAGGGACTTCTTGAATATTGTGAGGACTTGGTCTTTTCTCTGAAATGGCAAGTCATGAGAGGGCTCTGAATATAGCAGTAAGTGATCAAACTTGTTTTATAAGGATCCTTTCGCTGTGAAATCCTTGTGTGGATGGAAGTATGGGTGGAAACATAGAAATCCGTTGTGAGACTTGCAGTAATTTGAATGAGAGACAACGAGTACCCTACCACCAAGGGTGAAGGTGGTTTAAAATGTTTTTGCAGAAAGAAAAAAATAGTATGCTCTATTTTTTCAAGTCAGTTTTAAAATAAGATTGCCAATTAAAAATTCTGTAATTGTGGAGGCACCGGAGTGGCTCAGTCGGTTGAGCAACTGACTCATGGTTTCGGTTCAGGTGGTGATCTCAGGATCAAGGGATTGAGCCCCTCGTAGGGTTCTGTGCTCAGCTTGGATTCTGCTTGAGATTCCTCCTTCCTTTGCCCCTCCCCCTGCTCACTCACTCACTCTCTCCTTTTCTCTCTCTCTCAAATAAATAAATAAATAAAATTCTAAAACAAAAAAATCTATAACTGTGGTCCTCAGAGCAGGGCAAATTGATGATTTAGGCCAAGTTGTGAACTATACATGCATCTTGGTATTGGAGTTCTGAAATGCCTCATCTTGCTCCAAATCTCTAATGGTTTGTCATGGTGACATGGGAACCATGAATATGTTCAGTACCTGGGTCAGAAGATAGGAACTTACTAACAATTGAAATCCTATCGGTATACCGTATAAGGTTCAAATCATATAGTCAGAGAAGTCTTCCAAATCCAAAATCTGAGAAAGTGATGCAAGCCTATCCACTTTGGCTACAAGGAAGTAACTAAACAGAAATACCCATCCCAATCACTACCTGGGGTTGCTGATGTGCAACTCAAGGAAATCCTGCCTTGTGGTGTGTAACTGGGACTAGACAGGAAGTGAGGGGGTTGGGGCTTGAACTAAGGCAAAAATGTTACTGCGATCCAGCATTTCCCAAAGTCTGCTCCATCAAATAGAGGCTGCTGGAGATATTAACGGTTGTTTCACAAAAGGGAAGGAGGACCGTCAACAAAGTTAAACAGATTTCCATCTGAGATTGTCAGAATATGCTTTAATATGCTAATTTTTGTCACAAATCTACAAGAGTGTTACATAATATGCTCAATTTCCCAATGTTATTTGAGATCTGCTCATTCGTATCTGTATTGTTTGCCATCCTAGCACCTAGCACAGTGCTTTGAATAGAAAATAAAAAAGTAAAATCCTCTTTCTAATTCTCCAAATAACTTGTCTAATGAAAACTACAAAAGTGCATGACTTTACCTTAACATGTAAAATATCAGAGAAAGGTAGCATCCTCAAATAAAAAGGAAAGGCATTCAGTATGGCTCTAATTATTCTGCTTTCTCTTTCTTTATAAATTCTGGATTGTGTAATATACAAAATCACTCTTAGCAGTTAGCCCATGAATACTAAACACATACATACATACATACATACATACACACACATTCCTAGAATTGCAATGTACTTTTTAGAAAAGTGATTTTAACTTCAAGGCTTACCATATACATTATGATTGCTTTAATAGATCCTTCTTCTAAATAATAGGTAATTGAAACATAAAAATTAGCATGCTCATTCTCTGTCACCCACTATGCAAGGTAAATGGAGAAAGAATTTAATCCAATGTGTGCTAAGTGAAAATCAAATATTGTTAATATACTTCTAACAAGTATAGAATGAAAACAGAATGTAATATAGGTTAGGATTAAACTATTTTTATAATATACTTGCAAAAGTGACCTGAAATTCATACACTTTTAGTCCAGTAAGTAGTTTGGTTTCAAATAGCTATAGATATCATTAAAAATCTTTGAGCCAGTTATTTAGAAGCTTCTGTATGCCAGTAATTCTATTCAAGAACAGATATGTGGACTTGCTATTATAACTAATGAGTTTCTATCTGTCATGAGTGTTAAGTCTTTGTACAGACATGTATGCATGCAATACACACACACACACCCAAACACACACACATCCCATAAACATAGGCTTTTCTTCCTGAATATGCTGTTCTCCACTATGAAGACTGAAATGAACAAAAAGAGATTTTTCTTTTGTATAAAATAACAGCAAAGGTGTTTTTTTGTATAAAATAAGAGCAAACATTCTTCCACCGATTATTTCATGTTCATTCCAAGGTAAATTCCTTTTACTATGCAGTTAGAAACAGATTATTTGAAAAAAAAATTTTAATTAACAGTGTCTACCAAAAACCTGCCTTCTAAGAAGAAAAATAAGTTTTTGAAATCTTCCAGCCATCTGGTCAATTTACTGGTCACATGAGGGCCCAAAAAAGTAAATGTGGCTCTACCCTGGGAGGATCTCGGGAAACCCTTATTTGAGAGCCTAACCGTCCCCCAGTGGGCAGGAGCATCTTCCTCTAATACACAGGATGGTATATTATTGCATCCATGTGAGAAGTACTCAGGTAGATCTGAATGTGCACAATGAAAAAACAATGACTATTTGGACACTGAGCGACGTTATTATTAATGCAGTGGACAGCATTTAGTACATTGTGGGTTCAGCTTATAGAATTTAAGAACTTTATGATTCACCTATAATTTTATAATTCCCCAAACTCCTTAAAGAAAAAAAGTACTGAAAAGAATATGATATGAAAAAAAAATAAAATATGAAAGCCTTTATTTTCTTTTCTCCCGATTTTGAACAAATGCACTTTAGAGAAATGGTGATGTCCTTTTGGTAAATCAGAATGTCAGCTGAGCATTTAAAAAAATAGAAACTCCTGGACTTTCACTGAAAGGTTAAAATGGTTTGAGTAAATTTAGTCAAAGTAAATGACATCTAGTGAGGAATATAAGAAAACTATACTTATTTATAAATGCATTTGCTTAAATTCTAAGCAAGTAATTTACCAAGCTATAATTTCAAGAGATTGTGATATGATTCTGACCAAAAAAAAAAAAAATTAAGAATATGAATGGTAAAAAGGTGATGGGTGGACAAAAGAATACAGGTTGATAAAAAGATTAATCTACAGTCTCAGTCATCTTAATGTTACAATCTATGGTTATGAGTAATCATTTGGAAACAAAAACTCCTCTAAGTGGCTCTTGTCCTTTTCCTGCCCTCACAGTACCTAACCAGCTATAGCTGACATCAGCTTAGGAAGAAGCCACGTTTCTGCAAATCAGAGGCTGTGAAAAGAGACATACATTGTCAGTCCAATCAACCAGAATCTGACAGAGTATAGAGAAGTGAGCATATTATCTAAAATAGACAGGAGGTTGTTTAGTCATGGTTTTAAAGAATTATTTTAATTAGCAGATCCTTAAATTTAAACAAATAGAAGTGAAATTAATGTGAGATACAAAGAGAACAAATAAAAGGTAAGCAAGTTATTAAGAATTAACACTGAATGCATCTGAAGCCCCATGTTTCCAAATAAGTCTGATATCAGAGTTTACCAAGATTAATCAGTGGTCATGGATATCAATAAGATAGACAAAGAAATTCTGATCTGGTAGAGGACAAACAACATTTTTCTTTTTTTTTTTTTTTTTTAAAGATTTTATTTATTTATTCATGAGAGACAGAGAGAGACAGAGAGGCAGAGGGAGAAGCAGGCTCCCAATGAGCAGAGATCCCAATGCAGGACTCGATCCCAGGATGCTGGGATCATGACCTGAGCCGAAGGCAGACGCTTAATCATCTGAGCCACCCAGGCGCCCAAACAACATTTTTCTTTAAGATAAATTTGATTTCTTGGTTATAGTTCCACATTTCTTTAATCTTTACCAAAAGACTCTTTGCTTTTATATGTTATTTTTAATAATACTCAAGTTTAGATAGAATACTTGGACCTTTCTGTGTGTTGGAAAAAAAGGATTATTCTGTCACAGTTTTGTGTAGCCAAGTACTAACACCAGAGTCACTCCCCTTCGTTCCTTAAACACTAGACACGGATTCATTGTCACCTTCTCCAACATCACTTTCATGGGTCTGAGTAATGTCTGATTCCACACTCTTGTTTCAATACTCAGCTCCTTCATTCCTTGACTTTCTCTTCTTCCATAGTCTTGTCATTCAGCTTACTCCAGCGACCCAGGCTCACAGGCATACCATAGACCAGAGGATGGCAAATTATGCCCATGGGCCAGCCACTTGTTTTTCTTTTAATAGACTTTATTTTGAGAACAGTTTCAGTTGTACAGAAAAACTGACCAAATGATACAGAGTTTTTCATATATACACTCCTGTCCACACTCCCACACACAGCCACTTCTACGATCCACATCCGTCACCAGAGCAGTACATTTGTTACATTACAATCAGTGAACCTACACTGACATGCCATT
Source organism: Mirounga leonina (assembly GCF_011800145.1). Taxonomy (NCBI): domain Eukaryota; kingdom Metazoa; phylum Chordata; class Mammalia; order Carnivora; family Phocidae; genus Mirounga; species Mirounga leonina. The sequence continues at coordinate 73,338,188 of NW_023270377.1, read as the reverse complement.
ATCATCCAAATTCCATAGTGCACAAAATGGCTTACTCTGGGTATTATGCATTGTATGAATTTTGACAGAAGTATAATGACATGCATCCACCATTGCAGTATTGCATAGAATAGTTTCACTGCCATAAAAGTCCTCTGTGCTCTGCCTATCCATCCCTAACTCCTGCATAATCCCTGGCAGCCACTAGTCTTTTACTGTCTTCATAGTGTTGCTATTTCCAGAATGTCATATAGGTGGAATCATATAGCATGTTGCGTTTTCAGATTGACTTTTTCACTTAGTAAAATGCACTTAAGTTCCTTCTACATCTTTTTATGGTTTGATAGCTTATTTATTTTCAGAACTAAATAGTATTCCATTATTTGGATACACCACAGTTTATTTATTCACTCACTAAATAATACTTAATGAAGGATATCTGTGTGCATAAGTTTTCAACTTCTTTGGGTAAATACCAAGGAGTGTGACTGCTGGATCATAAAAGTATGTTTAATTTTGGAAGAAACTGCCAAACTGTCTTCCAAAAGTAGCCATTACCATTTTGCATTCCTACCAGCAATGAATGAAAGTTCTTGTTGCTTCACATTTTTCCCAACACTTTGGTATGGCCAGTGTATTGAATTTTAACTATTCTAACAGGTGTGTAGTGATATCTCATTGTTATTTTAATTCACAATTCCCTATTGACACATAATGTTGAATACCTTTTCATATGCTTACTTTCCATCCATATATCTTCTTTAGTGAGGTAGCTGTTCAAATCTTTCATCTATTTTTTAATCAGATTTTTGTTTTCTTATTGCTGAGTTTTAGGAGTTCTCTATATAGTTTGGGTAACAGCTCTTCGTCAGATACAGCTTTTACAAATACTTTCTCCCTGTCTGTGGCTTGTCTTCTCATTCTCTTGACATTACTTTTCACAGAGTAGTTTTTATTTTTAATAAACTTCAACATCTCAGTTATTTTCTTCATGGATCACGCCTTTGAAGTTGTATCTAAAAAGTTATTGCCATACTGCAGGTCATGTTGGTTTTCTCCTATGTCAGCCTCTAGGAGTTTTGTAGTTTTGCACCTTATATTTAGGTCAATGGCCCATTTTGAGCTAATTTTTGTGAATGGTGTAAGCTCTGTGTCCAGATTCATTTTTTACATGCAGCTGTCCAGGTGCTCCAGCACTGTTTGTGGAAGAGACTATCTTTGTTCCATTGTATTGTCTTTGCTCCGCTGTCAAAGATCAGTTGACTGTATTCATGTGGGTCTATTATGGGATTCTTTATTCTGTTCCACTGATCAGTTTTTTTATTCTTTTACCAATGCCATGATGTCTTGATTACTATAGCTTTACAGTAAGTCTTGAGGTAGGTAGTGTCAGTCTTCCAACTTAGTTCTTCTTCTTCAATATTTTGTTAGCTAATCTGGATCTTTTACCTCTCTATATAAACCTTAGAATCATTTTGTTGATACCCATAAAATAACTTGCTGAGATTTTCATTATGATTGCACTGAATCTGAAGATCAATTTGGGAAGAAGTGACAATAATGTCTTCCTACCAATGGACATGGAATATCTCTCCATTTGTTTAGTTCTTCACTGATTTCTTTCATCAGAGTTTTGTAGTTTTCCACATATAGATCTTGGACATTTTTTTTTTTTTTAGATTTATATATGTGTCCCATTTGGCGGGTTGCTAATGTAAATGGTATTGTGCTTTTCATTTCAAATTTTACTTGATCATTGCTGGTATATAGGAATAGCATGGAGGATATTAAGGGAAGGAAGGGAAAACTGTGTTTTGTATTTTTATATAAATAAGATTTATTGGAACACAACCATGCCCACTATTTTATGCAAACTTGGGACAAGCATTCAAATGCAAGTAGCTTATTTAGAAATTTCAGAGAACACTAGTAGGTAAGTGGAAAGTGGTACAGGAAAGGAAAACCAGCCAAATAAAGGGTATATTATTAAAACAGCTGCCAGTAGAATTCAGTACCATGAGGACATTTGTAGAAACAGTATAGAAACTCACATCAGCATTATTCCCACTTATGGATCTAGAGCTTCTGAAGTATTTTTACACCCACTCTCTCTAGTCATTAGTTAAGGACTCCTAAGTGGAAGGGTTGCATTAATTTCCTAGCATTTCTGGCCTGGCCTATACTTGGGCAGAGTGTTTTTTCTTTGTTTTGGAAACAAACTTCAGGTATCAAGATATGGATATTGACAGATGAAAGTTGGCAGAAACACTCAGAATAATAAGATCCAAATGATGTGAATCAGGCAGCAAGAGCTCCTGTTAAAACACATGTGATCTTCTTGAAATACTTTCTTCAACTGGCTTTAGAAATAATATGGACTGCTTCCCTTTTATCTTCCTGGACTCTCTTTTCAGCCTCCTTTGCTTCCTCCTTATCATCCCTAACCACAAAATGTTCTCTTTGATATCTATACATACTTCCAAGATAATCTTAGCCAGTTTCTAAGTTTTGATATCATCGAAATATATAAATTTAACCTAGATTTTTTCTTTGAAATCTAGATGTATGTATCAAACTACCATCAATATAGCACATTCTACTATCAAAGTAGCAGCTAGCGGGATCTTTTAGAAACATTAGTTAGATCATACAACTCCTCTTTTCAAAACTCTCTAATGGTTTTCTCTCTCATTCACAGAATCACCTTTACATGATCTGGCCTCAACTACCTTAGTGATCCCATCTGCTACCATATCCCTTTTACTCATGAGGCTCTGGCAATAATGGCCTCTTTCCCCAAACATACAGTCACACTCTTTGACCTGTTAACTTGCTGGTCTCTCTGCCTAAAGGCCCCCCCGCCCCCATCAGCATATCTTATATTCTTATCTTCCTCAGGCTTCTGTACAAATGTCTCTGTAACAAGGAGGCTTGCTCTGACCAACTTATTAGAAAGAAACAAACCAACCCCCACAAGTACTTCAACTTTTCCCTGATTTAGTCATTATCTAACATATTCTACATTTTACTTGCATATCTGTCTCTCCCCACCTGAATATAAGCTCCATAAATTCTAGGATTTTTCTCTATCATTCACTATTCTATCTCCAGATTCTAAAATAAAGCATGCCACAAGTTTGGCACTTAATACTTGGAAATGTATGAAGGAATAAATGAAGAGTAATTGAAATTAACAATTAGCATTATGCCCTGGAACATACTCAGATTACATGATTATAACAAATTCAGATGAAAGGAAAAAGTATAATCCTTTTTGAGTTTCTTTATTTTTTTATATGTCTTTTTAGCAGAAAGTTTATTTTTATGAAAAGAATGGATCTAGCCAAAATACAAGATGTCAATGTGTGCAAGCATTTGTGTTCTTCATTGAATTCATATTTTTTGTAATTTATTATACATTGGGGGGAAGCAAATGACATGCTTTATAACCTGTCATTATTTAAGTAAAAAAATTTTGAGTAAGTTCCTAGGGCATTAACCTTTTGTCAACTACTGCTTCATGAATTTTCCACATTCTGATTATTGTGATTATCACACTTTGATACGTGACACACATTTAAACTCTACTGCCTGAACCGAGCATTGCTCTTTTTCTCCACACTACTTTGCAAACAATGTTGGCTAGAGTTAAATTAACAGAAGGTAATATGACTAAATTAAACAGTAATGCTTCTTCTGTTGAATTGCCCAATTTCTTCTTTTTTGTATTTTGCATTTGTCATATCTTGTTCCTGACTGCAGACATGCACTGATATATATCCCCCTTGCATTCTAACACCCTAAACCCAGACTTGAACAATGTGCTTTCTATCACTTTGGCTTCTCCTGGCCATTCAGTAGTCTGCATCAAATCTCAGAAATGTGCTGGCCTCCCTCACCTACTTTGATAAGTAAGTTTCATATTTAAAACACTGATATTGTATAATAAAAACTGAAGAGATACATTCATAACTTTCTTTTTCTACTACCATGTTCTCTTTATTATCCACACCAGTATGTTTTCTTCCTCAATGCTGTTTTGCTTAAATTCACTGTTTTTTTTTTATTTCTAATTAATTCCTAACTATGATAATCAATGGAATACCTATCACTTTTTTATTTTATGCTTACTTACTTATCCTAGAATCAATCAAGAATTTGCAGTATTTTCAAATAGTTATTTGTGGAGCAATCTATTACTAAATTATTCCATGAAAATAAAATTTTATTAAGTTTATTACAGAGGGGCATCTGGGTGGCTCAGTTGGTTAAGCGACTGCCTTCGGCTCAGGTCATGATCCCAGAGTCCTGGGATCGAGTCCCGCATCAGGCTCACTGCTCAGCAGGGAGTCTGTTCCTCCCTCTGACCCTACCCCCTCTTGTGCTCTCTCACTCTCATTCTCTCAAATAAATAAAATAAAATCTTTAAAAAAAAAGTTTATTACAGAAAGTTAACAAAGGTAAAAATTAATGTAGAAGGAAATCACTTTTATGTAACAGTGCTATAGACTGAATATTTTTATCCCCTGAAAAATGCATATTCTGAAACCTTATTCCCAGCATGATGGTATTTGGAAGTAGGCCTTTGGGAAGTGATTAGGTCATAAAGATAGATGTCTCATGAATGGGGTTAGTGCCCTTAAAAAGAGACCCCAGAGAGATCCCTTCTCCCTTCTCCCATGTGAGGACACAGGGAGAAGACAGCCAACTATGAACCAGGTAGTGAGCCCTTACCAGACACTGAATCTACTGGCACCTTGATCTTGGACTTCCCAACTTCCAGAACTGTGAGAAATAAATTTTCTATTTTTTTTTCTGTTGTTCTTATGCCACCTAGTCTATGATATTCTGTTATAGCAGCCCAAATGGAATAGACACCCTAATTTATAAAAAAGATATTATTTAGAAGCATATAATGAGTGATACCTGCCCAGAATTATTGTGAAGATTAAATGATATAATGTATAAAAAAGACTGCAGTATTAGCTCACCATAGAAGTTTCATAAAAAGTGAATCTAGTGCAAGATTTATTCATAATCAAAGTTCATGTTAACCAGGAGACATCACAGTTTTGTTCAAAATGTCTAAGAAGTTGATTACATGGGCATAGTTGAACACTATTTGATAGAGTCTAAAGAACTTAATAGAAAAACACCTAAAATATTAAACCTTACCACTAATACCAAATAAATGTATTATTTTGAAAATAATTAAAACACAAAAAGTAATAGTCTCATTAGGATGACAAAACCATTATACTATAGTATAACTTTTATATTATACTATTCTATATATGTTGTATTACTTTCTTTTTTTTCATATTGTATTATTTTCAATAATATTTTTACCTGGCAAAATAAAATCATGCACCATTTTTAAAAGAAGGTATATATCAACAAAATTTCTGAAATCAAAATAGCACTCATTAATCTTAAAATTTCCTTTTAAGAATAAGGAGTCCAAAAATAAACACAAGTGCACTATTTGAGCTCTTCAAATTGTCTCTAAGTAAATGAAATTGTAAATGTAATATTGATCATAAAATATACTTAATATGTAATCTACATTTCCTCTTTCTAGTAGATATCAGAAAAGAAAATTTTAAAACCCACTTTAGGGTAATGATCAAGTCTTTGATCTATATTTTAAATTCCTTTTGTTAAAATTACCCAATTATTTCTCATTTTAAGATCATAAAAGTGAATTTAATGATTTCCTAATTAAATCATTTCTATAAAATGCTTTATAAACTTCAAATTGTCTTGTAAATTTTGGTAGAAATATTTGCTGAGAAAAATAACATTCATTATCTTCTGTTGCTTTTATTCTTCCTAATAATTTAGTTCAAAGCTTCAAAATGTATTTATATAATAACTGCTCAATTATGTTAGCTGGAAGTAAAATAAAGCACTAGTAAAATTTTGGAAATAAACAGATTAAGAAATAAAGATTTTTCTTTTTAAAAATCTTCAAAATTTCTTTTTCAAAAAAAGCTTATAAACAACTTGGTTCAAAATCTACCAAAGTATTTCTTTTTTTAAAGATTTTATTTATTTATTTGATAGAGAGAAAGAGAGAGCAGGGGGAGGGGCAGAGGGAGAGGGAGAGAGAGAATCACAAACAGACTGCACTGAGCATGGAGTCTGATGTGGGGCTCAATCCCACGACCCCGAGATCATGACCTGAGCTGAAACAGAGTCAGATGCTTAACCAACTGAACCACCCAGGTGACCATATCAAAATATTTCTTAAACAATCTCTATCCCCACAAAGAAAATTATCTAAATATAATGAGACCATGTGTCGACTTTTAAGTATGCTTAGTATATCTGGAGGACTGAAAGACAGGTCTCACTGAGAAAACAGCATCAACAGGGAAATAAAATTTACTTAATGGTGACTCTTAAAAGAGTATGTTCTAGCAGGATGCTATGCATCACGAGAGAATTTGTTGCTCATTGTTATAGATCTAAAAGTGGAGAAAAATTATATATGTGAGATCATTCACTAGTCATACAAATCATGAATAAATACTAAAGATCAGTATATAGTCACTGGAAAGAGAAACAATTAAAAAAATAATTCCACTTTTGTTTATATATATATATATATATATATATATTTTTTTTTTTTTTTTGCAAAACTTACACAGCATTCAAAATGAACCAAGCATGATTCCATGGGATTTCCAACTATTATGCTTTTTTATTTACAATAACTTTATGAAGTTGGCACTTTTATTGTCCCATTTTGCAGGGAGGGAGCTGAAACACAGAGTTCAAATAACGTTCCCAAGGTCATGTTGCTTAAACCACTTTGCTATACTGCTTTCCTAGTAGCCTATTTTTATACTTCTATTCTTAAGGTTGATATCCTTTTATTTAAGTAAAGTCTTCTCTCTTCATCATATTCGTCCATAAATATGTCAATCATTGCAAACACAATAGATCCATCACAACAGTAAGTGTATGATTGACCAATAAACACGTGAAAAAGTGTTCAAAATCATTAGTCAACAATGAAATTCAAGTTCAAACAAGGAGATATCATTTCACACCCATGAGCGTGGCTAAAATCAAAACAAATGACAGTATCAAATGTTGATGGGGATATGGAGCAACTAGACCTCTCATATAAAACTGGTAAGTGTGTAAAATGTTTCAACTACATTGGAGGTGTTTGGCAGTTTTCTTATAAAGTTAAACATACGCCAATCTCACAATTTTTCAGTGGTACTATGCTCAGGTCTAACTCCCCAGATCCCCTGCTCACCCATAAATAATTGCCTGCCGGAAAAAAGGAGTTCCTGCACAGTCTCATCTTCTCCCTCACATTGTGTTTTTCAAACTGAAGTGTTTTAAAGGCGATTCCAGATTTCAGATTATTTTACTGCACATACTTCTGTGAATATCTTTAACAAGTTCCAGTTCCAAAATTCTCTCCCACTGACTATAAAAAACAAAAACAAAAACAAAAACAAAAAACAGTAGATAGAATGCATGTAGCAGCTATCTGAGGACTCTAAAAAAATAAATGGCAGCTGAAGGAATAAAAGAAGAAAACAAGAAGCTGAATGCCACTGAACCGGTAGTAAGTTTAACATCTGTTTTTCCACGGTATCTCCTGGCCTGGTCTCAAGAGCATCATAACACTTCCAGGTATTCTCCAGGAAAGAAAATGTTCCAAGAGAAATTTCCTATTTCTGGTCCATGCAGTAGGAAAGGAGGCCTCTATGGGTCACAGATAGTGTGGGAAATCTTGTGGGTTTTTTGTTTGTTGCAGTTCCCTCTTCCCTAGACAGTAGCCATAGTGGAGGGTGATGGCAGCAGTAGATGGTCGGGTGGCTAAAACTCTAAGATAGGGAACCTTTTTCAATGACCAAAAAAGCTGTTCTTTTAAGAGTTTTGGTAGAACAACTCTTGCACTTCTCTCCCCATTCCCACTCCCCACCCCCCCAGCCTCTCTCTCTGTGTCCCCCGCCCTTTCTCTTTTTCTCTGATCTTTTCTCCTCTCTCCTTAATGCTTAACCCCAAAAGCAGGCATAGTCATACCAAGGGCATGGCAAAACAAGGTAACGACAACCTACAACTTCCAGCTAAGGAAAAAGAGAAAAGTGTTGGGGAAATTACAGAAAGCTGCAAATTCAAGGAAGTGATTCTATAAAGTCGTGCTTGAGCCACTGGGCTCACCACTAAGCTGAGTGTGCATGGATCTGGGCTTGCTGACACAAACGCAAGTGATATTCTCCATGGTACTAAACAAGAGTGAGAGTCACACAACATGATATTAAAATGTTAAGATACAATCCAAAATAATCTGACATACAAGTACAGGAAAATTTTAGCCTCTCACATTTAACATAGTCAACAATTGCCAAACTTAAGATGGCACCAATATTGGAATTATCAGACAAAACATGTAAATAGCTATTCATGCTTCAAGAAGTAAGAAACATGTAAGAGAATTGTCTTTGAAGCACGTTTTCACTCTTGAATTCTACCAAACATATAAAGAAGAAATGATATAAATTCTATACAATTTCTTCAGGAAAACAGAAAATAGATCACTTCCCAACTCATTATATATAGCCAGCATTACCCACAAAACAGACCAGGACATAAGAAGCACAACTACTAGCTAATATTCCTTATGAATATTTACAAACAAAGTTACCAACCAAGTACTAACGGATCAAATCCAGCAGTAAATTTTTAAAAATTACATCATGATGGGGTGCCTGCGTGGCTCAGTCAGTTGATCATCCAACTCTTGGTTTTGGTTCAGGACATGATCTCAGGGTCATAAGGTCAAGTCCCGTGTCTGGTTCTCACTCAGCAGTCTGCTTAAGTTTCTCTTTCCCTCTCCCTCTGCCCCTCCCTCCTGCTCTCTCTCCTCTTCTTTCTAAAATAAATAAATAAATCTTAAAACAAAAAAAAGAAAATCAACTTTTGTAATTTATCACATTAATAGACTGAAGAAGAAAAACTATGTGATTATATCAATTGCAGAGAAAAATTCTGATAAAATTTAACATCCATTCATGATTTAAAAAAAAAAACTCTAAGCAAACAAGAAATAGAATTAACTTCCTTAAGCTGATAAAGAAAATCTAAGGAATGAAATCTTGCCATTTGCAACGACGTGGATGGAACTGGAGGGTATTATGCTGAGCGAAATAAGTCAATCAGAGAAAGACATGTATCATATGACCTCACCGATATGAGGAATTCTTAATCTCAGGAAACAACCTGAGGTTTGCTGGAGTGGTGGGGGGTGGGAGGGATGGGGTGACTGGGTGATAGACACTGGGGAGGGTATGTGCTATGGTGAGTGCTGTGAATTGTGCAAGACTGTTGAATCTCAGATCTGTACCTCTGAAACAAATAATACATTATATGTTAAAAAAAAAAAAAGAAGAAGATAGCAGGAAGGGAAAAATGAATGGGGGGACATCGGAGTGGGATACGAGCCATGAGAGACTATGGACTCTGAGAAACAAACTGAGGGTTTTGGGGGTGGGGAATGGGTTATCCCAGTGATGGGTATTAAGGAGGGCACGTACTGCATGGAGCACCGGGTGTTATATGCAAACAATGAATCATGGAACACTGCATCAAAAACTAATGATGTAAAGTATGGTGGTTAACATAACATCATCATCATCATCATCATCATCATCATCATCATAATAATAAAAAGCAAGTTCATAACCAATTTGGTAACTACCTTCTTTGTCAGTGAACAAAATTCACTCAAATAAAGATAAACTGGATGGAATTGAAAAAAAAGAAAAAAGAAAATCTAAGAACAAAAAGAAAACAAACACACACATAGCTGACATTGTTCTTAGTGGTAAAGAATAAATGCTTTCACCTTAAAACCAGTGATAAGGCCAGAATATCTATTCTTATCACTCATATTCAGCATTTTATTGGAAGCCCTAGACTGTGCAGTAAGTAAAAAAATAAAATAAAATAAAGTTAAATGAATAGAGTTTAGAAAAGAAGAAATAAGACCACTTCTCTTGGTTGAGAACATGATTATCTATGTAGAAATCTCAGGGAATAAAAAAATAAATTCATTGAACTAATATGTAATTTTAGCAAGTTTAGAGAAGGATGGAACATCAACATTAAAAAAATGAAAACTTACACTCACACAAAAACTTGCACCTGAATATGTACAGCAACTCTATTACTATTACCTCCAAACTAGTAAAAGAGTTCCAGTGTCTTCAGTGGCTGAATGAAAAACAAACTAGGGTACAGCCATACAAGGAATACTATTCAGCACTAAAAAAGACCAAAGCATAGTTGCACACAATATGGGTGAATCACAAAGACAGTGTGCTGAGTGAAAGAAGCCGGTCTCAAAAGGTTACAAGCTGTATGATTTTATTTGTATGACATTCTGTTAAAGGTAAAACCATGAAGATGGAGAACACATCTGTTATTGCCAGGGTTAGAGGAGGAAGAAGTGTTTGATAACAAATAGGCAACACAAAGGGGTTTTTAGAACAATGGAACCATTTTCTATCCTGAGTATTATGGTGATTACACAAATCTATATATGTGAGGAAAGTCACAGAACTGTACACCAAAGGAATAAAACAGAAATGTATGTATGTAAATTTTCAAGCAATTTTTAAAAACAAAACAGAAATGTATGTATGTAAAATTTCAAGCAATTTTTAAAAACAAAACATACATGTAACCTATGACCCAACAATTCTACTCATAGGTATTCTCAAGATAACTGAAAACAGATGTTTATAAAAGGTTGGTACTTAACTGCCTTATTCATGGTCACCAGAAATGAAACATCCCAAACACTCTACAATAGAATGAATAAATAAACTGTGGTGTTTTTACAAAATGAAATATTACTCAGAAATAAGAAGGACCAACATAAATGAATCACAAGAACATTATTTTGAGTAAAAAGAGACAGATGCAAAACAGAACTTATGCTTACTATATGATTTCATTTATAAGAAGTCCAGAAATAAGGAAAGAAAAAAGCTGTGTGTGTGTGTGTGTATGTGTGTGGTGTATGATATTAGAAATCAAAACATTGATAGCCTATGGACATGGTTGGGGAGGAGTCTGGAATTAAATTTAAAAGAACACAGTGGAACTTCACTAAGTGATAGATATATTTTATGTCTTGTTATAATCATAACGTGGGGGTATATAATTGTCAAAACTCATCAAATGGAATATTGAAGTATACTTCAATTTAAAATAAAATAAAATAAAACTAAAGTAAAAAAATCTATACAAAGTTTGAAATTAAACTGGGGGTTCTATAATTGCTTCATTCCCACAATGACCACAGACATAAAATGGAGCATATGTGGGAGAATGTGGATTAAAAAGTCAGCATTAGGCATGATTTCCTTGACAAGTTAATCATTCCCTAAATGTAGTTTATTAAAATAAAATTAACCTTAATTATTTTCAACATCTTACACAACTAGGAGCTGAATTATTAGATGAAGGAGATCTAATAGTACCTTCTAAATTGTATCTCAGACAAAGTCACTATATTGGCTCTAAAAGGGCAATCCCATATGGATTCTAAACAAAATATTTCCTTTTCTTTTTTTCTCTCTCTCCTAAACTTAACAGTATAAAAAGCTTACATCCTTAGGCATACGATTTTAATTTCCTTTATATTAACCACGCTTTCCAAGGTACTTCCAATTCCTTGGGTCATAAAGGAAATGAAAAGTATTTGAAAATAATCAATCTTTGTAATGTCAGTGCCTCCAGTAAATGGGCACCTGCCTGACTAGTACCACCAAACTGTTCCCCTTCCAATAGTTTTAACTCGCCAACACACCATTGTTGTGTCAGTGGAGTGAATACAGACCTTAGCAATCCAAGTAATCACACGGTCTCAATACCGCTTCCCTTACCTATCAGAAATCCCTCCTACCTGTGGAAAGTTCTGGTGAGAGAAATATGTGTGGAAAAGAAAAGTCAGAGAAGAACCAAGATAAGAGTTAAAGGAAAAAAAAAAATATGACATACCTCTTTGGGAAAAAAAAAAAGTAGTTAAAAAGTAGCAGCCCATGTGCCATGACTTCCCCATTCTGCATTTAAGGCAGTTCTCACCAATGCTTCCTTCTTTTGTTCTGGCTGAGCCTGGAGAGAACCTTAGAATTATCCACATCTCATAATGTCAGGAAAACACTACCAACTGGTCAAAATTAGTATGCAAGGAAAAATCTATTTGTTATTCCTTGCAAGTTTTATGTTAGCTTTATAAGAAGTATTTCTGAAAATCATTTATTGAGGAGAATTCTGGAAGAGTTGGGGCTCACATATCTGGGCTACATCAGAAATGATTTCTTTCTACAAAGACCAGGCCAGATTCATATAAAACCTAAGAGTTCTGCCATGAAAGGAATTCCCAATATGTTCCTTATGATAGTGAAACCACTCCTCATCTTCCACCCCAAAACCACATCAAGTATCTTACCTCCCCTTCTCCAGGATTTCCAACCGCATATTATTCCAGTCAGTACAATAAATAATGTGGTCTCTAAAACTCCAAAATGTGAGCATTAATGAATCTGTTAATTTAAAAGCAAACTTCTATTCACACACATTGCTCCCAGTTGCCCATGGAGATATTCTCACTATCATTAATGAAAGCCTTATATGTAATCAAAGAACAATGAGCATCCTTAGGTCTGAAGAGCTTAAAATAAAAACTCTGTTTCCATTAAGTCAACATTTAAAATGATAAGACTCTTATTCCAGTTCTACAAATAAAATATCCACAAGGACTTGTGTGTTTAGGTGTCTTAGGAAAATTCAAATTGATGTTATTTGTAAATGTTTAAAGACTCACATGTTAAGAATTCATAAAAGATATCAACTGGATACAGTGTGAGAAAGCAAAGGTTCAATGAAAGATGCACAAATTATAGTTTTAGTTTCCAAACTACCTCAAATCCATCATGCAGTGTTTCCATCTCAAATATACCAAGAAATTAAAGATTATTTGACTTGCTGCAATTAAACAAAAGCACAGCCATTATGGAGACATTGCTTTTCATGCACGTAGTCTGGTTTTAAAGATGTGTTTATTTTGTTTTGTTTTTAAAGCAAAGGCATTATCTGCTCCAATTGCCCAGCAAGGAGGTTTTATAAATTTCTCTCAAGTTTCCATAGAAATGCATTGATTAGAGCATAATTTCTGTTAATATTTTCTTCTTCTTCAGACTCCTCTGCTCGCTTAAACTAACAGTGCACCTGCCCCTTGCAGTTGTTTTCATCTTTTGTTCGGCTCAGTAGGTTACCTAACTGGTGGATTTTATTGAGTTAAATCAAGCTGTCACTTCATCTGCCTGAAGGATGACTCAAATACTACACATAATAATAAAAGAAAAGTAGGATAAAATAATCTTGTCAAGCCAGAAAAACTGATTGCTTGAAGTTGTAGCCTTCAATCAATACACTAATTCCACAATTTATACCTTTTTCAATTGAAGAGGAAAGAAATCCTGATATGGTATTTCTTGGCTCACTGACCAACTTTGACCTTCTATCTATGTGAATGTAGGATTAACAAGGGCTTCTGCTTAGTGAAATCATCTATGAAAATAAGAAAACAAATGTGGGCATTTGCGGCTCCGAGTAACTATTAATTTCAGAAATGCAAGGAGCACACAGTATTTATTCAGTATGACTACTAAAATGAAGATTTTATTTAGCTTGAGGTAGATGGTCTTTCCTATTAGAAATAATTTGAAGCTAGAGTTTGTGGCACAAAACACTATAGAATTTGGCATGGTGTAATCCCCCAAAGATTTTTTCTTCCTATTTGATCTATTCACTAATAGCTTATACAAAAGAATAGGTAACTAAGCAATATAACCACGCTTTCTTTCAAATTGCGTACTTATTTGGCTTCTTAGAAAACCTGTTAGCTATGGTAAAATAGAGGGACACCCTTCTATTGAGCTAGAGCTATGATTTCTTGTAGGGTTTAATGAACTATTTTTTTCCACCGGTTACTATTTTTTTTTAAATAATCTATCATTTTCAAAAGCTTAGGTTTGTTTGTAAATTGTGATTAATTTGCATACCTTTTAAAATCAATAAAAACACTTCGTTTCAAAATTCTGGACTCTCTTTGGCTGTCAGGTTTCTGCCTTCCTTTCATAATTCCTTCCCTGCAGGCACCAACCAGAAAATAAAATTCTTTGTTTAGCAAGCCTTTTATATTGCACTAGGCCACCTGCTTACCTTGAATTGTGGCATGCAATTAAACAAGGTCCCCAAAACTAGAACTTTTTCTCCTAGCCCATATCTTAAATGTGTGTGTGAGTGTGTGTCTATGTATGTCTTGTATACTACAAAAGCAACCTATAAATTGGGTCACTAAAATGTCGGTCAAAAGCATTTTCAGTTACAAAAACTAAAATGTATTTGTCCAAATACATTTGGTTTTAAATTAGTCATCCTCTTACATTATCAAGCCATAATATTTTCATTAATATGAGAGCTATAACTTATATACATATAATATACATATTACATATATATAAACTTTATATGCATATAAGTTTCTGGAATAAACTCCTTTAAACCCTGGCTGTCGTGGAAACACAAGACTATCTTTGTCCTTCTGATATGCTTAATCACATCTTGCTGCCAACTTCAGCTTCTTAAGCCCAGATTTAAACTCTTGAAAGAACTGCATGTGACCATTCTGTCATGTAAACCATCTGAATGGTCTAAGTCCATTGAATGAAGTAGAACACAGATCTCCAAATGCTGCTAGCCCTGAAGAGCAGTAAATTACAGTTTGAGATGGGTGAACAAAAAACTGGGGTTGTTTTCTTCACAGCAAACATGAAAATACTTGCCTGACCCAGAGTAAATCCCTCAAACCACACCATTGCTTCCTAATTCTGTGCCATTTGATTTCAGGAAGAAGAAGGAAAAAGAAAACAAAGGGGAAAAAAATTAAATTCTAAGTGCTTATCCTCTCTATAGCCACCTACACACACACACACACACACACACACACACAGACACACTACTCCGTCTTACCTCCAGTAAGGATTAAGCCAAATTATCTCTTCAAAACGCTTACATTTACACTTACAGAAACATATGTTCATTTCTAAATGGTGAAGAAGCACATTCAAACCAGTAGCAAAATTATCTAGCAAGTAAATTTCAGGATGCAATTAAAGGTCACCAATGACTTCCTGTTTGCACAGTCCAATGGACTTGACTCACTCTTTATTTTCTATGGTATTTCATTCAGTTGACTAATCTTTTCTTCATGAAAATATTTTCTCTCTTTTTAAAACTCTCTTTTATGCTCTCCCACCTTTTCTGGGTTTTTTTATTCCCTCTTTATTCCCTTCTTACTTTCCCCTACTTGGAGCATTTCACAAGGTTTGACCCAGGGACCTATTTTTATATTAATATATATTCTCCTCCCTTTGAGGATCCATTTATTCTAAAGGTTTCCATCTTCTGACTCAACTGTGGACAGCAGTCCGTCTAGGGTTCAAGCTTTGGTTCCTAAGAGTCATGGAGAGGTCAGGAATTAAGCACAGGGTCAGCCAAGCAGACAGTCTGGAACCAAGTAAAGTACAGAAGTCAGCAGTCAAAGGCCAATTGGAAGATCAAGGCTGAGTGAAAAGAAAAGAAAGGGATCATGCCTCAGTCAGATGTCAAGCTAGTAGTGTGGGCTTTAAACCAGGACAAGTACGAGAGTTGCATAGTCTCACATACCAAACACCTCAAAGGGGGAAATCCTGCCTTCTCCACTCTCTATGCCATGCAGAAACCAATGACTGGCTTTCCCAGAGAATCAACACCCAGAATCTGAATATCCTTGCTATTGTCTTTAAGTCATCTGAAACAATGAAAAGACCCCAAGAATTTTCTACTCTATACGAATATCTCCCAGATGTCTATCTCTTATCTGTCTCATATTTTCAAAAGCCAGCTATCCCTAGAGGTTCTGCTGTCACATCAATTTGACAAAAGCTAATCATCTCTTCACTTGAGTTCTCTATTCATTTATTTATTTAACAAAATACCAAGTAACTACATTGTAATAAGCAGTATTCTGGGAAAAAGCAGAGAAGAAAAGTGACAAAAATCTCCCTTGTGGAGCTTGCTTCCTGGGGGTTGGGGAAAACAGATGATAAACTAAATAAATGGGGAAATAATACAGTTTGTTCCATTAGAATATGATGCATAAACAAGACAGTGTGGATATGTTATCAAGATAGATACATCAGTGAAATAGAATAGAGATTCTAGAAATAGATCCACTCATAAACAGACAACTAATTGCTTACAAAGATGAGAAAGTAATTTATTGGAAAGATAATTGTGTTTTCAACAAATGGAACTTGAATAATTAATATTCGTATGCCAAAACAAGAAACTTCAATCTGTACTTCATGCCATGCATAAAAGTTAACTTAAAAAGGATTGTGGAACCTAAATGTAAGCATTAAAACTATAAAATTTCTGAAAGAATATATAGGAAAAAATCTTTATGACTTTGACTTAGGCAAAGACTTCTTAAACACCTAAGGTAGGACTCTTAAAAGAGAAATAGATAAATTGGATCGTCAAAATTTAACACTTCTGCTTTTCAAAAAATACTGTTAAAATAATGAAAATACAAGCCACAACTTGGATATAATATTTGCAAATGATATATCTGATAAAAAATACTTTTATTTAAAATAGTTTTTTAAAAACTCTCAAAACTCAATAATAAGAAAATAACCCAATAAAAAAACAGGCAAAAGATTTTAAAGACACTTCACCAAAGATATAGGGGTGATAAATAAGCACATGAAAAGATGTTATTAGTTATTAGTCATCAGTAAAATGCCAATTAAAATCACACTGATATACTACCACACACATATTAGAATGACTGAAATCAAATGACTGACCACACCAAATGTTAGTGAGAATGTGGAGGAACTGGACTGGAACTCTCATACGCTGCTGGTGGACAGGTAAATTAGTAAAACAATTTGGAAAACAGGTTAGAGGTTTTTCAAAGAGTAAAATAGCCATCTATCATATGCCTGGATATTTACCCAAAAGAAACGGACAACTATGTCAATACAAAGACTTGCACAAGTATCTTCACAGCAGCTCTTGTATCAGTACCAAAAATTGGAAACAACTCAAATGTCCATCAATGGATAATGGAAAAACCATGGTATAGTCATGTAAGAGATTAGTACTCAACAACAAAAAGGACTAGGCAATTGATACACAGAACAACATGGACGAATCTCAGTTATACTGGATAAAAGAATTAGGACAAAAATAGAATATATACCATATCATTCCATATATAAAATTCTAGAAAATTCAAACAAGCTATAGTGACAGCAGATCAGTGGATGCCAGGAAAATGGGAGTGGAAGATGGAAGGGCAGAAAGGATGGAATACAAGAAGGAGCAAAAAGAAACTTTAGGGGTAATGAATGTCTTATCTGGATTGTAGTGATTGTTTCATGGGTGTACACATATGTCAAAAGTTATCAAATTGGACACTTTAAATACATACAGATTACATATAAATTATAATACCTATACATATCAAGAACACAAAGCTGCCCTAGACCTCAAATCAGTACTGATGCTAGAAATAAATATGATAAGAGAACTGGAGAACAATTAAAACATATTATTTATGTAAAATGAAAGAAAAGTGACATGATATTACTGATTTTTTAAATGACTTTTGAGAATAAAGAACAGAGAGAAGGAATATAAGTAAACATTTAATTCAGGTTAATGCAATAATCTAAGCATAATATAATTGTTGCTTGCATTGTAGATGTGTGGATATATTTTGGAGATAGAGTCAATAGAGTTTGCTCAAGGATTAGATATGTGATCTAAAAGAGAAAGAAAGGACTCAAGAATAACTCCAACATTTTTGGCCTTATCAACTGAAAGAATTGATAAGCTTGTCAAGTGAGTATAAATAGTAAGTCCAAACACTGAACACTAGGACACTTACATCAACAGTCTGAAAAGAAGAGGAGAACAAGCAAGGGAGACTGAGGAGGACTTGTAAGAAGGGTAGGAGGAAAATCAGGAGAGAATGGGTTCCTGGAAGAAAAATGAAAAACGTGTTTTAAGAAAGAAATAACAAGAAAGGGGTGGCAAGTAATAGGAAAATAAGGAAAGGTGAGGACTAAGAATTGGCCAACCTGCATACGCAAGCAGCACTTACAGTTCTACCAGGTTGGAATGCACGGAGGCACTCAGTATGATCCATCTTAAACCTGTATTTAGCACTTCCATGTCAGACACTGTGCCATGTCCTGGAGAATACAAAAAGTATATAGCAGCAAAAGTCCTAGAAACTGGGTATTTGAGCTTTCGATGAGTGGGAAAAGAAAAGGGTAAAGAGCAAAGACAAAGAACAATACAAAACTGCCCTAGATCTCAAGTTGTTCAAAAATGCTTAAAAATAATAAAGAAAAGAGAAAGACTCAAATGCAGGGTCCAAATCCAAGAAGTAAAAGCACACACACACAAATTGGCAGATTCAGAGAAAGCACATTTCTTAGAACTGGGGAACATGACAGGGATGTCCTGGAAAGAGAGGCAGAATCCTGCTCACTCATTCACTCATAAAATACTTGCTAAGTACATGGTAAACCAGGTGCTGTGAACTAGGGACACAAATACATAGTGGCTGGGTTCTGTCATACCATATCCACGTACTAGCTGACCTATATTTTCTTCTTTTGTTCTTCAAAATAACTCACTTTAAAATAATAGATTTTTTAAAACTTTTTGTCATTGACATAAATTAAAACCATTAACACTTGCTGTTATATAAACTACAAATTCAAATACCACATACCAGAAAATAATTTCCTCAATTGAAAGCATAGAACTATTTATGACCAGTCATTAATTAGAGACTATTAACCATGATGCCACTTATTTTGGCACAATATGAGATAGTCTCTGCCAATAAAATTATTTTCTCTTTTACTCAGTATCAAGAAATCCCAAATCCTGTGGGTATATGGAAGAAAAGGCCAAAAGATACTTACCTTCCTTCCATGAAATGTGAACCGCTGGGGTGCCTGGGTGGCTCGGTCGGTTAAGTGTCTGCCTTCGGCTCAGGTCATGATCCCAGGGTTCCTGGGATGGAGCCCCATGTTGGGCTCCCTGCTCAGCAGGGAGTCTGCTCCTGCCTCTCCCCACACCCCCTGCCACCCCGCTCATGCTTTCATGCTCTCTCTCTCCCTTAAACAAATACATTTTTAAAAACCTTAAAAAAAGGAAATGTGAAATGTTGAGAATTAATTTCTAACCAAATTGGCATTGCTCAATAGATTGAAAAGCTATCTAAAGTGACCTCCAGATTTTATTCTTCTTTGAAAACAATTTATATTTTAGAACTGCCCACAATGTGATGGGAAAGGGCTTCTTATCCATTCACAGCTGTCATTTCATTTGAAAAAAATATTACAATGAGCTTTTGTCAAGTCTTTCAAAATATTTCCAGTGAGTATTCCAGATGGCTATATAGTCAGGATGTTAAGATGATCAAAAAGTTTCAACCTTTGTTGTCTGGCTGAATGGAAAAATAACGTTTAGGGCCCCATTTCCATTTTGATGCATAATGTCTAAACACAGTAATAAAAATGTCTATCATTTATTTGCTGCTAACTATGTATCAGGCACTATTCTTATTTTAATTTAAGAAAAATAAAGGCTTTGTGACTTTTCAAAATTAAAAGGCACTAAAGAGGCATAATACCTACCTGTAATGTGTGATCAATGTCCTTCTTTGAAGGAGATTATTGCAACATTTGCCACAATTTGAATAAGGTCTGCTGATTAGATAATGGCATTATATCATTGTAAAATACTAAAAATGTGTGTGAATCCACATTTGGATTCTTAGGTAAAGGATTGGAACTTTCCTTGCTGTAGCTGTTGGACCAACATTTGATTGATTGATTTATAACCTTTATTTTTAAAAGGACCATGTTAGTTATCTATTGCTATAAAACAAATTACCTTAAAACTTGGTATCTTAAGACAAGAAACATTTTAAATCTCAGAGTTTCTCAGGGCTAGGAATTAAGGAGCAGCTGAGCTGATGGTTCCGCCTTGCAGCCCTTCATTTTCTAGTGGTCAACATAATGGCTGGGGCTGTGATTTGGGACTCGGGCTGGAGAATCGTTCTCCAAGGTAGTTCATTCACATGAGTTGATAAGTTGGTTCTGGTTGATGGTGGGAGATACAGTCACTCACCAGGAGGGCCTCTCCATAGGACTACTTGATCGCCCCGAGTTTGCTGCCCTCCTCCAAAGTGAATGATCCAAGATGGAAAGAAACTCTATCCTTTCAATGACCTAACCTCAGAAGTCACTTGGCATCCCTTCCACTACAATTTATTCATTAGAAGCAAGTCCCTAAATCCAGCCTTTTTCAATTGAGCAAGAGGCACATGACATTTTATGCAGAGACCCATTAAACAGATTAACTTGACTGGAAACTAATTACTTCACAAATGGGCTCCATCTTTTGAAGTCGGGGGTGCTGGTCAAGGAATCAGTGAACATACTTTAAAATCACCACATTTTCTATTTAGCTTCTAAGCTGAAATACTCTATTTGAACAATCAAAAAATCTTGATACTAAGTATAGTTCCATTCCTCAAAGAATTTATATATAACTCAAATGGCTCTAAGCATACTTATTTGGATTATGGACAAAATGACAAATCTTATGGAAGATGCATAAGAAGGTGTTTGCAGGAATCTAAATATAAAGTGACCAGGATTTTCAGATGGTTTGGGGATGAAAATGAAGCAGAAAAAAATCCTTGCAAAATGCTCTGCACAAAATCACCAAACCTCACTGGCTTTTGAAGTTTTTCCAGCCCAACCCCATCTTTGTATAATTCTTCTAATCATTCCACCACCACATATCACATTTTACAGTTGAATTTTAATTATGTAAATAATTATTTTGTTGTGTATCAATTAGCCTTTGCTGTTGACTTAGTGACTTAAAACAAAAACAATTTATTATTTCTCATGTTTCCGTGGGGGTCTTGGCAATTCTGATCTAGGGTGGTTAAGCCAAGGGCTGGGTGGTCAACCTTGGCTTCACTCAAATGTCTGGGGCTGTGGCCATGATGGCTGAAATGGCTGAGCCTCTCTCTGCATGATGTTTGAATGGAGAGAATGAAGTGCTTGAGCTGCTCTCTCTCTCTCTCTCTCTGGTCTCTCTCCTAGAATAGCCCATGCTTCTTCACTTGGAGTTCTTGGGGTTCCCAGCAGGGAGAAAGAGTAAGGCCCTAGAATAGGGTTCTCCAGAGAAACTGAATCAATAGGATATATAGAGATACACATATAAGAGGATTTTTGTTATAGGAATTGACTTACGTGGTTACAGAGGTGGAGAAATCCCACAGTTTGCCATCTGCAAAATGGAGAACCATTTTGTTCTCAAAATGTATAGCTCAGTTCGCCTCTGAAGGCCTGAGAACCAAGAACAGGAGAAGATGGCTGTCTTTGCTCAGGAAGACAGCTCAGGAAGAGAGAGAGTGAATTTGCCCACCCTCTTCTTTTTTGTTCAGGTAAGGCCATCAAGGGTTTGGATGATGCCCACCCACATTGAAGAATGCCATGTCTTTCACCAGTTCAAGTGCTAATCTCTTCTGGAAACATCCTCACAGACACACCCAGAAATAAGGTTTAACAAGTTCAGTGGACATCCTTAGCCCAATCAAGTGACACGCAAAACAACCAACCGTCGCAGGTCCCAACATACAAAGACTTTTCAAGCCTCTGCTTGAGTTACATTTACTAATGTTCCTTTGGCCAAAGCAAGTTACGAGGGCAAGTCCAGATTCAACTGGTGAAGAAATAAAGTTCACTGGTTGAGAGGATTCAAGGTCATGTCATAAAGCCATCTCCATACAGGAACGGGAGGAGTTTTTAATTATCTACTATAAATTGTTTCTGGCTTAGCGATTGTTGGAATTTTCTGGTTTTCTATTGAACATTTTCCTTACTAAATTTTAGCACTCTGGAGTTGAGAGAATACTACCAGCAATCAACAATGTGCCTGAAACACAACAATGAATGGGCATTCGGGAAATGTTCCCTGACTTGATAACTCACATAATTTTGCTCTGAGTTTTCTATGAGGATGCAAATGTATCCTTTTCTAATAGCACCCTTTAATATATATCTCTTCTAGGGGCACCTGGGTGGCTCAGTCAGGTAAGCATCTGACTCTTGGTTTTGGTTCAGGTCATGAGCTTAGGGTTGTGAGATTGAGCCCTGTGTTGGGCTCCATGCTCATTGGGGAGTCTGAGATTTTCTCTCTCCCTCTCCCTCTACCCCTCCCCTCTCAAATAAATAAATAAAATATTAAATATTAGATATATATATTTAATATATATTTAATTCTATATAACAAATACATTTAATACCTATATCTTCTATATCATACACCAAGCGGACAGGTGAGCTAGCAATGGATTTACTTGGTTATTTTCCATCAAGTGATCCATACTTCTTGGCTTCAATTACCTACTTGAATTAATCAGCCCACAAGTTTCCTACCTTTGAGGATTTAATGAATAACGTGTATGTCCATTTTTCACTTTCCTGATGATGTGGTAATACTGGCAAGAACATAGGCACACTAGCTATTTAAATGCTTTGTAGCTCATTAAGGAGATTGTACTGAGTTCCATTTAAGATTTTAATTATGTTATTTTTCCTTTTTGCTTCCAGCTTGTTTTGGCGAATAAAATTACCCACAGCTGCTTCAGATTGGTCATTCCTGCTGGGAGGAAAACCATATGGAATACTTAGAGCAGGTGCTTGGTACTTGACCAGCTTCTTCCATTTAAACAAGCTTGAACTGTGGCACCTGACATTGGGGCACCAGTCTACAGATGTGTTTGCAAGAATTGGAAAATTGCCTCTCTTACATTACAAGAACTGGTGGCCGATGGTAAAAAAAACTTTTGCTTCCACATAAGAATTTTCAGTCAACGTGAGACCACAGTGCAGTAAATTTGGAAACACTGATAGTATTTAAACTGGCAACTGAGTATGGGGAGAAAACAACTCTGGGGTCCCTTGGCCCTCACATCACCGTAACGTTGGGCACATTATTCTGTCAACCAAAGGGCAAGGACAGAATTGTTATTGTCCAAGAAAGCCTGCAGCAATGGATTTTTACACCCTTGAAAGAAGCACTTGGAAGAACTGGAGATTATCCAGAGAAAGGTATTTAGGGAAAAAAAAAAAAAAAGAATGCTGGGGGTTTTCCGAGGAGTTACGGCTTCTTAACCTAGAGGGGAAAATAAGTCTGAGAGGTTTCTACATGAATAAATTGAAATTATTTAAAAAAAAAAAGGTGTTAAGCAGCTGTTTTCTGACTTTATGGAGCACTGCCCTAAAAATAATAACAATAATAATAATCTTGACAGGCAACAGTAAATGTATCAGTGAAATGTAATACGAAAAATCTTGACTCTAATTATTGTTAATCAGTGAGCAGTACCAAATCCACTTAGAAAGCCTCAAAGAATAAAACAAAACAGAACAAAACAGAAAACAAATTTTTTATAGCCTATAATTCTGCCTCAAGGACAGTGGCTGGACTCTATTTCTTCATTTACTAATCAAAATAATAGGTTGTGGAGCCTCTACCATGTGTCAGACGCTGTGCCTGTGAGCATAGAAGGAAGGCGAGGTCTCATTCCTCAGGCTTCTCCCTAGAGCACGGACATCTTGCACACCTCAGGTCTGTGCTCTGCACCCGAGGATCTCTAATCTCCTTCTGGGTCAAACGTTTCTCTGACTTCTCGGCTAGAATACAATTTCAGGCATACGTGCATTAATGTTCAAGTGACAAGGAGGCAGTGAATGAGGAGGCAAGGCATGGGCGTGTGAGTATGTTCGAGGGCAATAGATGGTCTTTATTTTCTTCTCCTTGAAATACTAGTGAACCAGAATAGACTACCTTCTTATCTTTGGCTGCTTATTTCAATTAATTTAAAACCCTGAGCTTTGGAGATCAAAACTGCTGATTTCTTGCCGAGGGAGATCATTTGGCTTCTAACTCTAGACAGCAGACCCATAGGTATTGCTGGTCACTAGCAAGAGCGAGAGAGAATTAATGAACTCGGGCACAGCCATAATCTTTCATTTGGCCCAAATTTCATAGGCAGAAATACAGCCCAAAATATGAGAATGTTGATAGCAGACCATTAGGATTACATGAATCTATGAATCCAAAAACACATCATGCTTTCTGTTAAATGAGTAGAACCCCCCCTTTTTCAATCCATGCACACCAAAGAAGCACTCATATCAAGTTACAAACTCAGAGATACTTCAATAATTTTTCTGAGGCTTTTGATAAGGAGCCAAATTTTAGCAAACTTTTTTTGATTTATCCAAAATTCTAACATGATTAATATATTATTATAGAATATAGTATAAAATGTCAGTGAAAATATTTTCAAGAGGTGGAAGTTTATCTTTTCAAGAACACTGAAATGTGGACATACTGAAAACATTTTCTTCAGGAATATCAATACCTTTCTTCAAGATATTATGTAAGAAAATATATCTCTGACTTTCACATGAAGACAGATAATTTTATTTTAATTCAACTAACGTTGATCAGATGTTTACCAGGTGACTATAGGAAATCAGTGGGTCAGTGTTATATGAATGTAAAGATGAGTATAAGTCATATAGTCTTTACCCTCAGGCAGCTGACGTCTAACAGAGGAGCTAAAAAAATTTCCAGTTCTGTGATACACTATACAAATTGGAGTAAAATATAAATGGTATATCATGACTACTGCAGATGACTAAAACTGGCTTAAGGGAAAAAAAAAAAATGTGGGCGAGAAATGAATATATTGCTTCACAAAAGGCAAATTCTTCAAGCGTTAGGAAGTCCACACCCAGCTGGGTTCAGGCATTCAAATCATGTTGACAGACATCCGTCTTTTGGTTATATCTTGGCCCAGGATTGGCTTCATTCTCAGGCAGGCTCCCCTGTGTGGTGGCAAAATCACCCTCCAAGTTCCATACTTTTTTCTGCCAGATCATCAAACCCAGAGCTAAGCAAGTCTTTTCCCTAATAGTTCTTGCAGTAAACCTGGTGTCATTAATTTATTCAGTCACCTAGCAAATATTAAACACATAGTAAGTATTAGGCAGTGTTCCAGACTTAGAGGATACAGTAACTATAAACAAAATAGACAAAGCACCTGCCCTCATGGAGCTCATATTCTGGGAGGGGAAACATATATTAGACAAATACAGAAATAAATCTGTAAAATTTTTCATGATGAGGGCTATTAAAAAAAATTAAAGCAGGGTAAAGGATCGAAAGTGACTCACCTGCCCAGCTTGTGTGGCCTGTCCATCCCTGAAGCTTTAGCAGAACTGTTTGGGCAAGCCTAGAATCCATCACTGTCTCTGTACCAAACAGAGTACCCTTGGTACCCCCCAAATCATCCAGGAGAAAAATATGGAATAAATAGCTCCCCCAAGAGAAACTCCCGATGTTGTTACGAGAGGGAGGCCTAGCTTCTCAACTGACAAAACGAACCAAACCTCACTGGGTTATAAGAAATATCAAGTGTAAACCCTTCTCAGGAGCATGTGGCCTGGGGATAATAAAAGTTATGTGCTCCAGGTTTGAATGCGCATGTGAAATGGGCCTTGAAAGATGGTTAGGATTTAGATAAAGATCAGGGAGGAAGATAGAGTGATAGGAAAGGGACAACAAGCAGAAGAGTTTGGTGTTTGCAGGAGTGTGTCTACAGGGAAAATGAACACAAGATTGTAAATAAAGATGTGGCTGCATTTGGACAGGCCTTGAAATGTTCATCTGGTAGGCAGAGAGGAAACATTAAGGGGTTTGCGAGGAGAATAACATTACTGAGATCTGCTTCAAACTTACAACAGTGCCCAGGACTGATTGGAAGGGAGAGCGAGAGGAAGGAAAGATAGCCTGGAAACCTGTTGTAAAGGTCCAGGTGAGTGTCTAGGTGAGAGTCGGAATTACGATGCGGGATTAGGGAGAATGGGTCATATGTGTTTTTGAGGTCTCAAGCCCTGGTCATTGAGAAAATGGTGCTTCTATTCCCCATGGAATGCACATGAAAAGCAGGAATGAGGACTGAATAGTACAGAGGCGTTGACAGAGAATCAGCAACATAGTATATTGAGTTAGAGGTTCTGCCAGAACCAAGTTACAGTGTCTGAATGACAGCGAAAAATGCAATCCAGGGCTTAGGGAGAGGTTGGAGCTGGTGACTTAGATTTAATAATTACCTGAAGAAAAATGATTGTTAGAGCCATCAGAATGAGATAAAAAAATCCCAGCTGGCTTCTTCTTAGGCTCCTTTGCAGTCCCTCAGCTCACCTTTAGAGTAAGCTCTAAAGGTGAAAATGTCCCAGCTCTCAGTCTTTGTAACTCTTCTCACATCTGACCACTCTGGTGACTTGATTCAAGTTGTACAGTTTTAAATGTAATCAAGCTCAGACCACTCTCCTGAATACCAGAATAGAATATCCAACTACCTACTCAACACCTCCCCTTGGGCATCAAATAGGTCTTTTGAACTTCTCTCCAAAACCAGGTTCTTCATTTTCCCTCAACCCTCCTCGTCTCAACAAATGGCAACTCCATTTTTCCAGTTATTGCAACCAAAGATTTTGGAGTCGTTCTTCACTCTTCTTGCTCTAATATAGCATATATAACCCGTCATCAAATTCTATCACCTATATGCTACAGCCGACTCGGGCAATTTCATATAAATGGAATTATACCAGGTGTGGTCTATTGTGTTTGGTTTCTTTCGCCTAGAGTCATGTTCAGAGTTTATCCACATGGTAGCACGTGTCCGTACTTGGTTCCATTTTGTGACTGAACAATACTTCGTTGTTCTAGTATACTGCATTTGCTTTATCCATGTATTCGTTGATGGACATCTGTGTTACTTCCACCTTTTAGCTATTGTGTGTAATGCTGCTATGAACATTCCTGTACAGTTTTGTTTGAACACCTGTTTTCAATTCTTTGAGGTATACACCAAGGCATGGAGTTGCTAGATCAAGTGGTAATTCTACATTTAACTTTTTGAGGAATGGTCAAACTGCTCTCCACTGTAGCTGCACAATTTTTTAGATTCCCACAAACAATATACAAAGATTATCAATTTCTTCACATCCTGCCAACACTTACTTTGTTTTTTTTTTTCTTTTTATAACTATTCTAGTGGGTGTGAGGTGGTGTCTCATTGTGATTTTTATTTCCATTTCCCTAATGAATAATGACACTGAGCATCTTTAGATGTAGTTGTTGGCAATCTGTATATCTTCTTTGGAAAAGTGTTTGTGTGAGTCTT
The DNA here is from genome assembly GCF_011800145.1 of Mirounga leonina. Lineage (NCBI taxonomy): Eukaryota > Metazoa > Chordata > Mammalia > Carnivora > Phocidae > Mirounga > Mirounga leonina. Next base: position 73,310,749 of record NW_023270377.1, on the reverse strand, counting down.
TTACCCATTTTTTAACTCTGATGTTCATCTTTTTTGTTGTTGTTGTTAAATGGTAAGAATTTTTTATATATTCTACGTATTAGACTCTTATCAGATATATGATTTGCAAATATTTCTCCAATTCTTCAGATTATCTTTTCACTATTTTGATAGTGTCCTTTGATGCATGAAAATTTTCAGCTTTGATGAAATCCAATTTATCTACTTTTCTCTTGTTGCTTGGGCTTCTGGTGTCATATATAAGAATTCTTTGCCCAATCTGAGGTTATAAAAATTTATTCCTATGTCTTCTACTAAGAGTTTTACAGTCTTAACTCTCACATTTTAGTTCTTTGATCCATTTTGAGTTAATTTTTTTACAATGTCAGATAGGAGTAATCATAGTATATCCTGTAATTTACTTGGTTTACTCTGTTTATTTCCCGTATCTCCCACTGGAATCTAAGCTTCACCAGGGCAGGAAAGTGTCTTGTTCACTACTCTAACTCTCTTGCTAGCCTGACCAATAGTGACTTGCACATAGTAGAGGCACATTATTTGTGAAATGAATAAATTAAGTGGCCAAAGAATGGTCCAAAGGGAAGACAGCTAAGATGATCTTATATCAGTGTATTACCATGTAAAAGATTATCCCTAATGGAAAAAGTTCAATACATTTTACCACAGTTCTACTACAATGTGCTATAAACACAATAGCTCATTTGATCTTTGTTCTATAATAAGCTAAGTCACTTGAGATTTTTTTCAAGTTACTTTTTCCTTATAATTTGGAAAAGAGAAAAGAAAAAAGAAAACCTCATACAACATCTGGAGTTCACTTTTATTTATATATATTTTTTATTTAACAGTTAATTATGATTTATAAGTGTCATTTTAAAAACATCAGTCCATCAAACTATGCAGAAAAAAGTGGCAAGAAGTCTGCAAAACAAAATGTATTTTAAACATGTTTAAGTAGAGGGATTATCTGAAATCCTGGATTTTTCAGTCCCTTCGTTATTATGCTATGACAATCAAGTAATGCTTAACTTCAGTGGAAGTAAGCCTCCTGGATCTGGCTTCATTGCAGTCTCCAACCTCTGTGTTGTCTTCTGTCATTTGCCCTTAAAAAACTTTCCTTTAGGGTTAATCTGGCTGTATGAATAACATCTTCAAGTTCCAGGTCTTCATTATATCTTTTCTCCAGGAAAGTCTTCCCATTGACATGATTCTTTCCCATTGCTGTGGCTTTCCAGGCAACATGAGCTCCAGGTAGATCTGACTAAAATAAATATGGCCACCCCTCATTCCAACCACAAATTACTAAAGAGACTCCAAGTGGATGAACACTACCTGAGTGTATTCTTACATCACATAAGCTACTCTCTGTACAAGTTGAGCCGTGGGGATGGGGTCTTGGTAAATGAGATAGTATTGCTGAGCTAGTTTTTGAGCTCCATGCACGAGCACTCTGTAATCTGGGTCAACGCCACTATACACCAAACCTATATGCTTGGTAATTGGTTCCACGTTGTGTACACTTGGCTCATCTTACAGAATGGATTTCTGTTTCTTCTCAGTTGCTAATACCACATCATTTGCAGCTTTAATTCCCACTGAAGGGTCTCCTCCAGCTACACCAGCCAAAACATATTCAATCTGGACAAGTCTACCAGATGGGCTGAATGTACTCAGCGAAAAGCCGAAACTGTGCTCCGCCTTCTTTACCTGGAGTGCCCTGGAGTTTGCTTTTAAAGAGACTCGTATCAAATTGCATCTTGATCACCTTGTATCTTCAAGTGCCCTAGAGGGATCCACTGGCCAATAACTAGATGAAAATTTGATGTTCAGAGTCATAAAGAACAAATATATAATTTTGGAATTTCACTCACTGTAATTTGTTCATTTGCTGAGAATGTGTCAGATACTGTGGTAGGTGCTGATGGGAAAACAGAATTCAAGCAATCCTCAATCTCTGTCACAGAGTTCACCATAGGGAAGACAAACACACACATTATTAAGCTATGCCCTTAATATTAGAAAGAATGAAAATATACAGTCCATTACTAAAAGCACTACTATTAGACAATCAAGCATGAAAAGTGTCCAAGAGCTGGTGCAGAATATAGATGTATGCCTGCCATTCCCTCTCAGTGACAATGTGTTTCCTGTGGACATTGAGGATCACTTCCCTCTCTGAGCATTCCTCTCCTTGTCCTCTGAAATCTCCTTGTATTTTATTCCCTCTGAGCTCCACCAAGGTTGAGTCTTCCTCCACTATGCTTTGGCCCATGTAGTCTATCTACCAGTGACCTGAGGGAAAGGGAACAGACTAACAGATTCTGATGAAGGACATGAAGGAAAATTGTCCTTCCTCGTCTAGCTTCCATGAAAATAATTTATAATACATATCAAGCCCTTTCCTGCTGAGATTGGTTGTCCCCATTACATAACTCGTCTGTTATTATGCTACAACAATATCTTTCTCTTTTGTCTGCATTACCAAGCTAAACAGAGAATGAACAAATAACTTGATTTTCCTAGTTATATATGGCCCAGGACCTCAGAAATGGATGGGTATGTGCCCTTTCCCCAAAAAGTGAGGAGAGAGTATCAGAAAACCCCATTTTTCATAATAATATCAACTTTTTGGTACTACTAGTGTCAACTCTAATAAACGACAAATCAAGCTGAAGTTATTTAGCCCAAACCAGGGTTAACAATCTGCTAGCCCTAGTGCAGAGAGCCCTATTGGTTCATTTCAGTCTATGGTGGGTCTAATTGGTTGGTAATAAGAAATAATAGTTGATAAACATTTAAAATACTGCTTGTGGCTCACCTTAAAAACACAATTTTTGGAGGAGATTTCTCCAAAGAATTAACAGGAAAGAAGAGATGAAACCAAACCTTACTAGAATAAACCAAATTTTATTGCTAGAAATTTAAATTGAGTTCATTGCAGATACTCATAAAAGATCTCATTTGCCCCATTTTCTATGGAAAACCCTAAAGCAATTTTGTTGGCACTAGGTAACTAACCCACTGAGGCTATGAAAATCTATCTAGGCCTCTACTTTCTTTACACAGTGGAGAAATTTAATGCATTTGGAAAACAAAACGGACTCCAACTCTCAGTAATAAAACTAATCCCTCTTTAACTGTTGAAAGCACTATCTATTCAAAATCAAAATGAACCTTAAAAGTTGATCAATAACGCATAAAAAGCCCCAAGTACATAAATTAACTGAACATCCATCATGGAAATCATTTGTTAAAGTGAAGAAAACAAAAGCTGCCCACAGATTTTAATAAAACTAGATTACTTCCACGTATAAAGAACCTGGTTTTCCTCTGAACTCAAAATCACTTCATTAAAATTTTGTTAGATATTGTGTATTATATTTAGCAACATATGTATATATGGAGGTGGAAGGGAGAAAAAAAGAAACTATTTTTATTGTGAGAGGGATCCAGAGGGAAAAAAGTAATAAAACACTCCATCTTATCAAATAGTATTAATTTCATCTCCTCTGGTTCAGAATCACCCATTTCTGGTAATTATGAAAACAAATCAAAGTTCAACTTCCTTTCAAGGCATCTTTTCCTTCCCAAGATGGTATCTGGGTATGAAGAGAAGCTGGCCACACCTCATGGCATTGAAAAAGGGACTTTGTGCTCTACTTCCCTTTTGGTGTTTCATCCCACTAGCCTGTAAGGAGCAAACAGCCTCTGTCCTCACTGGCTTGTCCTGAAGTGGCTGTAGTTTAATTTACCTGTTCTGTTCCCTCCTAAGGGAAAGGAACTGTAATTTCTCCCAGGAAACTTGTCCACCCACCTGCTCTCCAAGATCCCCTTCTTTTCTCATTGGTGTTACAAATCTCCTGTGTTCTGGCCATGATCCCCATTAAATCCCCAACATTAATATCTTCCTTCTGCATTCCTCAACTGGAGATATGTGGAATTTTTCAAATCCTTTCTATCACATGTGAAAGAAGGAGTCGCATGAGAATTATTTTTGGTCCCTCTTTACCTAAATATCCTATGCAGCCATTTCTGTTCTGGGATGAGCAGGTAGTCAAAGACACCATATTCAGAATTACAGCTGAGCAATGTACAACTCCAGAGGCACAATTGAGATAGACTATAATTTGACTAATATCCCCTAAATTTGTGTTATGTTCACAGGTACATGGTGACCTATAGTGACAGTCTTCTTCCCAGAGTTCCCAAGAGGAAAGGAGGCACAGAACCCCATAGTTTCTATCTCAATTATATATTGTCTTCATTTCCTCCTTCTTTCTATAACTAGGACCAAGGCCAAAGAGAGCCTTTGAGCTGCCTGGGTAATCTCTCTTTCCCCCAGTTCTTTAAAGTTTCTGTGTTTTCATACCACCAGAACAAAAAGAGTTTTCCCCTCCTGCTTGGATAAGAACTTTTGTTACATGTCTTATAATCTCCATACACTATCCTTTATAAGACTATAAGATCTCCAAGCTTTGCTCATTTGATATACATATAAAACTATATTTATAGTTATATATAGACAAACTTCTGAGACTTTGAACCCCATTTTGTTTCTCAACAAAGTTCGTTTTTTTAATATTCTTGTTTCCTTAATTTAAAATCACTTTTGAAACTTAAGCATGAATAACTACTTTCTTTGTTTTCTCTGAATAGTCCACAGTTTCCAAAGATAGTGGAATCACAAGACAAAATGATCGATGGGATATAAAAAATTTAAAAGTAAATATTTTTTAATATTTATTATATTGGACTTTAAACTTCTTAAGGATAGTGTTTATGATGATTTTGTTTTGGTATTAACCTGAGTATATATATTAACTAGATCTTGGATTAGTGTTTAAGTGAATTAAAGAAACACGTTCTTTCTTTTTTTTTAAACATTTCTGGAAGAATTTTTATTTATTTATTTATTTTATTTTATTATGTTATGTTAATCACCATATATTACATCATTAGTTTTTGATGTAGTGTTCCATGATTCATTGTTTGCGAATAACACCCAGTGCTCTATTCAGTATGTGCCCTCTTCAAGACCCATCACCAGGCTAACACATCCCCCCACGCCCCTCCCCTCTAGAACTCTCAGTTTATTTCTCAGAGTCCATAGTCTCTCATGGTTCGTCTCCCCCTCCAATTTCCCCCCCTTCATTTTTCCATTCCTGCTATCTTCTTCTTCTTTTTTTTTTAACACATAATGTATTATTTGTTTCAGAGGTACAGGTCTGTGATTCAACAGTCTTATACAATTCTTTCTTAACCTAGTCCAGACTCTGATCTTAATAAAGACTGAACACAGAAAGAAGTTGCTCCTCAGCTCAATGCTGTGGAATCTTAGTATGTACACCTATAGGAGAAGGATTTGGATGGGAAAGGCTAGAAAGAGAAATTCCATGTGAAATCCAAAAGGACAGAAGATACTCCAGTACCCAGGACTTGCTGATATGGGGAGAACAAATAAAATTGAACATACCTTAAGAAACAACTACTTGTTCTTCCTCTGATCTTGCTAGATCTCTAAGTAGACCAAGAGTTTGTAGGAGAAGCACTATATTTGAGACATGGCTAACAGGGGTTCCCTTTTCTTTTCATCAAACACACAAAGCTTTGACTGTTTTAGGAAGTTTGCGCTAGCGTTTGCATAGCTCATTGTTATTTATCCTACAGGCTTTCTCTAAAATGTCACCTTCTCCCAAATCCTTCTCTAACCACCTGACATATTATAATCTCTACCCTCCTGCACCCAAATCTCATTATTCTGTCACATCACCTATTTTAATTCTTTTTTACATGTACTAGTTTTTCATGTCCTTGTTATTTGTTTGCTGTCTTTCAAACTCCTCAACCCCTACACACATCATTTACTAGCATGTGATGTAGCTAATTTAATGTCTATGCTAGTCATTTTACCCTGTAGAATGGGACAATAATAGTACCTATCTCAAAGTGTTGTTTAGAAGGCTTTAATGAGATAATACATGTAGTACAACTACACATAGTAATTTGACACATAGTAAACTTGAAAAACAACTATTGTTACATAAAAGAATGAACAGATGAATAAGCAAAATATCACTAGAACAACAAACTATATGTTCTAAAACTATATGAATTAAATATTGTGTAAAATCTTTACATCTCAAGCCAATTTCTCTTTTTTATAATATCCCAGCTTAGATTCTAGTCTACACAAAATGGCAAAGAAGACAAAATTGTAAATTAGTTCTTTTTCTGCAATTAAACAGGATCTTCCTCCTCAAACCACAGGGCTTGAGACCCTATCCTTTACCCATGCCCTCTTCAGTGACCATACCTTCCCTGGCTTCAAATGTTAATGGTTCTGTTAATGGCCATATATGTTATCCTCACAGGGCTTTCTAGGAATAATGAGCTAATGATAAGGCACCCCACTTGATGGGAATTACAGTGCTTATTTCAAGAGATGCTGTGATGAAGGAAGTTTTGTAAGTCCAGAGGGCAATTCGGCTGCCCCTCAACTATAGCACATAGGTTCCTGCTCATAAAGTCAGTCCAGACTAAACTGTGAAAACAATTCATGAAAAACTGAAAGGTAGTGCCTTATCTAAAATTCAATACAAACCTTGTAATATCATCTTAATTCTGTATACAAAGTACTCCAAAATCATATAGATTTTGACCTGAGATCACTTAGAAAATGATTAAGAAGTGCAATAGGTTACCCAGTTTGGCACAGTTTAGTAAAACACAATGGCTTGTTGAAGAGAAATACTGCATATTTGTAATAGTAGATCAAGAAGGAATTATGAAAAATCATTTACAAAACAGATTTATAACCCTGAGTCTCTTCAATCATACCAAGATCACAGAGACTTCACTGTCTTTCTAAAGTCTAGAATTTAGAAATTCTGGTAAAATAGTGCTTAGAATTGTGATGGAGGAACATTTTCTTTTGCTAGAAACAATAGAATATAAATATAAACAGTAATTTCTTCTTTCAGTAGTAGTTACCAAAGGACAGAGCAAAGTTTCCAAACTAAAGTAGAACATATAAAAGACTTCATTCACAATTTACATTAAATTTAAGTTAATTTATTCTAGGTCCCAAAACTTTCAGATGCCATCTTTTACTTAACTCATTAAGTCACATTAAGAGTCTAGAATAAAATGCTGCTTAATGTTATTGATGAGATCTTATATCTGAACATTATTTTAGCTGATCTACTGAAACTCATCAAAGCAATCATTTTTCTTCTCTTTCCATTCTCATTCAATAATGTGATTTTATTCCTGACATTAAAAATAATGTCCTCTAGGGGCAGTGGAATTCAGTGTGATGTGAGCAATCAGCATATGCCCCCGGATGAAGAGGCAACTATATGGGGAAAATGAGCCCGTTTTGTTCAACCCTAGCTTTGACTCTCAGTTGCCTTCAAAACCATAGTCCAGGTTAAATTAAAAACAGGGAAGTCTATGCTGGTTCTTTTCTTAGGAACCAAAATAAAAATATAATGTATTGATCACATTTCTCAACTAAAAAAAAATGAATATATTCCAAAATATTTTGGAAGACCTGGATCTTTAGTAATGCTCTATAGTTTGGGGCACAGCAGTAGGATATAGCTGTTCAGAAAACTTCAGTCATTTAGTAGATACGATTTCAGAGCTTCTGAAATCTTCCATTCTCTGTAATCATTCTCCTAATTTTTTGACTTCTTCATCTACACTACTTGCAATATCATCTATTGTTCCTGTCACCCCCAAGATCCATTTCCTCTGCAAATGTACCTTTATGTTTCCTAGAGAGTCATATTCCTTCACACTCAGTTCTTGTGGTTCAGTTTATACTAATCCTCTTCTGAATCCAAGCATTAGACATAGGACTCAAGACAGAGCACCACATCCCATTGACAACACAAATTGAATTGGGAAAGGACATGTGATCCAGATGTTACAACTGGGTATTTCACCCGTCTGGCTAGAGTGTTTGGGTCAAGGATGGGCACAGGACCCAAGCAAGCCAATGAAGCTCAACCAGATCTTTTGGTGGCATTATTGAAATGTAGATTATCTTTCCTTTGGATTGAGGTTAGTAATAAAGCAGCCTTGAGTTCCTGAGAGCTATCTAACCTTCCTGTGGGAAAAGATGCCCATATAGAATGCTAATACAGATGAAATCATGGCCAAGAATAAAGACATTATGAATTCTTATGACATTATTTGAACTCCTGTATCTAGCTATTCCTGAAGACCTCCTGCCAAATTTTTGGTTGCATATATAAACTAATATTTCCTTTTTTCTGAAGACTGATTCAGTTGGGTTTTCTATCATCTGGGACTGAAAAATTCTGTCAGTATATTGCTCCATTACTTTTCCAAAATGTCAGGATCTCATGTCATAATATTCAAACAGACAAAAACAATGATCACCAAATTATTTCAACAGAAAGTAGATTGGAAATTTTACCTGTTAATCCAGAGATTAGTGAGGGAACAACTGCATTAACTTAGTGTCCCATGGCTCCAGAGCAAGGCTATTACAATCTTTCTGGGTTAACATGATGTATAGTAGTAACATTAATACAATTAAATAAGTGGCCACATATGATTAAGTCATGTGCCTATTCTTCAAAGATAGACATAAGCCAATCAAAATAAATGCAGCAAATTTTGAGCATTATAATAATTTCAGATTTTAAAAATACATAGTTCAGTCAACTCATAATTCAGTTACATTTTCAGTTCTCTGTTCATTCATTCATTCATTCATTCATTCATTCATTCATTTAAAGAATGTTTGTTGGATACCAACTGTTGGCCAGTCATTTTGTTTCTTGCTGAATGCACAATATCTACATGGATTAATAAGCACTTATTTTACCTCTTATACCCAATGGGTTATTTTAGTATTCATTGGTACTTCCTTTGCAGGATGGATAAGAGAGAAAAAAAGAGATGAAAATCTTTTCAGTTAAATGTCATCACCTATAAATGATTTTACTGGTGGCTGAATGGAAAAGGACTTTTAAATGAATGAACAATGAGAAATTTGGAGATTATTTGTCATTTCCATTTTCCTCTAATTTCCTTCTCACCCATTTTAATAAATCATTGATAATTGGCCATATTCCAAATGAACAGATTTTTCAGAAAGCTCTGGTTATGATATTCATTATAAGTATTTCAAAAATTGTCATATTTTTGTCTACACAGAAATTGGAAAGTGGGCAACTTTACAAAACTATCTGGATAATTCAAGTCAAGTGTCCTAATTATTGATGCAGAGTAAGGTTTTTGATGATCATAACATCATAACAAATTTAATTTGGGGAAATTCGGTAAGATTAAGCAGTTTGAACACTTTACCATGAACCATGGTTCCAGGAATCCAAAATTTGAATCTTCATAACTTTGCCCCCAACCATTTGAAGAAGGGAGTTATTTAGTGCTAATGGTTGCAATCATTACGTTTAAAGGCAAAGAGAAAATACTGTAAACAAAGCAGGAAAATATTTTTGGTGTATAGCATAAACACACAATTATCTTAAAATGTAATCTTCATGTGACTTATTAAAGTAGATTACATTTTAATGTGCATTGCAATTTGCACATTATAGAGACACTCTATATGCAGCGTTAACTGTGTGACCAGCCTGACAACCTGCACAACTGAAGATATAAAAAGAGAAAAAAACCCTCTGCTATCTTTCTCTAAATGGATGTATTTGGTGTTGATAGTCAGATACAGTTTTCACCTTTATCCCAGCTTGTTTCTGACCCAGTGGGTTAGTGTTAATCACCACTGTAGGCACCAATAATTTCCCCATATGTGGAATTTGATAAGTTAGAGCACCCACTTCAATTCAAGAAGATTCCAGCTGACTATCCAGTTATCGCTATGGACAGCTTCAAGCACATCCATGGCTGGCCTTGTATTCTTAGCTTTATCAAGCGCTTTGCACTTTTTGTCTTTTATCTCTTAATTGAGACCTGACTGCAAGAAATGCCTATCTGTTCAACTAGGTTGCATTAAGTATTAACTTTAACTGCTTTGGGTACTTGAGGTACAGAAGAGGGGGAAAAAAAGCCTTAAGAAGCTGTGTAGAGTGGAAAATCTTCCCAAATCTCTATTTATAAATTGTGTAAATGCTACAGTGTTTTTTAAAAAGTAAATAAATCTTTATCTCTTTTCCAGATTTTAAAAAAAAAGTGTTTATATTACCAACTGGGGGAAAGTTTATGAATCCTCCATCATATTTGGCAGTAATAATAATCTTACAATTCTGGCCAAAAGAGATAATATTTAGGAAGAGTAAATAATTCAGTAATAATAGATGAGAAAGAACTTTGTATTTATGTCTCTAGAATATCTAGGGACTGACTCCTCTCTAAAGGATATGGAAATGGGTTTTATTTGAGCCGAGAGCACACCAATCCAAGGATTCGGGATAGCTTGTATAGGTTCCAAGTCTTGCAATTTCCTTTTCTAAATATTTCCCATTTCTAAATATCACCCAAATTGTACTATTTTGTGAACTCCTTGAGGGCTCTATCTGTGCCCTTTGCAGCTTTTCATCCCATTTTCCTGTATATGGTAGCCCTTCAACTTATGCTTATTGACCTTAATCACATGCACATGGGGTCTCTCTGAGCATTTACAGAACCTCCCTGTGACTCTTTGTGCTTCTCTGTGAGAGATCTCTAACTCTGCCAGCTCTGTGGCCCCTCTGGTAGGTGCTCCTCCATGACAAATACAGAAGTATTACTTGGAAAATATATGTCATGAACAAAAACAGTCGATTTAGACAATAGCCCTGAAAAACCGAAACCCAAGAAAAATGGTAATTTATTTGTGGGACGGGGCCTGTTTGTTGCTAATTGAAGTGGCACTGCTCATTTTTTGTACCAATACCTAAAAACCAAGAATAAATACAAGATATTAGTGTTGAGAAATCCCTTCAGTCAAAATGTCCTCAACTAAATCCAAGTCTAGACAAGAAACATCTCCCTAAGGATCAAAGACAAAGCTCTAAAATTATTTTAGACCTAGGAAGAGGCACAGAAACATAGAATGACAAGACTGTTAACTCATGATAGTTATTACAAAACAAATTAATGTTACTAATTGAAAGTAAATTTCCCATATTGTATGTAATTCCAGGCAAAAGCTCAGTGATAGACCATACGTTAAAGGCTGTGTGGTAAAAGACATCTATCTATACGAGGTTGATGTTATGTTTTGAAATTTTCATATATAGCAATTAGTACTCAAGCCCACGTTCCAACTAGAAGTGTTGGTTACCAAAAAGCTGTCTAGATCTGAGAAGGGTATAAAAAGAAAAGAGAATCATAATTCTAAAAATAAATGAATGTGAAGTCCAAATGAGAAGAAATTCTATCCCCCACCGCTTGTGTGGTACCAAAGCACCATAGGATGAAGTAATGTTTCATTCATTCATTCACTCATTCATTCATTTATTAATTTCACAAATCTCTGAGGACTTTCTACGTGGAGGCAACAGAGGAACAAAATGAACAGGCTCTTTGTGCTTTCCTCTAAGCATGGCTGGCAGAGCACACTGATTATTTAAAATTGAATCATTAAAATTTGAATCAGAAGGGCTTTATGAATAGTGTTAACCCACAGCAAATAACACAATCTATCCATCACCTATACTACCTACAAGGGAATACAGATTTTCCTTCAAGATTCCTAATTCATTTGTTGGTCAGACACATTCATCCTCTCTTATACCCACACCAGGTCCCAATCCCTGCAAGAATCACAGTGTATCATCACCAACATTAATTTGTAAAACCTATACTTATTATGAGGAATAATGCTATTAATAAGGGTTTAATATTCTGCTTTTCTGTAGACACGGAGAATATGTAAAAAGAAGCATTTTTTTTCTTTTTTGCTTTTAACTTCAACTTCGAAAAATCCCCCTCCCCACTTAAAAGGCAAGACAAAATACTCTCATTTTATTGTTTTCTTACAGGCTCATAAAATTTTAGCTTTGTGTTACTTTTTCAAAGACTCTATTAAACTTGATACATGAGACTGGTAGGCTGCCACAAACTCATAAAAATCTTTTCAAAGAATTGCTGCCTAGCAGTGGAAATTGAATGGCAATTTCTAAGAATCAAGCTAATGGCTTAAACTATAGAAAATGTGAAGCCCACTAATAGATAATTTAGGATTTCCCCTCTCCCCCCCCACCCACCACTGGAGAGAACAGAACATGAGCTTGAATAAAATTGCACCAAGATCTTATTAATCTTCAGTCTGTAAAAGCTCAATTTTCTTAAGCAATGGGCTGTGGTACACATACCACAGTAAGATCTATGCTTAAAACGTTCTCCATATTTTGGAGCTAAAAGTTCTGCACCTTTTGACTATGTGGACACTTGTATTATTGTCAGTTTCAAGAGTTAAATATTCCAGCAGGAATTTGTTACTACACAGCTGTACATAATGCCTGAAAACCCCCTGCACCAATATTGCTCTCAAATTGGCAGCAAGTGAACAAGGGACATGAAGGATGCTTCAGCCCAGTAACCTATCCTTCCTTCTCTCCTGGGAGCCACTTGGCCAGCTTTCATCCTCATAATTATAATAAATTTGACATTTCATAGATAATATTGATTTCTGTATTTTAGCATTTCACCATAGGTGACAGTCTAGCGTCAAGAATGAAATTTCTATTGATCTCCTGCGCATTAATCTCTCATGTGTATGTGATCATTTTTATAAGACCTTTTACTGCACATAAATCAATATTTCATATTTCCAGCTATGCCAGAGGAGATGTCATATTTGTAAACTGTGAGTTGACACCTGCAATTCCTTCCTGTTCAGCTTCAACTGTTCAGTAAGAGTCGATTCAGGGTTGGGAAAGGATCAAGCTCAAGAAACAAGGTAGATGAAAGGCATGAATGTAGACTAGAGTAATTAGCTTAATGAACAAAGAAGCCAGGTAGTGAAATGAAGTGAAATAATGTTTCTTCTACAAAAACTGCTTCTGTGGATATAGCATCTGAAAGAGAGTTTGGCTTTCCATGCTTGCTAGAGAGCTGAGAATAGATTTAAATGCCTGTGTTAATAAGGAACACCAAAATACTTTTAAATAATTGCTTTCAGAGAACTAACAAATGAATCACGGAACACTACATCAAAAACTAATGATGTAATGTATGGTGATTAACAGAACGTAATAAAATAAAATTTAAAAAAAAAGAGAACTAACAAATCTTAATGGATAAGAAAGTCACTACAATTTCATGAACGTTTGACATAGAAATGTATGATCTTCCTACCCACAGCTCCAATAGGTTGCCAATGCTGACGTAGTAGTTTTCAGGACTGTGATCAGTTTCCTAATTTTGCGAGCATTTTAGGAAGTAAGTAAATCATTTCCATAGTTCCATATTTAATGGTTTTCGTATTTCAAAAATAAGAGCTTAGAATTATATATGAAGATTCCGATGAATCAAAACATAATAGTATTATGAACAGAATGTGAGCTCTTCTTTGTATGAATTTTAATGCAGAGTGGGAACTAGCAGGCATTTTTAATAAGTAAATTCTTCACTCTAAGGAGCTACTACTCTTATAACTACTTAGGGATCCACTGAAGTATTTATTTTGCCAATTTCAATGGCAAGTAAAAAATCAGTGTGCATTTGTATATATATAATCTTGTTGGACCTGTCTAAGCTTTATTATTTTCAAAACTATTTCCTACCTATTACATAATTGGAGTTTATCTATGACATATTTTAAGAACTTGGGGAGTAAACCATTGGACACAAGCTGATATATGTGAATGTTTATGCTTCTCCAGATAAATTTTCCCTGCCTATTCTTAACACTTGCCGAGAGGTTATTAAATGCAAAACTCAATTCGGATATGGTCTAATACAAATGAAAAGGTATTGAGAATAGAATGCTATCTTGTGCAACATTTACATTTATTCTTTAAAAACTTGCTATTCCACATATTTAGAGAAGTACAGAACTCCACGCTTTGTGCAATAAACATTTTCAGAATCTGACAAAGATGCTTTTAATTCAATAAAGTGTGTGCTGGTTTAAAAAGAACTCCTTTAAAAAAAATTTTTTTAAAGAACTACTTTTTCCCAGATAAAAGTGGACTTGGAAATGTCCACTTTCTAGCAATTTCCTATGGTCACTATTGACACACTATTATTTCAAATTATATGTCGTTTCACTAGAAGGAAATGCTACTCTTGCTTATTTTTTAAAGGCCAATCCTTTTTGCTGGTTTCTGAAACATGTTCATGGCCATAAAATATGTCAGCAAATGACTGTTTTAACATGATGACAGACACATTATTGGAGTGTGACTGACTAGTGTATGAGTGACTATATTTTGACAATTGTGTCAGCTTTTGACTGAAGGAGCACAATTAAAAAAAAAAAAAAAAAAAAACCCACCTAGACTGAATGGTAAGGTATTACTGAAGAAGTCAGCAGGTGGAATATATCTTTACAAATACTTTAGTTTCTCAAATGTCAAAAGAATTAGGCGTGAGCTTTAGGCATTATAAAATTTATTTCATTTGAGAACCAATTAACATTGCGAAGAGCCAGCCAGCAGAACTTTGTGTCCTCAAAACTTAAGAACTTTGACTTTTAATGTTCAAGGTGACTGGATCTAATCCTCCTATTTTGCCTTAGTTAACTTTCACTGTACATTTTGGCATTTTATTTCTTTAAGATGAAAATTTCTGAGCCCTGATATCCCAAAGCTGAAATGACCAGCTACATTCCTTACTAATATTTATTCCTTAAGTAAATTAAATGAAGAACTACAGATTCGTTCTTTTAGGGAAAAATACGGCTTTAATTTTGTGAGCAAAAACTTTTAGCAATAATGGGACGTATGAGGTGATGCTTCCAAAATTATGGAGGGCATTTTTAAAATGTGGTGGGTTTTTTTTGGTTTTGTTTTTAAGATTTTATTTATTTATTTGACAGAGAGAGAGAGTAAGAGAGGGAACGCAAGCAGGCAGAGGGGGAGAGGGAGAAGCAGGCTTCCCGCTGAGCAGAGAGCCCGATGCGGGGCTCGATCCCAGGACCTTGGGATCATGACCTGAGCTGAAGGCAGATGCTTAACGACTGAGCCACCCAGGCGCCCCTAAAATGTGTTTTAACTGGCACTGATGATTTTGCTACTTCTTTTTGTCTCTTTCTCTCCTCACACCTGTCAGTTGCCTTTTGTATTTCAGAATCCGTAGAGATTTCTCCCGGACACAAAATACCATTACCTCTGTTCTCGTGCCTCTCCCCTCCATTGCCTGAATCTAATATTTAGTATTCTTGGTAAGGCTGGATGCACATCTCCTTGGTTTCTGTGACGCTCATGGACACTTTTGTCATTGGCCTCAACTATACTATAATCTTAAGCGTTTATATTTCTTTCTCTTCCACAAGTTGAGAAATCTTTTCTTTTTTCCTGTCAATATTCCCATTGTTTTGTAGATAATATATATTTAGTATATATCACTAGACGAGTAAGCAAATCTTTATGGAACGAATGAATGAATAAATGAGTAATACAATCAGTGGTGCATTTAAAATATGATGTTTTACAATGAGAGGGGTCATTAATTCAATGATCTGGATTACACAGAAGAATCCACTTCCGTATTTTAACAATACTATAAATTTAAGCTCCTTAATACCATTTTTTTTTTTTAATCAAAAGGCACTTAGCATCTGGTAAAAACTCAGTAAATAATGTGCACAGTGTAGTAAGTTTTTAGCTTTTGGTTCATACAGAAATATTTTTTAATTTGTCAGTGCACAAAAAAGTTGTTCCATAGCTTCAGTATTTTAAAAATATGCATGCTGTTAGTGTTTTAATACAAGAAGAAATGAAGATTCTAACAATTACATTTAGAGTACATTTCTAAGATCTTTATAATAGCAACAATTTTTTCTAAATGCGATATGAAAAATTATCCCTTTTCTCTATGTTAACTTCCTAAATATAGATGTTGACTGAACATTATACATTTTTAGGAAAAATTGGGCTTAATTTTTCAAATTAATTTTCTGTTACTTAAAATGTCATAATTTATAAGTCAAAATTTCAAGTTCTAACTAAAAAATTTAAGAGGAAAAATGCATACAGAAATTATTTGAAGTCATGTAAAACCCGAAATTATGGTGAAATTTAGAAATGTCTAGAAAGTAAACATAGATTACAGAATTTAAAAGCTGGAATAATTTTGATTATTTGGAACCAATTAGTTGCTTCTGCACAAATTATACATTTGGAGTAACTGACAACAGTCCAAAAGATCCAATTTTCAAAATAAATTTGATGTCCTGAAATTATGGGATTGCCAATGACAACATGGACACCAAGAGAAAGAATAGTTTCTAGAATGAAATCAGGAAGGATGAAATTAGTATCATGGTAGGCTTCCTAATATATGAAACAACAAAAGTATTTCAATGAAATTCAAGAATTTGATATGGTACAGCAATAAAAATTCCCAGGATTAATATTAAAGGATAGATTCACATAAAAAGGAGTTTATTAAATATATGTGAATTGAAATATATGGATATGTGCTGTATAGGTATTTTTACTAATGGATTATTATGGGGGCACATTTACCCAAAAATATCTTCACTGTTGAGTAATTAATATCAACTACACATAAAAAATTAAATTCAGATTTCCATGAGTTTTTAAAAATTTTTTTAGAATTAAAATATTGGAACATGTTAGGATTAAAAAGAAGTATTTAAAGAGACAACTATATAAATTAAGGATTCGATGGATATATTTTTGTTGATGTTTTTACCAAGAATAATATGGAAATTTTTATAGTGCATAAAAATGGGGAAAAAAAGGAAATGATTCAGTTGCTTTAGTTGCTTCTTCAGAGCTAAAATTATAAGTAAAAGGAAGAGCATTTATTTTAATTATAATCAGAGCACAGTATGGAATATTTTTGTTCATGTCTTACTCATGGAATCTTTTAAGAAATTCTCACGTTAATTCTGGTTTCCCAAAATTTAGAAGTCAAAAGGAAAGCAAACATGGAGGATTTACCCACAAAAGTCTCAGCTTAAAAAATAATAACAGGTCTAGAGAGAACCTGACAAAGAATGTATTACTTTTTTAAAGGTATGTGCCAAAATGTAATTAAAAGTGGTAGTCAAACCCAAAGAACGGAAGACTACCGAAAATAATTATCATGTAATTAGACCACCTTTCTGTAGTTTAACTTATCCACCTGTTACTTATAGTATTTTCTTGGGAATCTCCAATCTATTGTTTCCCTTATAAAGTCCTCCCTGCTAAACTTTTGAGCGAAGTCAGGGGTCTGTGATGAGGGGAAGGGAAGTTTTCAATTTTATTTTTCCCTTTTTGAATCATTTTAATTTTCTACACGTAACTGCCTCTTTTATAATTTTTTAATAAAAGAATTGATTGTTTAAGCAAGATGATGGTAGCTTTTGTTTTCCCTTCTCTCTCTGAATATCTGCATCTAAAAGTTTTTTTAAAAGGCTAAAATATGTTGGGCACCTAGGTGGCTCAGTGGATTAAGTGTCCGACTCTCAGTTTTGTCTCTGGTCATGATCTCAGGGTCATGGGATGGAGCCCAACGTCAGACTCTGTGCTCAGCAGAGAGTCAGCTTGGGATTTTCTCTCTCCTTCTCCCTCTGCTCCTCCCCCCGCTACACATGCACTCTCCCTCTCTCTCTAAAATAAATAAATAAATTCTTAAAAGTAAAGCTAATATATGCTATACACACAAAAAACTAAATGAGAAACAGAAGGTCATATATATAGTCAAACACAAAATAGAAGAAATCTTATATACATGTATGATTTTATATCTGTGGGTGTGTATGTATGTATGCATATACAATGTGTCTGGATCAACATGCATGAAAATGACAAAACAGTCATCACAAAGTTAACCTATTTTTCGTACCAAAAAAGTGCCTGTAATGACATATCTTTTTTTATCCTGGGGCTCAAAATATGTCCACTTGTCTTTCATTATTGAAGTTAATATATTACTCAGATTGGAGAGACACAATAGCACTGTGAGTTAAGAAAGCAAATTTTAGAGCCTACTTCTGCCCCTTATTAGAGATGAGACTTCTGGCAAGTCACTTAGTTTCTCGGTGTTTTGGTTTCTCTTCTGTAAAGTGAAGAATATTTCCTACCTCTAGTTTTGGGTGTTGTGAGGATACCACGAGTTAATACAAGTAAAGCCCTTAGAAGAGTAAACTGCTATGCAAACATTAGCTAAGATTAGCATTCTCCCTCCAGATGTTCCCAAAGACTCCCAGGGTGGTTTGTTCAGTCCAGTTCAACCAGATTGTTATTATCTGTGGAAAGTCTGGTCAGTCAGCTAAAGAAATGCATTTTCTCAGCTTTGCTGCTATGACTATCACACGGTATCACCAACAAATACGGGCAGTCTGGGCAAAAGAAGAAAGATTCATTGATTCGATAAATATGTGCTGAGTGCCTTCTATGGGCCAAGCGTTCTCCTAAGCACTGAGAATACAACAGTGACCAAAGCCAAGCCACTACTCTGGTGGGGTTTGTATGTATTTTACTGACCTAGCTTATAGTCAAACCTCCACAATTTAGCAGTCTAAAACTGAGGTCACCAAATAAGTTGATTTCTCCCAAACTATTCTGAATTTTGAATGCTGTTGTAATGGGAAACTAAACAGTTTTCTGACAGTTCTTCCCCAAAAGGAATACCTTAAGTTGCTTTAGTATCTATTGAAAATTCATCATCTTACACAACCAAGAAAAGAATATGACACTTAACAACTGTATATTTGCGTATGTGTGCGTGAGTAAATGTAGGGTTAGCAGTATGTGTTAAGTGAAATCACACCTGCAAGCAACAAAGTCAAAGAGACTTTCATTTAATTTGTCTTTTATTTAGATTTAAACTTAAATCTTCTAATTCCAAATTTCCGCTCACAGAAAACACCTTGAGAAACAAAAACACCTCAATGCATTCAGGGATCAATGGAAAATGTTAATCAAAGTAAATATTTTGTAATCAACACTAAAATCTTAAGCCTAAGTGCAAATGTATACATATATAAGGTCCCCCCTCCCAGGAAATGTAAACATATTTCACTCTTTGTCCATGGCAGCTGTCCTTGAAAAACTGATTCTACATGCCAGTGATGTAATTTCACAGAATTCAAGAAATAATGCTGATCAACAAACCTACCAGTAAAAGTCTAGCCCGACCAAGTTGTTTTATAATTCCATCACCATAGAAAGAGGAAGAATACAGAATATTGGTGCCTAGCTATCCTTAATCAAATTTGCATTCCTCGGTAGGAAAAGATTCAGTTTTATAGGAGAAAATCCCAACCAATGGAAAAAGGGGTATCTACCTAGCAGCTAAATTGAAAATCCCTTATGAGCACAACCAGACGGAGGTTATGCACATGCTTATAGACTCTTGCAGTGTTTTCCCAAGTGAGATTACATTTCCCATTTGAAAAAGGGAGAAACACGAAACTGCATTCACCTGGAAATGGTATGCTGTGATTCGGTACATCTTACTGCCTCAAACGGGAGTTACTTCAACATGCATTTGTTTATTCCACACATCTCAAAACAAGCTTTTTTCAGAATCCATACTCAATATTTTAGAAATCATTTATGGTGATAAATACTAACAACTAGAACTCGAACTCATGCAAGGTTTACTGTTTTTGAACTTCACATTTACATGGCTATATAATATATATTCGTTTACTCAAAATATAGACTGATATACTGGTAGATATGCTATGTAGAGCAGCGTGTAAGACACATGTCAGCCTTACCCTCACGTAGTTTAAAATATTATAGGGTGGAAAGTAAATATACAAATAAATACCTAATTATAAATTCTGATGAGTACTTTGGAAATAAGGAAGAGGAAGGAGACCCACTCCAAACTGTGTGGTCAGGGAAAGTTTCTAGAAAGTTTCTAAGAAGCTTTTTGGTGAACTAGGGGACAAGAGCATGTGAAGGCTTTGCTAGGAAATTATTTGACTAATTTATGGAACTAAAAGAGCTAGAGTTGAAGCTTGGTGAGAAATGGGGAGAATAATTCCAGGAGAAAATGAAGAGAGAAGTAGGAGACATTGGATGCAGGTTCCCAAGGCCAATTGTTTTAATTAGGGGAAAGGCATTTTCAGATTTATGACATGAAATAATCACACTGGAGAGAGTTCTGAGGAGGGCAAGTATAGAAGAGGGAAGACCAATGGAAACAATGCCAGCCATGTATAAAAATGCCATGAAAATCTTGTTTTTTCTGTCAACAACTTTAGACATCTGTCTTGAATTGGTTTCTATGCAATTAGTAGAAACAAAATTCATTTTCTTTGAAAAACTTGTGAATGGTTGTCAACAATAAACAAAAACCATTGTCTATCCATATTTCAATCATGTGATGAGTTTACATGGGTTGTTATGGGATCCTAATTGACATCTGTAACACTTCCATATGGGAGATGTGTCTCATGTGAATGTCGGGGATCTTGGTTAATGGGCATGTGCTCTGTTCCAGAGGGGAATCCATTTCTCATCTCCATCTAATTTTTGTTTTATAGGAACCAGGGTTCAGTGCTGATAAATTTCTAGTTTTCCAAAATAAACTAGAAATCTCAATTTTGATGTGAAATCTCCCAATGTTTTATGTTGGTTCAATTTTTTTAAAAAACATATTTATGTTAATTTCCAGGACTTGTCAGCAATTGAGGCTTTGACCATTATAAGGTTTGTCTGGTTTGTGTGGTGAGGTGAAGAGAGATGATTTCACATATATAAGAAGAGAATTTGATTAAGCAACAAGAGAATCCACAAAGTACCTTTCTAAAACTAAACTAGTCTATGAAATCCTCAATATTTAATAGTTTTCCCAAAATAAAAAAAAATATGCCTTTCCTACAAATGAATTCTATGAAAAACTTTGGCAAGTAAGCATTCTCAAAAATGCCCACTGGACCCAATCCCTTAAAATAGAGATTAAATAATTTAGGAGACTCAAATAATCATATGTTCATTCATTCATTCATTCATTCATTCATTCATTAAACAAATGCAAGCATTCAGCATTGTGTTCGGCACTGGCACAAATAGGATACAAGATAAAATCCTTGTTGTCATAAGGCTCGCAGTCACTGGGTGGGGAGGTAAATAAACAGGTAGGTCAACACACTGCAGTGTGTTGAATGCTTTAAAGTGGGAGAGTGCAGTATGGTACTGAAATATATAGAAGGAACATATAACCCACACTTGGAACTGGGAGGTAGGGGAATGGGCTAGAGAATATTCCTTGTAGAAGTTCCTTATGGCAGAAGGATAAGTATGCATCACCTAGGTAAAGAATGAGCATGTTTAAACACCAAGTAACTGCAAAGAATAAAATGCTTTCAACAAATTATAAAATGGCAAAAAGAAATAGGCCAACTATAAGAAAGAGGAATGCAGAACATTAGTCACACACAAAAGTGCTAGCTTCAAACAACAAGGCATTTGGTGAACTTTTGGAACAAGTAGCAGCACTAAGATACTCCAGATAAGTGGCCATAAGAAACAGAGATACTCTTTCCAAACCAGCACTCCAGGCGACCACACATTTTTGAGTTAAGAGAGTGCACAGTAGGCTCTTTGAAGATTCCTGAAACCAAGCATCAGCTTTTCATGCATGCTGTGTAGTAAGGAATACCCGCCTTTTCAGTGACCCCTTGTACAAAAAAAAAGCACAACATTTTCACTAGAAACAAACCATAATTTAAATCAGCATGGAACAGCCATTTGGTAATCCCCACCACCCCAAAGATACTCAGCCCTAATAAACTACCATCCATCTTTTATTGTAACTCTTGAGAACCCAGATCTTCCCCATAGGAACTGCCATAATTACTGTGACCATTTACACGCTTTTATGCAATTTCTGTCTTCAAATGTTCTAGGAAATTCTCTTCTCAGTACTTACACTTGATTTCAGAGGGAGGAAGTGGCAGAAATAAATTTAAAAGCTACTCATCCTTTGCTTATTTCTATTGGAGAGAATGATGTCAGGAAAGTCAAGATGCTGTGGGAATATGGTTAGACAAAGAATGAGGGAGAGGAGGACTAGGATGCCCACTGCAGAACCTTCTGGTGAGGCAGGGAATAAAGGAATGGCTAGCTAGATCCTGGGAAAGACAGTCCAGGGATGCAGTAAGTGGATAAATGAAGAGTAAGTCTAAATAGAGCTGTGACATACAGTTGATATATGCACAGTGATTTCGATAACTACCCAGGATGTATCCATTAAGGGTCTTTTTATTTCTAAAACCCAATTTAAGCTGGCTTACACAAAGATTATTTATTGGTTCATATAACTGAAAGGTCCAAGGAGTATGTTGGGCTTCAGATACAACAGGAGTTCAGAAGTTCAAATGATGTCATTGAAACCAGGTTTTTCTCTTGTCCCTGTCTTCTAGTTTGCTGGCTTCTGTCACTAAGCACAACATGCTGACTTTCGACAGCTTCAGGGTTACCCTGGTGGCAGCAAGGTACTGAATTTGGTGTTCAGTTTTATGCCTTCCTTTCAGTACTTTATCTTATGTTCTCATTTGACCTTTTTTTTTTTTCTCAATTTTTGTATTGTGTGAAAATACACATTATATAAAGTTTACCATTTTGACTATTTTTAAGGGTACTAAACACATTCACAATGCTAGGCTACTGCCACCACCATCCATCTCCAGAACGCTTTTCATCTTGTAAAACTGGAACTCTCGGCCCCGTGAGTATTAACTTCCCAATCCCTCCTTTCCCCCAGCCCCTGACAACCACCCTTCTACTTTCTGTCTCCACCATTTTAACTACTCGCGTAAGTGGAATCATACAGCAGTTGTCTTCTTGTGACTGGCTGATTTCACTTAGTGTAATGTCCTCAGTGTTCATTCATATTGTAGCAAATGTCAGAATTTCATTCCTTTTAAGGCTAAATAATAACCCATTGTATGCATATACCCCATTTTGCTTATCCATTCATCCATCAGTGGGTACTTGGGCTGTTCCCACATCTTACTTCTTGTGAACAATGATGCTATGAACCTAAGTATACAATTATCTTTTCAAGACCTTGCTTTTCTTCTCTTGGATATATACTCAGAAGTGGAAATGCTGGGTCAGATGGTAATTCTTTTGTGGGTTTTTTTTGTTGTTGTTGTTTTTTGTCTTTTTTTTTTTTAAGATTTTATTTATTTTATTTATTTGACAGAGAGCAAGAGAGGGAATACAAGCAGTGAGAGTAGGAGAGGGAGAAGCAGGCCTCCCACTGAGCAGGGAGTCTGTGGGGCTAGAGCGCAGGGCACTGGATCATGACCTGAGCCAAAGGCAGACTTTTTTTTTTTTTTTTAAAGATTTTATTTATTTATTTGACAGAGAAAGACACAGCGAGAGAGGGAACACAAATGGGGAGTGGGAGAGGGAGAAGCAGACTCCCCGCCGAGCAGGGAGCCCGATGCGGGACTCGATCCTGGGACTCCAGGATCATGACCTGAGCCGAAGGCAGTTGCTTAACCAACTGAGCCACCCAGGCGCCCCCGAAGGCAGACTCTTAACGGCTGAGCCATCCAGGCAGTTTTTTTGTTTCTGTTTCTGTTTTTGTTTTTGTTTTTGTTTTTGTTTTTAGGAAATGCTCTACTGTTTTCCACAGCAGCTGTACCATTTTACAATTTTACATTCCCATCAACAGAGCACAAGAGTTCCAATCCTTCTGTTTGTTTTTGATCAAAGCCATCCTAAAGGGTGTTTGTTGGTATCTCATTGCAGTTTTGATATGCACTTCCTAATGATGAGTGATGTTGAGCATCTTTTCATGTGCTTGTTGGCCATTTGTATAGCTTCCTTGAGAAACATCTACTGAAGTCCTTTGCTTATTTTTGAATCAGGTTGTTTATTTTTGTTGTTGTTGTTATTAAGTTTTAGGAGTTCTCTATATATTCTCAATATTAATCCCTTATCAGTGTGATTTGCAAATATATTTCTCCCATTTTGTAGGTTGCCTTCTTACCCTGTTTATAGCATCTTTTAACGCAATTTTTAAATTTTTCATGAAGTCCAATTTGTCTATTTTTTTTCATTTGTCATTTGTGCCTTTGGTGTGACAAGATGTTTAATTTTGATTTAAAAAGAAAGGCAAAAGACTCTTTTCCAGGATTTTCAAAAAAATTTTTCATTATCTCCCTGGCTCTGATTAGGTGCATGCAATCACTGTAACTAGACCTATACTTAGAAAGTATACAAAAAATAACAGGCACCTGGGTGGCTCAGTTGGTTAAGCAACTGCCTTCGGCTCAGGTCATGATTCTGGAGTCCTGGGATAGAGTCCCACATCGGGCTCCCTGCTCAGCAGGGAGTCTGCTTCTCCCTCTGACCCTCCCCCTCTCATGCTCTCTGTCTCCCATTCTCTCTCTCAGATAAATAAATAAAATCTTAAAAAAAAAAAAGTATACAAAAAATAAGAAGCATTAGGAAGAGTAACATATCTGGGGAAATGTCTCTTAACTGCAACATTCTGGAATGGTAATGCATAATACAACCCACAAAATTTCATAAGTGTATACCAAATCTGGACTCAGTCTTTCTTTTGTACGAGCCCTATACATATTTTAGCAAAAAAGATACCCCAACAATGAAACCTTTCTCTGCAGTCACACCCTGAAACATACTCACTATGCTACATTTTGCTCAACAGATCAGTAGGCATCCAGAGGTCCTGAAATACAGGGCCCTGATTGTCTCAGTCAGTTAAGGGTCTGCCTTTGGCTCAGGTCATGATCCCAGGGTCCTGGGATCAAGCCCTGCATTGGCTCCCAGCTCAGCAGGGAGTCTGCTTCTCCCTTTTTCTTTGCCCCCACTTGTGCTCTCTCTCTCTCTCTCAAATAAAGAAATAAAATCTTTAAAAAAAAAAAAGAGGTACTGAAATAGAACACAAACACTTAAAAATAAGTTATATTGAATACTCTTCTAGAATACTTTCTTTTCACCTCAAGAATGATGTTGTAGAACCAGAATAATTTTGGAGACCAATTAAAGAACAAATTGAAGTCAGAGAAAGAAATATATCTTAGTCTGTTCAGGCTGCTATAACAGAATACCATAGGTGGGGTGGCTTATATACAGGAGAAATCTATTTTTCATAGTTCTAGAGGCTACAAAGTCCAAGATTAAGGTGCTGGCAGATTAGGTATGTGGAGAGGCCCACTTCCTGGTTCACACATGGCCGTCTTCCTCTGTCCTCACATCGCAGAACGTGGCGGGGGGGGAGCTCTCTGGGGTCTCTTTTAAAAGGGCATTAATCTTGGGCGCCTGGGTGGCTCAGTTGGTTAAGTGACTGCCTTCGGCTCAGGTCATGATCCTGGAGTCCCGGGATCAAGTCCCACATCGGGCTCCCTGCTTGGCGGGGGGTCTGCTTCCCCCTCTGCCCTCTTCCCTCTCGTGCTCTCTGTCTCTCATTCTCTCTCTCTCTCAAATAAATAAATAAAATCTTAGAAAGAAAGAAAGAAAGAAAGAAAGAAAGAAAGAAAGAAAGAAAGAAAGAAAGAAAGAAAGAAAGAAAGAAAGAAAGAAAATAAAAGGGCATTAATCTTATTCACAAGAGTTCCACCTTTATGAGTTAATCACCTTACAAAGGCCCCACCTCCAAACACCATCACTTTGGGATGGGTTTCAACCAATGAATTTGGGGGGCATACAAACACTCACGCTATACTAAAATCAAAGTAAAATAGTTACACATTTTTTGTGTGAATAACAGGTAACTGAAAGAATGCACTAGTAAAACCTATTAACTCATTAAAAGTATAAAGATATCAATCAAGGAAATATAGGTTTAATAGAAACCATAGGATTTGCTTGAAAAGTATGTGCATATTATAAGAAAGGAGAAATTATGAACAACTCTAATTTGAGAGATTAGTTGATGGCAATGACTTTTGCATAATTCAGAACTAATGGGGCAAGGGATATCCATTGAAAATTAAGCCCATTAAATTTAGAGCAAACTAAAAACAAATTGTACTTACCTCAGTAAATAATAAATATGAGGAGCTCATTAGAAACTCAAAAATTGGTAAACCTGAAAATTTAAATGAGTCTGAAAATATTTTCTTTAATTATGAATTGCAGAACCATTAAGTGAAACTGGTATGAATCGAACTTGAAGGGTTTCATAGACGGTAATTATACGCTCTCTTAATTTCATGTCCACCAATATCTTGGTCATTATTTCACAAGGCAGCATATTCCATTATAGAAAAACTCTGACCATTAGAAAGTCTTTCTTTCATTTGAACTAAAGCTTCTAGTTACTTCCTACCTTAGAATCACTCAGGAGAAAAAAAAAAGAAAGATTTATACTCAGAATTAAAACCATTGATCTCTATGTGATCCAACAAATACAGACTAGAACAGAAATATGGCCTCCTCTTTTGTTCGGGACACATACCTTCTACTTACGCCCCAAAATAAAAATTCATTAACTCTATTGACAACTTACTCTTACTGAATTCTGTGCTGGGTATTGATTGTTTTATAGCCATCATTCATTTTCACTTCCTTGTACGCTCTCCCTTATACTGCTGAATAATCCCCTTCCACCCCTCACCCCCCTCACCTCCAGATATCCAGCTCCTAATCCCTGGAACCTGCGAGCGTTACCTTGTCTGACAATAGGGACCTTGCAGATGTTATTAAATTAAGAATCCTGAGATGGGGAGATAATCCTGGATTATCCAGGTTGACCCGAAACGTAACCGTGCATGTCCTTAGAACAGGGAGGCAGAGGGAGAGTTGAAACACAGGAAGTCAGTGTGATGAAGGGAAACAAGAAGAGGGAAAGAAGTGGTGTGATGCAAGGCCATGAACAAAAGAATAGGGATGCTGTCCAGAAGCTGGAAAAGTCAAGGAAATGGATTTGTCCCTAGAATCTCTGGAGGGAGTATGGACCTGCCAACACCTTGATTTCCACCCCCATGAAACCCAGGCCAGACTTCTGGCCTCCAGAGCTATGAGAGAATAGTATACATTGTTTTAAACCATCAAGTGTTTGATTGTTACAACCACAGAAAACTAAAACACCCTCTCTTTGGGAGGGGGCAATCACATGAAATTTGGGACACGGAAGAGAATCCAAATCATTGTTTTCCTTCTAACAGTAATGTCCAGGTACAGAGGATTTGGCAGTGGCTCCTAGGACCTGTTCTATAGCTCAGCTTTTCATGCTGAAGGCAGCGAGACCCATTGGCAGTGGGCATCTGCAATTCCCACAAATTTCTGATTTCCTGAAATCTAGCAACAGCTTTCCATGACTTCCACCACATCCTCAGCTCTCCCAAATGATCTTAAGCTCCTGAATTTAAACGCTTCCTAAAAATGTAAAACAAAATAAACCCTACCTGGTTTGAAACACCTAGAGTGCTGTTTTCCTGACCAAACCTTGACTAATAACACCCAAGCTCTGAATGTCCTACAGCTTACTTAGAATAAACATAGAATATTTTGCTTCCAAAAATTGTACAAGGTTCTCATTTCTATAAATTAGCAGTCATAGGAAGAATTAAATGTTTTCAAAAGCAATATAAATAAATGTGCATAAAGAGAAAAGTATAACATTTAATATTTACTTACTCCCTCATTCATTCAACAAATATTTATTGAGCACCAGCTCTGTTGGAGATGCCATATACAATATTAGAGATTCAATGATGAGCAAGCTAGGTGTTATTCCTACCAACAAAGTTGATAGTAAGAGGAGAAAAGAACAAATATATAGGCAATTGAATAGAGAATAACATTCTGTGAAAAGGTAAGTTCACGGTGCTACAGAAGAATATAACCTTAGCAGGATCAAGGAATGCTTCTTGAATGAAGTTATGCCTAAACCAAGACCAAAAGCATAATGGGAATTACTAAGGTGTTATGTAAATGGAAGAAAAAATAATCCTTCTCTCCCCCACTTGCCACATCTGCCCTTTGTCCCTCCTCTTCCATCTATGAATCCCCACAGGACTCAAGCCATCTCTGACTTCCTTCCAACACATAGAAAATTATACCGCAAGTGAAAGCAGATATTATTGACAGGCAATGAGCATATCCTCCAGTTATGAGTTTCCGAAATAAAAATCTAGAAAACAGGACAGTCATTTGAAGGGAGAGTTTAGCAGAAAGCAGAGGACACCTCGAATGTAGAATATGGCTCCCACAGCCGCTGCTCGCTCACTCGCGCTGCCCATCTGGTGACTACTGCAGTTATTTGGATTTGATTACTGGCCAGCATAGGACTGTCAAAATTTCTGAAACCAAATATCTTTATGCAGAATTCTGCAATTTACTAGGGGTCTCTTGTTTGGATTGAGTGTTTCACACACCTATTTTACTTACCAGGTCTCTCAAAGCATTTACTCATGAATCCTACTTCAAAAAAAAAAAAAAAAAAAGCATGTAGATTTAAGTCAGTCAAACCTGAGTTTAGAGCTCAGTTCAGCACTTACTACATGTGTAATCTGGGGCAAACTACTTAAATTACCTAGTCTTTATTATTCTGTAAAATGAATATAATGATATCTAACCTTGCTTAGAAATAATGCCTGTGAGATGCCCAGCTCAATGGCTGACTTGCTCTTCCTGCCCTTCCTCCCTTCCTCCCTTCCTTCCTTCCTCCCTTCCTTCCTTCTTTCTTTTAAGATAGTGTAGCATGTAATTATATTGCAATAATTATGTGCCAGCATCTAAGATATAAATTAAAACATTTTTTCCAGCTTGAATATGAGCTTACAATCAGCAAAGTCTCAAGACTTTAGATTTGAAACAATTTGTCAAACGGATCAAATAAGTGGGGACACTCAGGCCCCGACTTGCCCTTCTTCCACCCTCAGAGGAATGTCTTCTCAGTTAACATGGTCCTCTTTTTTGAATTATTAATGCCAACAGGAAAAAATTCTTCCTAGTTAGATCAGTAAATCCAATTTTCTATTGCCCACTTCAAGCATTAAGTCAAGCTCCAAATAATGATAGCATTATATCAAAGTAATGGACAAAATAGTCTATATCATGCAAAATTAAAATGTGAATTAATTTCCAAAGAAAAAAATATTTTCAGTGGTATTAGTTCTTTCATTCTTATTGCCTACTGGGAATGAAGAGAATTGCTCTCAAATCATGTGATGGATTGGTCCCAGAACAAGCAGTAAGAACTAATTCACCAATTAAGTTTTAAAAAATCCAAGGAACTGAGCACATGTCTAATAAAAAGAACATGGATCCCTGAAGGGAAGAAGAAGAAAGAGAAGGAGGAAGAGGAGGAGGAAGAGCAGGATCGAGAAGGCACTGGATCACAAAAAGAAGGCTATGTGGTCTAATGAATGAAACATTGCACTGAGTATAGGAGGAAGTGTTCTCCATTGCCACGTGACATTGAAGGGGACATGTGCTGCTCATGTTCCAGGGTCTGAAAAGGAGAATGGGATATAAGTGACTCATCAAGAACTACTTCAGCATACTCTGATATTTTGTTATGCTATAAAAATGGCGTAATCTGCATTTTCTTAATCTACTTTGTTTTAGGAGGATTTATCATTATTACTCACAGAGTATGAGAACCCAGCAGGCAAGAGCTACCTCTTTTCCAATTTAGTGCCCTGACAGTTTTCCTAGAAAAATGTTTTAAACAAAGCATACGTATGTCACATGGAATAGAATCAAAAGCCAGAGACAACTGCATGACTCTTAGCACGTCATTAAACGATATAAGGTTTTGCCAATTGTCCATATATTTGGACAATTATTTGGACAATATATTTGTCCAGGAAATTTTTTTAAGGTTGGAAGATATTTATTTTCTTTAAACAAGGTCATAAGTAACAAGAAACAGAGTAGGTCCCATAATCCAGACTGTGCAGGAGATCAGGGATGGGCAGTTGTTTCCTGGAAGGTTGGAGGGGGCCGCACATCACCTAAGACAGTCACAGAAAATATGGGCTTCGGGAGACTGCCCTTGCACATGGCATATAAGGGCAGCAGGGGAGGGGAGGGCACAGTGCTGTGATGAGGGAGGAGGGCCGTACTGTTGTTATGAAGAGTGAAATGGAAACCATAAATGGCAAACAACATAATGAACGTGAAATATAAACACTACAGCTATTCAGTATTAGGATCATTTCCTCCAATGTTAGGCTGGGGAAATCAGCAACCTGTTGGATTCCTTAGAAGCAACTATCCTACTCAAGTTACCATGAGATATTCATTTCCCCAAGTCAACTCACAAGCCAGGAAAGAACCATTAA
Organism: Mirounga leonina; assembly: GCF_011800145.1. Lineage (NCBI taxonomy): Eukaryota > Metazoa > Chordata > Mammalia > Carnivora > Phocidae > Mirounga > Mirounga leonina. The sequence goes on along the minus strand of NW_023270377.1, from coordinate 73,280,397 downwards.
CATCTTTCTCTCCACATTAGTATCATTCAGTATTTCAGATTCAGGAAAGGAGGTATATGCACCAGGTTTCAGACAGATTTGACACTTCTGGCTACCAAAAGATAGAAACTCTTTTTAAGATACATGAGAACATAGCTAGCTGTAGCTGGGAGTGGGGGTTGTTTGGTTGTTCCAGTTTGGTTTAGTTTTTTATGTGACTGTCTCCTTCACTCTAGCAAGAATTCCTCGAAAGTAGCGGCTTTGCTACCTAGGCCTCTGATTTTGCAGCTCTGAACATGGTCCCTGACATATAGAAGAGATTCAATATAGGTGAGATGGAGGGATGGGTAGGAAGATGAATGGATAAGCAAATATTCATGGATGAGTTGTGGCAATGACAGGTACTTAGAAATATCCTTTAATTAAGAGAAATGACTTACATTCTTAGGTTCCCAGGCAAACTTTCTTTCTTGAAGCATGGAAATGCCTAAGAGATTTTCCTTATTGGAAGATGGAGAAATTTCTGCTCTCCAGACAAAGCTACAGAATACCTTCGAGCCAGAGTATTAACCTAAATACCAGAACCCTGAAGCACTGAAATGAAGGGACTAGAATATAGTGAGTGTGTAAAATCTGTGAAAATGAACTAAAAAATAGCAGCGCTGTTTTATCAAGGTTAAGTGCAAAGTAATTCAATTACAAATCTGAAGTATAAATAGAAACATTAAGACCTCTGACTTGGGGCCCCTCCCTTCACCAAGAGCCTTCAAGTCCTTTTCCCTCCCATGAGAAAAGCAGGGTGGTTAGGTTTAGTAATTGTCCTTATGTGGAAAATACCTGGTTTAGGTTTCCTACCCTAAAAGATTTAGTCTCATTTCAGCTTGGAAAAATCCTTCCTAGAAAAATAAACAGGAAACTAAATGCTCAATGTCTCTTGTGAAAAGAGAAAATATATAAATACATTTGCTCTTTAACTCTGATTAATTGAAAGGGGAATAACAGAAAACTTTACGTTCTTAAAGCAAAAATCACCAAATTTCACTAAAGGGGAGACTGTTCGGGTCTTCACACACACATTTAAGTATTCACTGTCACATGATCACTACCCCTAACCACACGGCATGTGTCACTTAGATCCATCTTGCTTAACCTTGCCAACTAATTATGGTTACACACCAGAGACAATGAAGGAAGGAAATTATTCTAAAGAGCTAATCAAAATATAAAAGCCACATGTCATTAAAAATGCAAAATTAACACACAAATAGCTATTCTTAGAGTCGGAAAAAAAAAATTGTTCTAAAGATAGTCATTTGCTTCACATTTCAAAGAAATATTACCGTGACCATAGGAATGTCAGTAAAGGGATGTCTGTGACTGTAACACAAAGCAAACCATGCTTTTCTTAGGTGTAATGAATTATGGATTAATCTGTAAGATAACTATTTGAATGGATTTATTTCTTATCAACGAAAGTGGTTTTTCTTCCTTTAGAATCCTGCCATTCCATTCTGAAACTTTTTCAGGAACTCATTGTTGTTTGGGTTTTTACTTGCTTGTTACAGAGACACATTCTTAAGAATTATTTTCTCTTAATAGTGAGCATAATCACTTTTCCTTTTATTCCAATGGTTGAAATATGTTCTCCTGTTGGTAAATGTGGCTCAGGAAAATGACTGACCTTTTCAAAAGAAATTTATAATTTTAGAAATGTAAAACTTAACATTCTTTAGTAATCCAATATTAAAATACATTTATGTTGATCTATAAAATGCTCTGATTTCAACTATTCTTTTTTGAGTGTGCAATAGAGAAAGATTAACAATGCGTGTGGTTTAGAAAAATTCATTTATATAGCTGTTTGCCATGTCATGATGTATTTTAAACAAAAGAGGTACAGACAAAGGTATTGATTTTAGGGACTTAACTAAATAAACAGTATGTAAATTGGGTCTTTTTCTATAAAATTAGATCAGGACACACATATTACACTGCCTTTTTCTATAAGAATGACAGCTATTGAATTTGGCAGACATTGGAATTTGGTTAAAGAGTTACAGACCTTTGATCTTTGGATTACAATTAAATGAAACCATTGTAAAAGGACAGTGGTGGGCCAGCCAATTCCTCAAGCACACCATAGCAGCCAGGAGGCGTTACAGCTTAGTGCTGTCAAGAAATCGACTGCATTCGGCTCTAAGTCCCATGCCTGCTGGTAGATGGTGAGGATGGTGATGATATCCTCATTAGAATACACAGTAACACCTTGAGAACACAAGTCGGTGTTTTTCCTCCCCTTTAGTTTCGACCGTATACCCATGCTGATCTATTATACTTCCAAGTAATGATATAATACCCGGGGCTGGGAGGGGTGGGGGCAGTTGCCTCATTTATATATATTTTTCTTAAGACTCTACATGGGGTTATTTTTAGAGCCAGTAGAGAGAAACACAGAATCTCGGGTTCGAATTCATTGGAGTTTTAAGAAAAACGAATGGAGGGAAGGAACTTAAGGTTAACGTTGCTCATTACTTCCTCATTTGTAGGAATGTTTGTTTTGTTCTGTTTTTTTTCCTTCTTTCTTTTCTTTTCTTCTCTCTCTCTCTCTTTTTAATAACACTTTCCTAATCAACCTGGCTGTTAATAAATTAACTTTCACAGTCATACCCACAGGAGTCATTCCCTTCAAGTCTTTGCTTTTTTTTTTTTATCTTTTTTTTATTGTTTATTTTTTTAAATTTTTTTTATTCTTATGTTAATCCCCATACATTACATCATTAGTTTTAGATGTAGTGTTCCATGATTCATTGTTTGTGCATAACACCCAGTGCTCCATGCAGAATGTGCCCTTCTCAATACCCATCACCAGGCTAACCCATCCTCCCACCCCCCTCGCCTCTAGAACCCTCAGTTTGTTTTTCAGAGTCCATCATCTCTCATGGTTCATCTACCGCTCCGATTTGCCCCCCTTCATTCTTCCCCTCCTGCTCCTTCTTCTTCTTCTTTTTTTTTTTTTTTTCTTAACATATATTGCATTATTTGTTTCAGAGGTACAGATCTGAGATTCAACAGTCTTACACAATTCACAGCGCTTACCAGAGCACATACCCTCCCCAGGGTCTATTACCCAGTTACCCCCTCCCTCCTACCCCACCCCCCACTCCACCACCATTTTTAAAAAGAGATTTACTGATAACCTTTTGGATAAGAGGAATGCTCCGTCTCCAAGTTCCTTATTAATCCACACTCTTCTTCTATAATTATTCCTAATTCTAGCAAGAAGTGCCCTAATAAATGGACAATAAACAGTGACTTGGCAAGTTTTCTTCATCTAAAATTATATATTCATAGCAACAAATAGGCAGGTTAGCTCTCTCTTAGGTCTTTTTATCCAGCCCACCAGATCTGTGTTCTTTTTTTTTTTTTAAACCTTCTTTGTTATGTCATTCTGCAGACAGAGCTCAGGCTGTTTCCTGTCACCCACTGGAGCAAACTGCTCAACAGAAAGCACAGTTGGACAGCCCTTAATTAGTGCTACTTGGGATAGTCAGTGTGTGAGCTTGTGTCCGCATCTCACTTAAACAGGAATAGAGCAGTGAGCATCAGCTGACAGTTTGAGATGCAAGACACCGGGTCCACTTCCACCTACAGTCATACATTGCATGCTGCACGCCTGTGAATGGTAGGAAAAATGTTGGAAATAATGTTCTGTATGTAAATTGGAGTCAAATTATTCCATCACGTCTTACAGGGTATTTATTTCTTTAAGTGATCCGGTCCATGTTCTCCATCAAAAGCGAATGTGCAAAAAGAAATAAGATAAATTTCGAACTCACTTGCTGGCAACAAGTTCCTAAAAATTAACCAGACAGACCTGCCACAATTTTTTAATATTAAAAAAACACAAAGACTAACACTTTATAATTAGTTAACTGGAGCAATGGAATGCAATTAACTTAAAATCGACTGAACAATAGCCTTGGGATTAGCATTTTATTTTGCATTGGTATCAAACGTGCTAAAATGATCATTGATAATTATGATATCATCTATGTAACTTAAATAGAAATCAAATTGAATCCGGGTAGACTAGGTAACTTCTTAGCCAAAATCTGGGCTTTATCAACTCAAACTTTTCACATCGGTGAACATAAAGAAAGATTTACAGCTTGACAAATCTCTCGCGGGATAAAAACCCGAACACAGAACTCTACCATCTGCTTGCACCCCTCAAGTTCAGATGACTGGCTATTCTGATATTTTATTACAGTTTCATCTCAACGGCCAAACCCAAAATTTGATACAGAATTTGGTTCAGTTCTGTGATGGTGGGGTTTTCTTTGTTGTAGAACAGACACTGTTTAGTCTGGGTGAAAAATGAGATCAATATATTCTAAACCTGTAACTTATTATAAACATAACCTCCCCCAAAAGTGTTTTAAATTAATATTTTTCTAGTGGCTAATAGAGTCCCTTTAGGTTAAACGTGAAAGGAGTCTACCATGCATGTTTTCAGAGGGTAAACAGCCAACACTTCCCTTTTTTTTTTTTAAATCTCTCTGGAAGGTAGCTATTGTACTTTATACAGTAGACATTTTTAGAAACTGTTTTTGCTTTTTGTTGTTGCAGTTCAGAGGTGGGGTGGCGTTTCGGGGCTGCTGGCAACACAGCCTTCTTTATAAGGATGAATGAAGATGAAAAGCAAGACAAATAGAAGCGAATGAGACACTGCTTTATGTGATTCATGATAGCTTGCCGTAAGCCTGTTAGCCTCTGCCTGGCTCTCCTCCCTGAGAAAATAATGGATAGTTACAATGTGTATAGTGACACTGTCAAACCATCAGGAATTGCTGATTATAGTGCTAAATATTGATCTCTGCTTCACATGTGTCAAAATTCTTTCTTCCCTTAATTAGAACTTCCCTAAGCACCATACAAGAACAAACTGAATATATCAGATCTCTGTGAAAGGGAGGGTGATACGAGCATATAATTGTGACCTCTTGTCTCCTCCTTTTCTCTTGAGTTCCGAGATGCCTTCGGCTGTCTCTCCTGCCCTTCCCAGCCCATGTGATCATCATGCTCATTTTTCCCAATCTAACCATAGGAAGATTTCTCCTGGCCTCTGCTTTTCATCATTCTGAACCACTGGGGTAGTAGTCAGATGGCAGGGAGACTTAAAGTGCCAGAAGGTGCCTTTTTCTATTTGTTTGTTTCATGGTACACCGCACCAGGCAATGACCTGCGGCAACAATGTCATACAAAACGGAGACAGGTTCACCCAATCAAAGGGAGCTTTAAAATTAATACAGACCCCTTCATTTCTTCATGTGAGATCTGGGAAGGGCAATTTCAGGGTGCCATAGTCTTCCTGATTATCAGTCACATTCACTTCAAAAATATGTTTAAGAAACTTTTGTTACGGAAATAATCCCTTTTTAGCTCCAAAGTCCGCCATCAACTGAAGCAGGGTGAAGCTCCCTACTAATTTGATATTACTATTCAATCAACTTCCATATTCTGTACTCCAGCAGTAATGCAATATAATGAAAGGTGGTGATATATGGTTTCAATTTGCACCGCAAACTGAACACTTAACTCATTTATCTTAGTTTACCTGTAATATATTGTTATTTTTTAATCATGACACCATGGTGCATTTGCCTTTGGTTTGATGCGCTTGATAAAATCAATATTTCATTAAAAGATTTTCAAAAATTGTTTGTTTCAAACGCAGAGCCAAACCGGTTCGGCAGCCGGTTTCTTAGAAGCGAGGTCCGGCCTGACTCTGCGAGCATCACAAACGCCTCGTAAATACCTGGTGTAGAGGATCTTCGTCCGCAATCGCCTCCCTGGTAAATTGGCAAGGTCCTCACTCACCATATGGGCTTTCGAGGGGCAATAAATAGCAAATTCCGTTTTTGACCTTTTCGTGATAAACCTAGAAGAGGATGATGAAGGGAAGATTTTTAAGCCTCCCCATTTTTTTCTAAACAATTCCGACAGGAATCTCTGTCCCGTACAGAGAAACCTCCCAGAGTCCCGTAAGAATGCACGTCCCCTCCCATCGCTGCCCAGGTCACCTGGCTACATCTCACCGCAGGTGCTCTGCGTCACTGGTAGTGATCAGGTTAGCAAAGTGCAGGGAACTAAACTTTAAATTGGGCTGAAGAGCCTCAGACTGCAATGGAGAGGTGCCAGCATTTCAAATATGCTGGTGCCCAATGATGACACTGAATGCTTGTTTGAATGTGGCATGATTTGGAAGTAGAGCTACTTACATGAGACATGTTAACTAATGGCAACCGTGGACTTTTTCTCCCTTGGCTTAGGGATGTGGGAAGAAAAATGATCATTGGGCTGTCTGGTTAAAACACACATTACCCATTTTCTTGAAGCTATTCAGCTCACAGAAGTCACACTTTTGCCTGTTTTCCCCTCCATGTTACACATAAAATATAAATTTATCACTATAAATCAATATCCAGCTATCTTCACAGCCTGCTTTTATGCCCTTTGGAGATAAATGTAGAATATGACAACTGAAGCCAATATAACATCTCTGAATAGATATTTGGCTATTATATAAATACAAGGAACGTGGTGAAGTATAAGCTTATATTTGTAGATTTAAACAAGTTTGTCCTGTAAGATCAAGAAAGTAGAAAATGGTCATGGATAAAAGTACATATATTCATTGAATTGTGTTCCTTCTACTGGAAGGTGACAACAATTTTGTAAATACCGAAGACTGAGGAGTCCGTTGACAAGTCCATATAGAGCCCTCCATCAGAAACAATCACGGGTTGAAATGACTAAATCGCCTTCTCCTTCGGTAATAATTGGATGGAACGGGATTTGCAAGGGCAGGTGTGCACAATACCTAATAGCCAATAGCATCTAAGGACGGACCGGCTTTTCTTTAATATCATCACAACTGTGTATCACTCCAAATCTGGAATAAATTAGTCATCCTCCTGTCTGCAAGAAATATTCATGACAATTCACAGCTGAGGCAGAGAAGATATGGTCAATAAAGAGACTACTAGTCTTTAGTACTTATGTCCTTCCCACGAATCTGAACCAGAAGAAGTAATAAATAAGTGGCACATACGGATAGTACCTTTAAATAAGCAAGTGAGCCTTCTTCAGCAACAAGCAACATTCTCTGGATATCAAAAATAATAACTGGTTTTGCAGCAATGCAGCATGGAAACACGAGGGTATAAGATATACTGTACTTTAAGCTCTGTTTGATGAATCTGAGCACAGTTCCTGGGGGATAGATTACTTTAAACCATGCTCTTTTACTTTCTAATCCTGACTTGATTTGATTTGTACTTTAATACAGCTGCCTGGCAATTCAACAGCAAATAGAGACTATTTATGTAATCAGATTGTAAGTAGTGGGACAAGAAGAAACTCTCTAGAACCTTTTTGGAAAATAGTTTGTTGTACTTTTTATTTATTGAACAGCAGGGCTCCAGGCTTTCCAGTGCTCATTATAATTGGTTTTCTGCTTGAACTTTCAAAAACTGTCATGTCAATACTCAAACAGAATTTTTTTGCTTACTATATGGCTGTGGGCTCCATTTTCTCATGTGCAACTTGACAAAGTTTCTTGTAATACCTCAGAGGCAAAGTTCTAGAGTTTCGTTTGCTATTTAAGAAAACTGGGTATTGGAGGGCTTTAGTATTTTGCACACTTGTGTTCTTATTTTGCAATTAAATGCCTTAGTCTAATAACTGTTTCTTTTTGTGCCCACCTCTGCCTATTCACGTGTCTCTATTGTCCTGTGGAAGGAGTTCCTTTGCTTTTGTCTTTGCCAGCCAACAATAGGCTCTGAATCCCACTACCTTGAGGCCCCCTCACGTGGAAGTAAGGTTGTTTTTCCGCTGATGTGTTCATAATCACACTTCATATGCTAATTAACATTTGATAAAAAATGTGCCCTTTCCCGTAAGTGTCATTTCCTGTGCCACTACCAAAAGTGCACATGAATTTTATATTCCCCAAACCCTTTTCCTTTGGAAGCTCTAAAAATTCACCCAACCACTTATGTACAACAAGAACCTCAAATGAATCTAAGACAAAGCAAAACATTTGTCCAAACTGAAAATGAATTTTTAAACTCCATCCCTAGAATTAACCCTCTTCATATAAATACGAATATGAATATTTTCAAAGAGGTTAGCCCTATCATATTCTACTTTTTAACTAGCTAGAGGTCACTTGATTATTTATAATAATTTTTACCTGGCCAGGACAGAGATAATTGCAAGACAAAGGATTCGTGCTGGAAATTAGTGCTCTGTATTTCATTTCATTTCCTTTCTTTCGACACTTTCATCCCACTGAAAGAAGTCATCTCTTAGGAAATACGCAATGAGCGCGTATTTTCTCTTCATGTTAAAAATGCAATACTAAAATTAAATAAATGAAGGCCATTGTATAACACCAACAATTTGATAACAACTTTTAAAGTATTAAAACAGTCTTTGCTTGGACTGGACGATAGCATCACAGATAGAAGTTGGCCTGTTTCGATGTTTCTCTCAATTACGTGATGGGCTTCCTTTAAGAACATTTAAAGAGAGACACTATGCTATAAAACTAAAACTTTCCATTCGATTTGGTCGCATTGTACCCTAATTTTGTCCAGGTGGGGGTTAAACGTGTGATTATGGAGCTGAAAATCATTTTTCTTTCAAAAACCAACCCAGGTGCTACCTTTCCAAAATCCAACCCCACACTGACAAAGCAGCCATCCACAAACACAAGCTTGACTTTAAACTCAAAGAGAAATGCATCTGCAGGGAAGAATATGCATCATTGAAATGCTCAGATTTGCAGCCAGATTCTCAAGTGCGATCCTGAGGAAGCTGACAGGGATGCAAGCTGGGGGTCAGCTTTACAACGCACTTGTGCTCCTTTTACCCTGGCACCAGGAAAAGTGGGCCCCGCCAGAGTTAGGTAGATCCTTGTGCACCTTATGGGATACATCGGGGCCCTTTAGTACCATGCATTCAGAACTTTTCAGAGTCAGCATCCAGAAAAAGATTTCCACTGCATGGGTGGGAACTAGGCTGGAACTAAGAATAAAAAGATAGTTCAATATAACAAGGGTGTGATGGGGAATGAAAAATGTTTCAGAAGTGTAAGAAATGGAAAAATAGCTGACAATGCTTACTTGAAACAATAATCGACATGGAGGCTCTTACTGGACTCTACTCTTTATTTCAAATATTTAACTGGAGTGGATTTGTGTATTTATACAATCAGATCTGTGAAGGTAGTCATGTTTAACCACAGAGTATGACTTGCAGCTTGATCCTGGAAATATAAGTTTGCCGTGCTAGCATACAGGTTTAAGGTGACTATCAGGATCAAATAAAAATATGAAATCCATTACATTCTTCGGGTAAAACTCATTCTCTGGATCTCAAATAGGAAATTGCTTGTGGATGGCAGTTTTTACTTTCACAGTTTTATGTCCACGTGGTTCCCTATACAAGTGAATATATAATTTTTGTTACATGCAAACTGAAAAAATAATCTATCTTACTTCTTTGAAAAAAATATATTGGAAGATATATACATGTTTATTCATATATATATATATATATATATATATATATATATATATATATATGCATTTGTACGTATCTGTAAAGTAACAAATCCAGTCTGCCAATTATTAGTAAAGAATTCATTTTGTATTTTCCATATAGAATATGCTCATCTCTTTTAAGAAACTGTATGATTGTATTATCTATTCTATTATCTGTTTTAGCATCAGACGGGGGGGATGAACTAGTACGTCTGTTTCATGGCACAGAACAACTGGCTGAGATTTGCTGTCCCTGCACACTAAACTCCGAAGAGGGATCTGATTCTCTGTCTTTAGCTCCCAAAACTACATCAAGGCTACTCTTTTAGTCAAGTTGGAAATTTATATACTATACACTAGCCCTCCTTTAATATCCTCTCCCTCTTTCCTCTGGGCATTTATTGCTGTTCTTTCTAGTTCAGTAACCAGTGAGCAGAAGGTTCATTAAAACTAATTGAATTGGAAACTTGTCTGCCCTGGGAAATATTAACTCTTTGTTGTTATCTGTAGGAAATTCCTTTTGTTATGTTCCTTTGAATTGAATTATTGGATCTTCATGTTACAAACGCCCTGTTAAAAATGATTTCCATCTTTTTGATGGTCTAGACAGCAAGTTTCAGGAAAATGTCCTTATATTGGATTGGATTTTACAAAATAAAGCAGCATTTTATTCAGTGATGTAAACAAACAGCAGTATCACTCACTGTTCAGAACTGGAGCGATGTTGCCCTGTTAACTCTTGTAGCTCTCCCAGTTGCTGGAAATTAAAAAAGAAAAAAAAAAAAAAAAGAGGCTTCTCTTATGGCTCATTCTCACTTGGTAAAGCAAATAACATGACCGCAGGTTAGCAAGTCAACGTTAGTAGAATATAGATTCTCAAAGAACGTTCATCCCACAATTGCCGCCATTCTATCCATTTGAAAAAAATGTCAAAATGAAAAGATTATAATTATTCTTAATGATATAGGGAAACTCGCTTTAACTTGTCATTTGTAATCCTTTGGAAAGGGTGTTGAAAACAATACATTTGAAATAAGGGTTTAGGAGGCCATGTGTGTTCTGGAATTGTTTAGAGCAGAAAAATATTGACAAAATTGGGAACATTTGATAATAGTCACAGTGGTAGGTTTTTGTCCGCTTTAAAAATCAATTGAAAATAACAGGCAAACCACTGTTGCTAATAAAAGTAAATATTTATGACTGATTTGCCCGTGCTTCAATACCAGTCAATCCCTTTCTAAAGAATCTTTGCAATTCATTAACCTCTTTTTACTGGCCTTGTCCCTGTTGGTATTAGCCATTAAAAAAGAATAAGGGAGGGGGTTTTGATTTTTCTGTTCTCATCATTCATAGCTTATTTGCTACTTCCCTTCATTCCCATACATTGCGGCTAAATTGATTGTCTGTTTAGTCATATGAATGATAAAGAGCAGTGCCAGCAAGATTGAAAGCCTCCATTAATTTCTGAGGAAGGTGAGTTCCTCTGCTTCAACCACAACCAAAAACAAACCTGCTTTTCTTAGCGTCTTCTATCACTAGCAATTCCTGTGGTGATAGAGTCCGTGTAACTGTCAGAATTCCTTTTTGGACTTCTCGCTGGGCAAACTTTAAAAAAAAAAAAACAAAACCAGGTATTTATTAATATCATCTCAACATTATCTGTCCTTCTATGTTTTCAGCCTGGCTATGATCTTCATGTACAAAAAGCTAACATCTGCAAATTTTTATTGAAACATTAAAAACAATTCTTGAGATGTATTTTTTTAAGATGTTACCAAATTCCATTCATCCAGCAATCCGTGTACTCAAAGGTAAATCTTTCATGCAGTGAGACATCTTCCTTTATTAAAAGTGCTTTTTAGAGCTCTTCCTTGATACAGTTTTAGATTTCTGAAATCTGTGTTTAAAAATAATAACACTACACCTTACTGGTGTTTTTTTTTTTTTTTTTTACTTCTTAAAATGTTCATAAAATCATAACCATCTAAAATTATCTATAGCAACTGTTTCCTTACAGAGGTATTCTATGATGTATTACAGTGCTACTTTAAGTTGCTTTAATTGCCTTTGTAAGTGCATATTTTGTCACTGAATTAACAGACTGAGCAGACATGTAAAACCTGCATAACTTACCAGTATGTGTAAGTTAAAGCTACCTCTAGGTAGCCTTAAATTATAATCCTCTATGGAGATAGGTTTTTTTTAACTCTTTCAATGATATGTGGGTTTTATCTCCCCCCTTATTTCCATGGAACTTTGTTTATAATGACAGCTCACATTTACTGAGCTATAAGGCTTATGTGGCAGGTACTGGGCTTTAAAAAGGGAACTTCAGTGTAATTTCTCCTACTTAATCCTCCCAATGACTCCATGAGGAAGATCCCATTTTAACTGCAGTTTCTCAGATGAGAAAACTAAGGCTGCTAGAGAGTAAATAATCTTTCCAAAATCACATGCATGTTAAGCAATAAAAACTGAATTTACGGGACGCCTGGGTAGCTCAGTCAGTTAAAGCGTCTGCCTTCAGCTCAGGTGATGATCTCGGGATCCTGGGATGGGGGTGCTGGGATGGAGGCCTGAGTTGGGCTCCCTGCTCAGCACGGAGTCTGCTTCTGCCTCTGCCCCTCCCAACCCCACCCCACCTCCCACCCCTGCTCCTGCTCGCTCTCTCTCTCTCTCTCTCTCTCTCTCTCAAATAAGTAAATAAATCTTTAAAAAACAACAACAACAACAACTGGATTTGCACAACATTCTGAAGCTAGAGCCCATGTTCTAAATGCTATCCCTACCTCTATTGGACCTGTCAGCATGGTCTGCCCTGCACGAGAAATACTTGTAGATCTGCCTGTTTCCCCATCTCAGATGATAATATCCCCCAAACACTGGGCTATCTTATTCCCCCATGACCCCTAACTCTGCCTCAGCTTGGCATTTTGCATGTGGTGGGTGCTACTGAATCGCCAGAAGGTACATACTACATAGGAAGAAGTTCAAATTATTCAGAATTCTTGGTTTCCTTCCTTTGTAAAGGCTCCAAGCACTATATGAAAAACAATGCTACAGGGGCTAGTTTCAGAGGAAGAAGTAGAAATACACACACACACACACACACACACGATGGATGCAAAGAGTGTGGCACAGCCAGCAATACAGAAAGCAGAATTTGGAAGCCCTGTCCCCAAGCCTACCCAGCTACCTTCATATTTAGAGTTCTGAGTGTGGCCCGGGGCTTAAGATCTGATAAGGTATCATTGTCCCTGAAAAAGCTTCAGTTATTAATTTCGTCCTCACTGGCACTTTGGTGTCCCACATGAGCCAAGGTTTCCGAAAGCCTCTTCATTAGCTTTTCGATGGAGAGTCAGCACCATTGAAGTCAATTATTAATGGAACATGTCCCGATTTTCTGGTCTTAGATGGTAGCATTTGGTCCCTGGCAGTCCCAAGTTTGGAAACCTCCTGTCCATGGATTGACGTTTAAGTCCCCTTCAGTAGAGAAGACTAACCTTCTATTGTTCTCAATCCTGGATGCACACAGGACATTGTCTTCTCGTGCTTCGGCGAGAATACAGCAAGGTCTTTTGTGCAGCAGTGAATCCGTAGCATCAGACCCAGCATGGGAACCACATGCATTCTAGGAAACTGGATGAGAAGATGACTTCAAGGAAAGTAATACAACTACCTGTAACACAAGCGCATCCCATTCGTGGCAAGAATAGAAAAAAAGGAGAGTAACTTCCTCACAGATATGGACGAAAAGCAGAAAGTCCATGGTTTTATTTGGTAGGCTTTACTTATCTTTTCAAATTTTATCTATTCCATAAAAAAAGAAATATGATTTCCTCAAAGGTGACTTCTGAAAATGGGTACAGGATTCCCCAGAGGATGTAAATAGCAGACAGGGGGCAAAGCAACTAGGAAAAGGTTCTACTGTGAAGCCACATCTTCTAGCCCACTGTGCTTGAGGAAAGAAAAGTGCCCTAAGAGCAGATGTGGTAAAAGCAAGAGGCCTGAGTGTTCTGGTATTGCATTCAGGATCAGAATGTTAACCAACAATTTCTATGCTGGCTTTTTCAAAAGGGCTATTAAAAATGAGTATAAAATAATCATTAAATTAGAAGAATCACATACTGTGTTGAAGTTTAATATTTTCTTTAGTGTTAAATTATTATCTCTCATTATTTTAAGAACATGTTTTTAGTAACTTATAGATGTTTCAATGTTTATATTAAGAAATTAATAGTATTTGACATCTGGGAAATGTAATAAGTTCACAAAAGTTATACAATTTTGTTTATTTTTATTATTTTATTATTTCCACACTAAAAATCTATCATAACTCTCTTTGACAATGTTGACAAAATACCCTTGAGAAGAGCAACGCAGCAGGTGGGTAAATTTTTACATTGAGAATAAGGATGGGGGGTGGAGCCCAAAGCAGTGAAGCCAATCTGTTGATGACAAAAGGTTTTCATAAGATGTTCGATGTTAGCGATTCTACAAAGAAGTTGACCTTCATTTGGCAAGTGCAAGTCTCCAGGGAACCATTTTGCATCAAGCAGAATTACAAAAGTGTTGAGGTCCTGGTAATAGCTATCTTGAGCAAGATTTATAGCACTTTAGAAATCCTAGGTCAGATGCCTCCACCTTCCAGTCTATTCATCCTTGCATACTAGTCCCAAGAAGACTACCTACACGCTTACTCTGAGAAGCAAATAACCATGAGTTTCACAGGGTTCCATCCGATGCGAGTCTTCCTACTCTACTGTGTTGGGATCACTAAATCACTGGAATCACTAAAGTCACTCATTAATGTGGGCTCACAAACGGCTCTTGTATTTGCCCCTTCTCTTTTAGATACGATGCTCTTTAAGTGGAAACCAGTTTTTACTTCATAGTTTACAATTGTTTTCAAAATAGTAGCAAAGAACACTTATATCCCAAAAGCGTTTTTGCTAAGAAGCTGTAAAAATGAGTGACAGGAGATGATTTAAACATTTAAAGATATTTAAATTATTTTGAAACATGCCTGCATTGGCACTTGAGTATCTAGAAATGATAGGTGATACCAAGTTAAAATTTTTGTGACCTACATGTCAAACCAATTAATAATGATTCCTCAACATCAGTCACTAACTCAGACACTTTATATTGAAACCCTGAAGAGGATTTAAAAACATATCTTTAGGGAAGTCACCTAACAAATTCAGATCTTAGTTTTCTCTTCCGAAAATGAAATGACTGAATGACTTGATCTCTTTAAATCCCTAACAATCCCGAACACTTTGACATAAATTTCCACAGAGGAGGAAGGAGGACGACTTGAGCTACCAAGTGGGCAGGTAAAAAGGGAAGACTGGAAAGGTCACTGATGACAAAATTCATAATTTGGTGCTAAGACTTGGCCTGGTGAGCAGTGCTGAAAACTGGTAAATGTTCTGAGCTTATCTTCAAGATTAGAAGCCAGAGTCAATCAAAAGGATTAATTTTTGTAAGTTTGAAGGCCCCTAAAAAGAGGCTAGAAATTCAACCCACTGATCTTGAGACCCCCTGTTGCCCTGTGATGGTATCTGTCTCAGAGGAAGGGCCAATGCCCGACCTTTTGTGGAGGAATCTTCCCTGTGAGCCTCTCTCCTATAGCGAAAGTATAACCTTTGAATTTCAGGAGAAACGGGACCTCTGGCCTTAGATGAGACATCTTGAGAACCCAGCCACAGATTTCTGCAGCATGCGGCAACTTCTCAAAGAGAGTAAGCCCCTCTCTAATACCTCTTTGTACATGGCGGGGGCAAACTTGGTTTGAAATGTTTACAAAAGGGTAACTTTTTCTTAATCCCTTTTATCCCTTTCAACTCCTAATATGGAAGTAAAGAACTTGGAGTTTGTGAGGTTCACTCAAGAAGTAATAGAAATACGGTAACACATCAATCCATTCATAGATCTATTGGAGAAATTTGTACGACCTTTAACTCCTGGGAAGATTTTTGCCAAAGCCAAAGTCATCTAGAATTTCTCTCTGAAATGTGTTTCATAAAGGTAATCTTGTTTTTCCCTCTCCTTCTCTTAACCTGCCAGAGACTTTGCTGTTTGGATCATCTTTCTCAAATGTTGGGTGCTTCCTTTGATTTCCTTGAGAGGAAAGCTGGACATTGTAATAAAAAATCATGTTTGGGAGATTTCTTCTTTAAATCACTTTGGTGGGTTCTAGATAAATTTCTCTCTTCCTTTTTAAAACATATTTAATACCAATTGCCCATGCTTTTAATGAATAGATGGAATAATTGCATTATTATAAGATAATTTTCAAAGTTCATTACTTTATATCCTGTTATTGGGAATAATTATCAACATTTATTAAATGATGAGGTTGGAAAAGTCCTGAGACATCATAAATTACAACCCTTAATTTTCAGAGGAATAAACTGTACCTCAGAGAAATTAACAGACATCCAAGATTGGATTTTTTTAAGTTTTTTTTTTTTTTTTTTTTTTTTTTTAGAGAGAGAGAGAGAGAAAGAAAGCACAAGCAGGAGGGAAAGAGGGAGAGAGAGAGAGAATCCTGAGTATACTCCACGCTGAGCACAGAACCTGATGCAGGGCTCGATCTCACAACCCTGAGATCACAACCTGAGCCGAAATCAAGAGTCAGATGCTTAACCATCTGAACCACCCAGACACTCCCCAAGGTTGTTAATGACAAAAGATTAGATCTCTTGACCCATTTTAGGTGAAATCATGGATTGCCAAAGTTAATGAGGACCTTGGAGATGAACCCAAGAAAGAAGCTAAAAGTCCCCAGTGTCCTTCAGGACCCCTTTGCTCACCATTCAGGAAAGACCTATCAAACTAGATGAGGAGATTCAGCCCTTGAGGAGAAATGGCACATGAACACAAGATGACCAAAGGAAACCTGCTTCATAATCCATATTAACCCCAACACTCCCACAACGCATCTCTTCCTAGTACCTTCACTTTAAAGGAGTATTTAATTGAGTTGTGGATTCCTAGCACAACGAGGACTAAGGAGGTAAAGATCTTTAAGGTAAGTGATGCTTCAAGATGCTTCAGCGCATGTCATGTAAACCAACCACAGCTCACTTCATCTCTGTGAAAGACCTACTTGGGTGTAATCATAACTTCCTTCCCAACCATGTGCCATGCCAATAGGTAGGTAGGCAGGTAGATAGATGATAGATAGATAGATAGATAGATAGATAGATAGATAGATAGATAGATAGATAGATGATAGATAGAACAATCAAAGTCAGTATTGTTAATGCTGACATAGGAATTGTGATTGCCTACAGGTAAATGGCTGGAGACAAAAACAACTGACTTTTTATCAGGCCATTATAATGTTCCCAAAGTGCAAGTGGTTTAGAGTATACAACTGATTTCTATTCATAGTATGAATTCTGTTTTCTCATTCTTCCTTTTGTGACTATAGTTACTTCCTTTCATTTTTTGAGACGAAGAATGTACATTAATTACCCATACGCCACTAAGCTCAGTAGTGGATCCTAGAGTGCAGTTTTGAATAAGACAGGCATGATCCTTGACATATTTGTTAAAAAGTGGAATTTCAAGGTGGTAAGAAAGCATAACTTATGGAGGGCAAAACTACTAGAGATTTAAGGATGACCTCCCTAAAGAAACAACATTTAAACTAAACTTTGAATTAATAAGAGTTGGTGAGTCACTGAACAGGAGGAGGTATTCTGAGCAAATGGAACAGCATACATAGAAGCCCAGAAACAAATAGAGGTGTGGTATATTTAAAGAATTTGAAAAGATCAATACAATTGGAAAGGCAGGAATGACAATGAAACACCTCTGGACTATGATTGCCTAGAAGAAACTAGAGGAAAGACCCTAGATGTGCAGTTGAAATCAGCTCTGCTGATTTGGGTACCTGAAGACTTGCCGGTGGCCTGCGCACGAGTGCTGGAGCTCCATGTGGGCACAGGTGCAGCTGATCCCCCCTTCCACTGACACCCGATATGGGAGATGTCCTTGTATCAAACTCTTCCAACCTAGTGGGTAGGCTTCCTCCCTGCTTCTTGCAGGAGGATCATTCCTCCAGTTCTCTTAGGTGTGTCTTCAGCCAATCAGATCAGGTCTAGCCACTTAGTATAGACTGCAGGGGCCTGGAGGAGCAGACCACCGCTGTGCCGCACCACATGGGGCTATTCATCTTTTCTCTTGGCCTGACATTTCTCTCTAACTGTCTTTTCCTCCTGCCCAAGTAGTCACAGAGATCACATTAACAGAAGTCTAAAGAGGGCCAGGAGGCCAATCTTTGTTTCTCTTAGGCACCTCCAATTTCTACGAGTATATTCAAGGTCCCTCACTTTTTTTTTATTATGTTATGTTAATCACCATACATTACATCATCAGTTTTTGATGTAGTGTTCCATGATTCATTGTTTGCGTCAAGGTCTCTCACTTAACTTGGATGAAGAATACTTCCCTTCCCTCTCCTATGAGAAGAGAAAAAGAATAAAAACCTCAGTTCTCTCTCCCGCTCAGATTAATGAATGACTTCACTTCCCCAGGTTTCAGCCATCAGCCCTGTCCCCTCTCTTCTCTATCTTCCCATTCTCCCTAGTCCTCTGCTTAGAAATTAGGAAAGGGGAGAAGTTATGCCAAATAATCCATGAAGTGTGAGGAAAATTCTGATTATAGAAATAGATTTCTTTCTTATCACCATCTCCCACTGGTCTATTATCAGAAGGTAAATTTATCAAATGTGTATCTTTAAATCCTTAAACTCTGCAGGAGACAGCACTCGACAATAGGCTGTTCCTTTAAGATCTCCTGCCTCAAGGACCACAGAGATCCATGCTCAGCCATTTTAAAGCAATCTTGATTCCAGAAGATGTTGACCCCTGGAATTAGTTTCTTTTTTAACTCCCCTTCTGCCCCCTCATTTGCCTCTGATGTTTCCTGACTTTGATGTGTCTTCAGGATTCCAATTCTGGTGTCCACGCCATTCTGCTCCTGGAGCCTTCTGTCCTGACACCCTGTAATTGAACTTGGCTTAACCCTCCAACTTTTCCCTGCCGGGGTATCATGTAACTCTTTTCTTTCCCTGGTACTGGCCCCTAGGATATCTCGTTTATATCTTAGTGGTATAAATTCTTGATATTAATCTTCAATACTAGGACACAAAAAGTTCCCTGGGATTCCCCAAATCATAGCATTATGTATTTTTCATAACATTTTATGTGTTTTTAATTAAAAAAGAGTGACCATAATAATAAAAAGCAAATCATTTTTCTGACTGAGGTCTTCTATTAAACTTTGGGAGGTTTTTCTGTTAACGAAACATGCTGTAACAAAGGCATGACTTGTTAACATTATAAAATAATATGTATTATAAAATTCAGTAACATAAAAATGATCTCTATCTGATATAAACATCTGATAGTTGGAAACATTAAAAGAAATCAGTAGTTCAAAAATACCAATAAAAATTCCTTTTAAAAAATTAAAAACATTACTATAAAGATTTAATATTTAAGAGCTGCTACTCTTAAAATGAAATTTTAAACATATAAGGCATTAATTACCTTATCCAATAGTCTTGACCTTTGTTCCATGACAAATATTAAAGATGTAGAAAAGCTTTCATTTTGCAATGCTAAGTAAGAGTACATCCAAAAGTACATTCAAGCTGGGTGTTAGGGTGCAAATTACTTCATATGAACTGATTCTTTTTTGAATGATGAAAATATTTTGTCTGCTTGCTCTGATTTTGGTTTTGCTGTTGAAATTGATATTGCTTTTGCTAATTTAGATTTAGATTGGTTTTTGCCTTCGTATGTGAGTACTGAATTCACTTCTTTTCCTTGTATTTTTTCTTCTAAAGTACTTACAAGGAACTGTAGCCTCCAGCAAATATTCAGATGCTGGAAAACTACAGAGTACATTATTGGGTAGTATTCAAAGAAGGAAACATTTGGATCACCTAGCAAAGTTAACAGCACTACACAGTCTCACATGTCAAAATTTCCAATTTAAAGAGTTATTTTCTTCCAAAACTTGTTATCTCGTGGAAGACCACTCATAGGACTTGTATAAAACATATTATGTGCATAGACTTATTAATAATTGTCTCATCTGCAAGACTGGCTGTGTCAGCAGCAGACAAGGCCACAAACACACACTTACAATCAGGCAACAACTCCAAGCAAGACTGGCTGATTAGATGGTGACCACTTCTCTCCCCCTTCCTCCCATTCCAGTTTCTAGACACTCCAACTCCCTTGTCAGTGTTTTCTGCTCTTGCTTTTGATTTAACATCAGTGGATTCCTTCAAACCAATAACTTTTTGATTATTAAGCTTTAATTTTCACAGGAGAATCATAATGCCTCTTCCCATTTTCCTGAATTCTCAACCGATTTTTCTGAAGATTGAGGATTCAAAAAAGACAAATTTCCTGAGAAATGTCTGGAAGAAATTCTTTCATGGAAATTAGGTCTCATTATGGCCCAACACATAATCAACACATGTCAAGGTTTAAGTGATATAATAAAATACAGAGTTTTATTTTCTAGTAAATGGAATTTACTAAGTAGATACAATATTTTATCTATGCCTATATATATATTCTCAAATCAAAAAAATAATTCAGTTTTGGACATGAAAACATATACCTCCCAAATTCTTTCATGTCGTGGGACACATAGAAAGCGATCGTATTTGCAGAACATACTGAAGTACCAGGAGGAGGCTGCCCTGTGGCATCTGCCACCCCGAGGCCATCCAGCCTCCTTGGAGGTCCAGGAGATCAAAATCTCAACAGACCACTCAGCCACCCCTACCATGTGACCTGGGTGTTTGCCCATGTGGGGAGAGACAAGACAGTGACGGGTCCCTGTGACCAGACTAAGGTAGGCAGGCCCCCCACACTCAGAACCAAGATGGAGGCACCGAGAAAGAAATCAACAGCATGGGAAGGGGGAAAGATGGTGATTTCACAGGGGCTGATCTGGCAGAAACTATCCATTGCTTACTCACCCAAATGTATGTTACTCAGGTGTTAATGGATTGCAGGGTTGGGTTTTTTTTATGGTTTTGGTTTTTTGCATGTAAACACATTATATTGTCATTAATGCTTTATGATGTTGGCAAACCATACTTGTATCTTCAATTGGCCCATAGATGTTGATCAGACCTAACTGCCAAAGGGAGTTGAGAAATAAATGAGTGGCCTGGACCCTGGGGTTACAGAGAGAGGTGTCTGCAAGTATGTGAATGAAGCAGGGAGCTGACCCACAAATTCTTTTCTCTTAACTTTATTCAGACATTAAAGCCTGTGGGAGTCCAAACTGATTTCTCTCCATCCTGGGAACCTAAAGCTCAGAGAACATTTCCCATGGGGTAATCGCAGGCTCTGTTTGCCCATGGATTGGCTTTTACCCAGCTGGTCATGTCAGCTCTTTGGCAGCAAACACAGAGGTCATCTCATACCCCAAGGTGTGCCTTGGGAAATTTAAGTCCCGGGAGTCCACAACAATTCCTCAGATGACCCTTAAGCAGAAAAATCCAACTCTTTGGCACCAACTTTCATAAAGAAAATCATCGGAAATGAGTTGATATTTCACCAACAAATGGCTCACTAACTAACCAGTGGCTGTACATTAGAATTTCTGGGGAGTTCTAATGCTGGTGCCTGCGTCCCATATCCTCCTGCTCCTCAAAGATTCTGATTTAACTAGTTTGGGATGGGACCAGGGCATCACAAGTTTTTTTGTTGTTGTTTTGTTTTTTTGTTTTTGTTTTTGATGTTATTTTATTCAAAGGGGAAAAACCACCTGGGTACAAAAACCTCAGCTCTCACTGTGATGTCTCCTGAGGTAAGAACCTGAAGGTTTAGCCAGAATTAAAATCCCCACAAAATCTTTTTCTTTTTCCAGACTTTATTTAAATTCAAGTTAGTTAACATATAGTGTAGTATTGGTTTTAGGAGTAGAATTTAGTGATTTATAACTTACATGTAACACCCAATGCTCATCCCAACAAGTGCTCTCCTTAATGCCAATCACCCATTTAGCCATCCCCCCACCCACCACCCTCCAGCAAACCTCAGTTTGTTCTCTGTCGTTAAGAGTCTATTATGGTGTGTCTCCCTCTCTGTTTTTAGCTTTTATTTCCTTCCCTTCCCCTGTGTTCATCTGTTTTGTTTCTTAATTTCTACATGAGAGAAATCATAGGGTATTTGTCTTTTTCTGACTTAACTAATTCACTTAGCATAATACACTCTAGTTCCATCCATGCCATTGCAAATGGCAAGATTTCATTCTTTTTTATGGCTGAATAATATTCCATTATATATATACACACCACCGCTTCTTTATCTATTCATCAGTCAATGGACGTCTGGGTTCTTTCCATAATTTGGCTACTGTTAAAAGTGCTGCTATAAATACTGGGGTACATGTGTCCCTTTGAATCAGATTTTTATACCCTTTGAATAAATACCTAGTAGGGCAATTGCTGGGTCCTAGGGCAATTCTATTTTTTTTTTAAGATTTTATTTATTTATTTGACAGAGAGAGACACAGCGAGAGAGGGAACACAAGCAGGGGGAGTGGGAGAGGGAGAAGCAGGTTTCCCGCAGAGCAGGACCCTGGGATCACGACCTGAGCAGAAGGCAGACGCTTAATGACTGAGCCATCCAGGCGCCCATAGGGTAATTCTATTTTTAACTTTTGAGGAACTTCCATACTGTTTTCCAGAGTGGCTGCACCAGCTTGCATTCCCACCCACAGTGTAAGAGGGTTCCCCTTTTTCTGCATCTTCACCAACATCTGTTGTTTCCTGTGTTGTTAATTTTAGCCATTCTGAGAGTTGTGAGGTGGTATCTCATTGTGGTTTTGATTTATATTTCCCTGATGATGAGTGATGTTAAGCATCTTCTCATGTGTCTATTAGCCATTTGTATGTCTTCTTTGGAGAAATGTCCGTTCAGGTCTTCTGCCCATTTCTTAGCTGGATTATTTGGGTTTTGGGTGTTGAGTTTGATAAGTTCTTTTTCTTTTTTTTAAGGTTTTATTTATTTATTTGAGAGGGAGCAAAAGCGAGAGAGATCACAGAGAGAGAGGGAGAAGCAGACTCATCACTAAGTGGAGAGCCCGATGCGGGGCTCGATCCCAGGACCCTGAAATCGTGACCTGAGCCAAAAGCAGACTCTAAACGGACTGAGCCACCCAGGTGCCTCAAATTTGATAAATTCTTTCTAGATTTTGGATACTAGCCCTTTATCTGATATGTCATTTACAAATATCTTCTCCCATTCTGTAGGTTGTCTTTTAGTTTTGTTGTTTCCTTCCCTGTGCAAAAGCTTTTTATCTTGATGAAGTCCCAATAGTTCATTTTTGCTTTTGTTTCCCTTGCCTCCAGAGATGTGTCTAGGCCGAGGTCAAAGAGGTTGCTGCCTGTGTTCTCCTCTAGGATTTTGATAGATTCCTGTCTCACATTTAGGCCTTTCATTCATTTTGAATTTATTTTTGTATATGGTCAAGAAAGTTGTCTGGTTTCATTCTTTTGCATGTTGCTGTCCAGTTTTCCCGACACCATCTGTTGAATAGACTGTATTTTTTCCATTGGATATTCTTTCCTGCTTTGTCAAAGATCAGTTGACAATATAATTGTGGGGCATCACAAGTTTTAAAATCACTTCAAGTAATTCTATTATACAGCCAGGATTAAGAATTCCCATGTTAAGGGGTGCCTGGGTGGCTCAGTCAGTTTAGCGTGTGACTCTTGATTTTCACTCAGGTCATGATCTCACGGTTGTGATATAGAGCCCTGAGTCAGGCTCTGCACTCAGTGAGAAGTCTGCTTGAGATTCTCTCTCTCCCTGTCCCTCTGACCCTCCCCCTGCCTGCTCTCTCTCTCTCTCTCTCAAAATAATTAAATAAAATCTTTATAAAAAAATTCTCATGTTAAGGCTTAGGGTCTTTAGAAAGAGATGATGGCCTTTCCCATTACCCAGGTAGCTACATATATAACAAGAGTATTCTACTTTTTATTTGGTTCACACCAATGTATTTGATAGAAGTACTAATTTTACTCACATATTTAATGTATGTCAACATGTCACAGAAGTCATGTAAAGATATTCCCTCTTCCTTCAAGAAATTAACAATCTAAATAACAGCATTTAATCGATGGCAAATTGGAGTCAACAATAGGTCCAAAACAGGGGCTGCTTAGATTAAATATTAGAATTTCTGGTCAGTAAATTTTCTAAGATGCTGAACTATATTACAAAAGGAGCCCATGGGAACTTCTCTCCCCAAATGGTGGGAAATAGGCTGTGGACAATTTTTTTTTTTTTTTCTAATCAAAGTTTGAGGGCAGGTCCATCTAAAAAACGAAGGCTTGAAGAGTTCAAATATGGAATAATTCCTACAAGATTTGGCCACGGAAGCTTTTCCCCCCTGAAATATCCCAAGAGTTGACCTATAGATATTCAAAGAAAGGTGTCAAGTCTGTGACTGTGGATAAATTGGGAGGCACACTTCTCCAAATAAGAGGTCCTCACCCTTCAGATAACAGATGCTCCAGAGTTATCGCTCTATGTGGAACACCAGAAATTGTTGAGATGCTAAACTTCAAATAACTAGTGCAGTTTTGTGCAAAATCAGACCTTGTCTCATACAAATTTAAGCAAAAGCAGCTGATATAAGTTTAAGGAATATTTATAGAAAAAAACCTTAAAATTGAAAAAGGCTATATTTATCACTTTTCTGTGTACATATTGATGGAAGAAAAGTCTGGAGCTTTATTGAACATAAGAGCAGAAGGATGCTGGAAACTTTAAGGTGGATATAAGAACTTTAGGAAAAGAATATACAAAAGTTCTGGAATGAGCCACAAGCTTAAAGAATAAGGGACATAATTCCACGTTAAAATTAAGCTAATAGCACCTCAGGTGTATTTCTGGTTTATACGTTCACTGAAAAAAAAAATATTGACATATTTAAGAACAACTCAGGTTTACACAAATGACTTATTGAGAGAGCCTCCAGGAACTAAATATCAGTGCTGTGGGGATAGCATCAATCCATAGATATTTTATATATTAGCATGGCCAGAAAAGTAGGAGAAGAACATGAGAAGTACAAAGCTCTAATATTCAGTATGAAAAAAAGTGTACATCCTGTGAAAAAAACCCAAGCAGAGTCTACAAGGATGATGAGGCAGACAGAAGCAGGCAGTCAATCTGGGGTCCATGGGCCTGGTGAAGTCTGGTCAGGAGGGATGCAGTAGGGAAGGTAAGTCTGAAATGTACTCAAGTCCAGACTCAGCAGTCCTAAGGACTGTTATCAGTAACGAAAGCAGCAGGAATGATCTCAGATTTTATGCAAAATATTACCTTGGAGTTGCAAAAAAGACAGGAAGGTTATACAAATCGAAAACTTCCTGCCTCCAACATGAATTTACTGAACAGCTTATTTATGAACTTTGGTGTTTAAATGAAGAAAGAATCATTGCTCTGATTGAAATAACTGAATTGAATTATTTTGTCTCATGGATGATAATTCTCATTAATCCACCCTTTGGTATGTGTATTACACAGTCAAGCTATTAATGCTTTTTTCTGGTATCCAACAGAATTGTGATGAAAGGCAAAAATTCAAGATATTTGGACTTGTTAATACAATTTTCCTCAATTATAGGAAGTATTTGTAGAGTCAAATGGAAATTGGAAATCAGCATGTGTCAGATCTATTCCTGATGCTGAAAAAGCCATTCAAATTTGAGTTTCTTAAGATCTTAATCTGTAAAACTGTAATAATAACATATGCCTCTCTCTTCCATTGCCTGGGACAGTGAAAATTAATGAGTTATGTCTACAGTGGTCTATAAGGTTTTTTAAAATAATGATTAAAAAGTAAAACATAAAGAAAGTTTAAAAGTAGTATTCGATAATTCTTTTCTAACTAAAAACAAAATTCTCTTCTATTTCCAAAACAGACACACACACACACATCCATGCCAGTATATACACATACACATATACACATATCTTTACTTGTTGAGAGACAGTAAAGAGAGGAAGAAGAAAGCCAATTTTCCTTCCAGAAACTCTTCTCCAAAGTTTAACAGTGGGGATGGTTGGTTCAGTTATGGAAGCCTTCATAAAATGACACATCTCAATGTTCCAATCGTCACCTTATCAATCTGTCTGAAAGGGTGTGGAGCTACTGAACGTAGAAGTTCAGAGAATATTGGATCTTTTGCTCATCTGGTTCAAACTTACTTTGACAAATAAGAAGTGTAAGGATCTTACAGAGGACCCAAGATCACAATAATGGGAGAAGTCTGTTTAATCAAAGCCTCTTTCTCTCTCCACTACCAACCTGTTCATGGTTCTGATGGCGCTATGATTACCAAAATGCATAGCCCATGTTAGAGTAAATTAAGCCCATATTGTAAATCCTTTATTGTATATCTCGGTCTGAGACATTAGCCTGAGGAATTATGCTAGAGCAAAGTGATATTAGGAGACTAGAAATGTACTGGTGTCACATTTCTAAATGACTACTTTAAAAGGTGCCCTTTAATTTTATTTTGTCCATCATTAATTTTTATGGTACTTCTCATCTAAGGGGTAAAAGTTTTCAATATTATATCTTTTAGCCTTATTACACAACTCATCAGTATCATGATCCTACTTCTTTGAAATAATGAAATATGCTTAATTCAGCTTTGTGTCCCACACTAAGCCCAAGAAAGTGCTTTGCACATAACAGGTAATAAACGTAATCTTTAAAACAACCATTATTAATGAGCACCTGTATTAGTGTGGGTTCTTCAAGGAGCAGACACCAATATGCAAGGGTTTTATTAGGAGAAACATCTGTGAGAGAACATAAGGAAGGAGCTGGGAAAGGCTGGGAGAGCCTTCAGACCACAATGCAAGTAAAAGAGAAGGAAGATTATGTGGAAGTGTCCGAGGCTGTCCCGCAGCATGAGGAAGGTTCAAGACCAAGATCAAGGTGTCCTTGAGCCAAAGCAACCCATGCTAAGGAAGCCCTTGTCTTCCAGGAATAAACCTGCTTTACTATCCCTGATGTACACAGTCGTTGGCTGGGAGCAGCCTACACATGGCTTCATTGTCCATGCGCTCGTGAATTTCAGATCACAAAGCTGATGTTCTTGATCAGAAATGTTCCCTGTCGCTGGAACTCTGTAGGTTGCTTTCTCACGGCCGCTGTAGCACCTGTCATGTGGTAGACCCTGGATCAGGTAGGGTATACACACATGTCCTTCTGCATCACAGCAGCCTTGTAAGGTAGTAATGATCGTCCCATGTTCACCCCTGAAGAAATTCATAGTCAGCGAGCTTCACTATCTTTCCCAAATGAAAGCCAGTATGAAGTGTAACCGGGATTAAATTGCAGGTCTGTCCGATTCCAAAGCTTATGCATTTATTGAATGAATTAATTAGCGCATTAATAAATGAAGGGGAGTAGCCTAAGGGGAGTAGGCGTAAAAAGACAAGTGCATTTAGAGTTTTAAAGCTGATGCACTGAGAAGTAAACCATAAAGTCACTCAGCTAATAGGTCATAAAAATATATTTGAAAACACAGATTCCCCAACTGATTTTTCTCTACTAAGTTCTAACATTTTTGTGTAGTGCGAGTTTTTATTGTACATATTTTATGAGGGAAAATGAAGGTCTACCTCACAAGAAGCTCAACTTTGTTCACGGTTTTGGTCCTACTTATAAAACTGAATAATTAAAATTATATGCAAATTCACCTGTGTACTTCAAGAGAGGAAGTTCCTTACACTATGACCTATATTTGTTCAGCTCCATGGAAACCATTTCATTCCATTATTCACACACAATTTACATAAAACTAAGGGGGAAAAGGTAAGAGATATGGAGTGGCACAACCCGAAAGGAAACAATAGGACAGCATTCATTACTGAGAAGTGGAGGGGAGCCCAGAGGTATTTGCTGAGCCGTCAATCTGTAATTGTGATGCTGTCTCTTATAGCAGGAGATTGAAGGAAAAGAAAAATCCACACTTCTCTGTTCCCAAACAGGCATCCAGACAATTAGGGTCCCCTTGAGCAAGTGGCTGGATCTTGTATACACACAAATAAGCTGTGAAAACTGCAAAATAATAATAACAGCAACTATACATACACACAAAATGCACATCATGGTACAGCTCCTTATTCCATCAAAAGAACATAGGAAAGGAAGGAATAATCCAAACGACTTTGTTCCCAACCCTCCCGCTGCTTGAACTAGTGAAATTGAAAAGTCATGGCATATTGTGGGAATTACATAGTTACTTGCTTCAACTGTCCCCTTCTTTATGCCACAGCCATCTGGCCATCCCACAAATAGACTGTCAACCATGTACTCGGGAAGGTAAACCTGGGCTGCCACCCCCCTCCTCCAAATTGGATTATCCCATAAATACTGATTGCCTAATATCTTCTCTTTAAAAAAGAGTGATCCTTTGAACTCCCCCTCCCCCCCCAGAGTTTACTGTTCTGTAGCATGAATGAGTTCTATGCCTCTTTCTGAACAAGGGAAATGGTTCTTGCAGAGGAAAATAAGGAACACACACATCTGACCTTGAGAATGTTTGCTCTGTGTGTGTATTCCACTTGAAGTATAATGGTCCTGGATTTGGATATCACTGAGTTGAGAAACAGGCACACTGTGCCCTTAGAGTAAAGCCGATTTAGTGGTGACACTTCCCTATTTGCCAAGCCAAAGCTGTTGCACAAATCACACACTCTAAAGGGAAAGGGGGAGAAAACTGCTTCATCCAGTTTTGCTGCCTCAGGGCTGAATCAGATACACCTCAGCTTCAACAGCAAACCTCTCCTAGGATGTGAACTCCTAAGCGTGACATCAGCAACCTTGTCTAGGACAAGTACCTTTTCAAGGTATGACCGCTTGAGGCAAATGTTATGACCCATTTACCAAAAAGCATAGGGAATTAAATACTTCATGTAATTTGATTTAGAAAAGGCTTCCTCTCCAGATTATATTTTTAGTTTTATCTGGTTAGGACGTTTGGTGGGTAAGAGGATGCGAAAGCTGTTGAAGTGATGGTGATTATTGTCTTTTCTAATTGACCTCCATTAGCTCTTTCTTTTGAAATAAACAGGCAATGAAGGTTGTATGGGTCCATAAACATTTTCTAGCTTTCAGATTAGTTGATTTCTAAATGCCGATACGGCAGTTACCAAAACCGTAAATCATTCTAACTGGTAGAAAAATCATCTGATCATAATCTGAGTATCATTTATTACTTTCATCATTGTTAATTCTCCTGGAAAGACAATGATCTTCTCAGCTGCAATTTTCATTTCAAATGAAGACAGCCATCCTAATTAGAGCAGATAATGTTTTGTTTTTACATTTTAAAAGGAATTTAAATAGTTACTGTAGCAATAAAATGCAATTATGGTTGAGGGCAAATAGTAAAAGAACTTGTCAATCTAAACTGATGAACACTGAAGATCTGTACCAAACTGACATCAATTTCAACTGAAATTCTATAACCAGTAGTTTTATAAAGTATTTCAAAGCCAAATTACGACAACCACTCCACATGAGCAAGAAGAGCAAATAGTCTTAGTCAACTCAAATTTTTGTTTTCCTGATTTCGTGGAGGGTCAGTTAATCTCCTAAGGACACTTAAGAAGTATTATTCTTTCCCACTGTAGCACGAAGGGACAACTTTGATGCCAAGCTAAGAGGTTTTGAATTACATTCAGTATGTAAGAAAGGTCCATTGAAAGTTTTGAAGTGAAACAGCGACTTGGAATCTAATATGATGATAGTAAAAAAATAAATAAATTCAAAGACAAAGGTTATAGAAGGCATAAAGATTATTTAGAAAACTAGTAAAATAGTACTGATTCTAATTAAGAGGTGCCAAGAGAAAGGAAGAGGATGACAGGAAAGGTAGTGGAAGTAAACTTTTGAGAACTTAGCAACTATAAGAACTGGGACAGCTGGAAACATGAGGCAGTTTGGGGAGATGGAGAGGAAGTTGCATTTTCGTTATTTTGGAACATGCCACATTTAGAGATTTGCAACAGGCGGTCAACAACGTAGAGCATAATCTCCATCGAGATAGAGGCATGGCAATAACATCATCGCTGATTACTTACTTCAATGTAAGAGTTGCATGTGTCTGATATTGTCGATGTGGAGAAGTAAGGAGACTGATGATCATGAAGACCAGCACCTCAGAAAACACCTACTTTGGAGAATTTAGAAGAGGAAAAGGAATGAAACAATGGTTAACAGATGTATAAAAAACCTAGGAGGGTACCATTTAGAAGTTCATTTGCAAAGACTAAGAAGTGATTGAGTGATGTGGGACTGGAGGCTGCAAACTTCAAGAAGACAGTGAGAGAGAAGGCAGAGTAACTTGAAAAGTTTGCCTAAAGGACTTGGGGTAATCTTCCACATCCCATCTTGTAGGATGGGGGTAGACCATTGAAAGGAGAAATTAACAGCACTCATGTCTGGAAGATGCACTCACTATAACACTAAAGACACAACAAAGGGAAGAAGGGGAAAACACTTGATGCTCAGGACCAAAAAAGAGGGAGAAAATGAATTTCAAGGGTGTAAAACGGAGTGGGGGGGAGTTGAGTTGGAATGGGAGGACACGGAGTTGGGGAAGGCACTGAGCACAGGCTGGGGTCTTGAAGTAAGTGAGAAAATGTGGAACACGCACTAAGGGAGCTAAGAGTACCACAGTCATTTTAACGGGGAACTTTCCTATCACTGTGTATTCCCACCAGTAAGAAGGTAGTTTTCCCCACGTGTTTCCAGCCTTCATTTAAGATCCTGACTTGCTTTCAAAATCTTTAGATAAATAATATCCCGGATAATAAGCTAGCCCACTGAAGTTTATACTCTGCAACTAGGAACTAACTTGTACCCATTCTTCGTCTACAAATTGAGAGGTTTAAAAACTGTAACCAGTTACTACATTTTAAAGACAAAACTCAAGTGTTTATTTCTTGCTTTAATTAAACATGATACCAATGTATCAGGAAAGTCAGTGCTGACTCCTTAGAGAACAAGAGTCTTGGCAAGCTACATTTGGCCCCTTCAAATTGCTTCTGTCATGTCGAACTCTGTTGTAGGACAATATATACCATTGTTTTCTCATCCTAATTTGTCACATCCTGTTGCTCTACAAGAGTCTGCAGGTGCCAAGTTACGCCCTAAAGAGGGATGTTTTCCAATGGCAGGTCTGTAGCACAGCTTCATAATAAGAAACTTAGTTCCAGATGAAAGAGCAGATCTGGGAAGTAGGCTTCTAGAGCAAGCAAATTGCCAAAGAGAACATACTAAATCAAAAGTGGAATAGAGGTTGATTTTGAAGATCTGGTGCAGGAGCATATGAACATTTGTGATGTGAAATCTTTCTTTGGAAATGTACAGTGAAGCCACTTTAGCCAGAATTTACATTTTTATTATTAAAAAGACACCAAATGTTTAGTTAAGAGTGTCCTATAACCTACCTGACAAAAACATGATAAAATTCCATTAATATTTTTAAAAATTATATCTGGAGGAATTTCTTGAAGGAAAAGTCTAACTCCAAGAAATCTGATTGGAAAGCACAGGAACTACACCAAATCCCTCAGGACAGTCTATTTTTCTCAAAGGAACCAACTTTCTGGCTTGATTACAAAGACCAGCATGGAGATACTTGTTTAACTCCGTTTCAAGTCACTGTATGTGTGCCATATTTATACTAGGAAGGTAGAAAGGAATCCTGAAGAATGACCTCAGTCCCGCCTTAATAAATAGCCAAACATACCATCAAAGGAGACACTCTCCCCTCTCCTCTCCTTCCTCCTCCACTTCCTCCTCCTGCTTCTGCTTCCTCTCCCTCTGTTCTCAGATACGATCCACTCTAGTATTTTATTGCTTCAATGTTTAAATTCTTCATTCATACCTAACAAAAAATTTTACTTACTCCAAAATTTGTGTAAGTATCATACTTTAGTTTTCCATGAGGAATACTTTTACATCTTCAGCTTTAAAAAATATAACTCCTTTACATAACAAAAGATATCTACTAGCTAACTATCCAAAGATTTTTTTAATCTCCTTTGCTGAGCCTATTTCCTTTGCCTGTAATGCTTGCTGTTGTTTTCCTCTAGGCTTCTATCGTTTTCTCTACGTAACTTTAAAATGCAATAGTTAAAACCAGACTTATTCAAAGTAAAATCGTAAGCAGTGTAAGAGGACCACATCACACACTCTGGATAGCTCCCTCAGGATTGCAGTGACTTTCACTAAGCCTGTAGCCTACATGTGATTTCGTTCACTAACACTGTGAAGAAACAGGAATGATGGATGATCCAAGGACAAGGCTGTTCATCCATTAAGTATAACACAACTATTTCACAAGCATAACAAGCTGATAGCAACAGATAGTTCATAGGTTCCCAAACTATGGGTTAACTATAGCTTTTAATTTTTTGAAATGTGTTTCAAGGGCCACTAGGAGCCACCAAAATGTGGGGGTTTTTTTCCTTTCATAATAACAAGATTGTAGCTGAGCACATGATTGGCCATATTTCCCAGGCCCACTTTAAGTTCAAGGTGGCTGCATGACTTAGGTCTCTCCAAAGGAATATAGAGGAAGAGATATCTCCCATTTCTGGATCTGAGCTTGAAAGAGAATGGGTATGTCTCTTCTGTGTTCTTTTACCTTCTATCTGCTGGATGCAAATGGTAATGAGGCCTTAGACCAGTGGATACTTTGCCCCACTGGGGACATCTAGAAATGGCTGAAGACATTTCTGACTGTCAAGAAGGGGCAGGGGAGGGTGCTATTGGCTTCTAGTGATTAGATGCCAGGGATGCTGCTAAACATCCAACAACGAACAGGACAGCCCCCAAAACAAAGTCAGTACTGCCAAGGTTGAGAAACACTACTTTAGGGGATAACAGAGCTTTAATATTGGATGAACCTGGGTCCTTTGGGTGACTACACAGAGCAGAGCTACCCTGCCTGCCTAAGCACTCTCCAGGACCATTACCAGAGCTAAACATAAATTCCTGCTATGTTAAACCTAAGACGTTTTAGTCATTTATTACCACAAACCAGCTTACCCTAAGAAGGACACTAAGTAACATGTAAGTTTCAATATACCAATGATCTTGAGCACCTACACATATAGGTCTCTATCAACATTTTCCTCATCCTTTTTTGGTTCCTTCGCAAACATATTGGCATTTTAAAATTATTTTATGTCTTCACATGTTTCCTTCTGCAGGGCGCTCTTATTGTTTGTTTTCAGGTTTGTTTGAGTTCATTAGCTCCTAGTGAAACATATGCTCCATGGGGGCAGGGCCCTTGTTTCTTTCTTTTTTTTTTTTTTAAGATTTTATTTATTTATTTATTTGAGAGAGAGAATGAGATAGAGAGAGAGCATGAGAGGGGGGAGGGTCAGAGGGAGAAGCAGACTCCCAGCTGAGCAGGGAGCCCGATGCGGGACTCGATCCCGGGACTCCAGGATCATGACCTGAGCCAAAGGCAGTCGCTTAACCAACTGAGCCACCCAGGCGCCCCAACCCTTATTTCTTTTGTGCAACAAGATATATAGCAAGAAAGGTCTTAGTATTGAGCCCATTATGGAGTTGGACTTACAAATATTGGTTAAGTAAATAAATGAATTCCAGAAAAGAAGATTTCAATAGAGAAAAACAGTCTGTAAGATCAGTCTGCAATAAGCCGTTTCTAGTAAATTAGCTGAAAGCGATCAAGGGCTCATCCTCTAAACACTCACAAAACTATTTTTGAATGAGTCATTCTAGAATTTTGCTTAGGAATAACCTCGTAGTCACCAGATTATAATCTGGAGGATCCATCTTCTTGTTTATGAAAAAATCAGACATGAAGTCATGAGATCATCTGGTCCCTACCATTAGAAAAACACTGATCCTCCTATTTTAAGGAAGTATATCACAAGCCCTCACAAACGTAATTGTAATCCTGAATGGCAGCGACAACTCTTGATTCTTTCAAATTAGGAGGCAACTCTAAAAAGAATGTAGTAGTCCACGTTCAACATCCTTTTCTGACTCTAAACAAAGATTTTCACCTGTGAAAAAAGGAGAAAAATAATATATATAAGTCACATTCAGAAGACCTTTAAATGGCAATTAAGAGACACACCTATGACTGGTGATTGATGGCAGGTGTAATGTGCAGTTAACTGTGGGATAAAACAAACACCTCAACCAGCACTGTGTACACAAGAGACCTCGGTGAATGGAGTGGTGTGTTTAGACAACGATTGCTAGAGAACAGTGAACCCATAGTTAGCTCATTCCTGGGAAGGATATGCTATCAAGTGTTTTAGATTAGGAAAAAGTAATCTCGTTGTTATTTCTTGCTGACATGGAATCCTAACTTCATTTAATTTAGCAATTTTTGTACTTTCTCTGGGTCTGTATTCCAGTATCAAGAAGAGACATTGAAATGCATAAGGTGGCCAAGAGAATGACACCAGCAGGCATAGGAAACTTGAATAATCTTCAGTGGCTCAGAATTGAATGGAAGCTAAACTGCAAACTCCCTACCTTGTCATTCAAGGTCTTCTATAGCCAGAATCCAGTCTACCTTGGCTGAATGAGCTTCACAAATTATTCACCGCAATGAAACTCCTTTCGTCACTGCCTTCCAAACACATGGCGCAATGTCATTTGCACAAACTGTTCTAAAACAGAAAGGTCACAAGGGCCGCCTGGCTGGCTCCGTCAGTGGAGCATCCAACTTTTGATCTTGGGGTCAGGAGTTTGAACCCCATGGTGGGTGTGGAGCCTACCTTAAAAATAAATCAATCAATCAAATAAAAAAAAAAAAAAACAATACTTCGCCTATTGAGAGCCTACACACTCTTCAAAAGTAAATTCTAATTCTACCTCCTCACACCAAAAAAATCTTCTCTATCAGAGCCTGAAGCTCTCTCCCTCTCCATCCCGTGAAATCCTATGGCACCTAAGCATGTTTTACTTTGTCACATTTCTTGCACTGTCATCATAAAGACTATTACCTTAAATGGTACCTTCAAGTGCTGCTTTATTGAGTTTCTCACAGTGTATGTTCCAGTTACTTGGGAAGTTGTCAGAGAGCAAGTTCCATGTGCTGCCATGGTCTGTGTAGCATATACATATCAGGAGCATTCAATGAATATTTAAAGAATTTCCTGAATTATACATTAAAGAAGAGATTTCAAAAAAGTTTTCCTTAGGTAGGTGTCATTTAAGAATAATGCGATCTGAAAGAAGGTGTTCTTAAAGCAATATGAACCCCAACTAAGGACTATGAGTACTATTATTATTGCTACAACTAGTATGTTCTTGGTATACTACTTTCATTGATATAAATTATACATCAAAAGGGTATGTTCTGACCTTAAGTAGATACTTTGGTGTGGCTCCATTTGCGTTTGTTTAACCAACTTGGCGCAATGCCCAGGAGAACAATCAGGACAACGTGAAACATTAGTACCTGTTACTTGATGGTGATGCAGCTATTACCGGAATTAACCTTTGCTCCCAAGCGCTTCCCCACCTGCCAAAGGTGGATCGAGCTCTCTCCAAAGCTCCAACGTTGTCCTAAACTAAAGTCACTTTTAGACACAAAAGTCTCCTCAAACTTTACAGGACCCATAAAATATTCTGAACCATGGCCCTTATGACTAAAAATTGTTTTTTAAAGTTTTTTTTAAGGATGTTTAAGTTAAAAGAAAGATTGCATCTAAATTCTCATGCTGATGCCCACATTTAACTCTCAGTATCGTGTAAGACCATTGAATATCTGGTCCTTGATCTTCCAATATCCTGAGAAGAAACTTCCTTAATAAGATATTGAGGACATATAATACCATATGAGCATCATCATTTAATATTTATATTTTTTTAATTTCTGCATAGATCAAACATTGTGAATCCATGATTTATAATCAGAAACTAATATGTACGAAGAAATAAATCTGAGTTTAGCAATGAATAAGTACTTCCTATCTACAATGAATATTGCTCACGGTAGAATGCATCCGTTTCAAAATATCATTTTTTAGGGCCTTTCCACATCAGTGTGTTTTAAAATGTTTGCCACCTTTCATTATTCTGATGACCAGAGTTTACCTGTTTATGAGTCTAGGAGCCCTCACTGAATTGTGACTATACAAACTTAAATCACATAATCCTCTCTCAAGAACACAGAAATGTCGAGGGTAGGAAAATATTATATTAATAACACAGCAGTCCCTTCTGCCTTGCCCCACCCCCAATGCAAGCAGTCTAGAGAACGTGACTGTTCAAGCTGCACAAGAATTCAGAGTCAGACACACCAGCAACTTCTAAAGAAAGGGAAACTGAGGATTCATACATGTCTGGTTATTGTGTAATTATCTGATAAGAGAAAAAATAATTTGCATGTTTCCAAAGTAAACGACAGGAGCCAGCGTTGCCTTCCCCTCTGTGCTGCACACAGGCTGATCATGTGTCAGGATGACAATGCACCTGACCATACAAAGCTGGAAGGAGACCAGCTTTAACCCTTTAAGAAACATATGAATGAGTCCAAGGCCATCAATGTCATCAAGACCAGACCAGTTTCCTTATGTAGGAAGGAGACATAAAGTTGCACCACTCTTTTTATTAGTTTTGTTTTAATAAAATTTCTTTGCTAAATTTCCCTTATATTTAATCCCAGATTACATTACATCAACATAAGAAAGCTATGGGTTAATTTAAGTGAGGTTATCTTCAAGGCTGAAAAATCAGATGAAGGCAGGATTGGGTGAGTTATAACTCACCTTTGGCAAACCAGAGAAGTAGAAGTGTGGAAGTCATCTATCAGTGTAGGAATTACGACTTTCCAGGCCTATTTGCTTAGTAATAGAATAAGAAGGATAAAGTAAATCTTATGTCCAGGCATCCCACACCAGCTCTACAAATTGGGGAGTAGCAATAAGATCTCATTAATGATGAAACAGCTCCATTTTGAACATTCCACATCTTCTCCTAAAGCCACCCAAATACAGAAATTGCATTTACAGTAGGGTATATGCATTTCCCAAAGAGCTCTTTCAAACTTTTTCAAGTCACACACTTTTTGCAATTCTAATAAAGCTGTGAACACCTCTCTTGAGAAAAATTCCTAAATTTACATACACACCAATCTTGTATACATTTCCAGGGATTCAGAAGCCCCTGGAAATTCCACACATGGATGTGTAGGTCCATGCAAAGGGCCACAACAGAACTGTTGATCATCAACAGGATAAAGTATTTTCTTGAAAGGGATTGAAGAATTCAGAGCCTCTTAAATTTTCTGTATTTCCCACTTCTTTTCTTTAGCTTCCTCATTCCTTCAAGTGAAGGTCAAAGACTCAGATATTGAACTTTCCAGAAACCACCTGGAGAAACCACTGCACATTTCATTTGCCAGAGGGGGTCACTATGCAGCTAACTGTTCACTTACAAAAATAAAGCACACCTTTGTTCTTTTCCATAACTGTGCCCAGAATTACTTTAAAATGCATTTTCCACACTATAAAGTGTGTCCTAACAAAACACAATATACTCAACAGCAATGTGATTACTGTGCTTGTAAAACAGTTGGTGTTTTAGCAATATGCCCTTAAAAAAAAGTATGCTGGGAAAAATGGATTCTGTTTCAACAGTTAAAAGGACATAATTATTTTTCTGCTGCATAACAATTTTTAAATGTTAATGAGTTAAAATACAGCACCAAAACAGCTCCCATGCAATAATACAGTGTATCATTTGGCTGCCTGGTCCCCATCCTTTGTTTTTCCTCCAATGGTCAAATAATGTGCACCAACCAGGAGAGACTACAGGTATCAAGTAACTACCACATGACCATCACATGGGCCAGCTTACTCTTCATAAACTTTCTCTGGACTCACAGACTAGAGTTTCTCAACCATGGCCTCATAAACAGTTTGGATCTAATGAGTCTTTGTTGTGGGGGCCACACTGTGCAATGTTGAATGTTTAGCTGCATCCCTGACCTCTACCCACTAGAGTCCAGCAGCACCTCCACTTCCAAGCCCAAGCCATGACCATCAAAATGTCCCCAGATATTGCCAAATGTCCGCTGGGAGATAAAATCATTTAGAGTTTAGAGTCACTGATAGAGACCAATAGACCATAGTTACAGAAAAGGAATCACAGGTAAACAACAGAATGCACTGAATACTGTACCTGAACAATCCACCTACCAGATAGGGGGCTAATTTTCTACAGTTGTATGTGTTTGATATTGTGAGCAATGTCAGTGGCATGACTCATATCTATTAAATGAGTTACCAGGCTCACCAAGTAAAAACTAATTGATTTGCAAACTTAACAATATCATATAGCAAATAAAGGAAACCCTAAAATCTCATTAAATGCCCCCCATCATAAGTGTCTATTAAGAGCCTAGACTACGTCAGGCACTGTGTCAGAAGCTGGGTTCCGGAGTAAAAATGAGGGAAGCATTCCTGCCTTCATGGACTCTCAATGCCAATGGCAATATCAGGTAAGGACATGGGCATCTATGGTCTGTAGTTGTGCTATCCATAGTACAAGTATATGTAGTGTTATCCGTAGTAAGTGCTATCATGGGGAAAGTAGCTGGGGCTCTTGCACTGGATCTAAGAGGTTTATAGAGATTCTTAGAAGACATTCTGTCTAGGCTAAGACCTAAAGGATGAACAGAAATGAGGCAGAGAAAAAACACTGAGAACATGTCTAAGAAGCTGGATAGCGTAAAGCATGGAGTGTTCACAGGAATATAAATACTATAATAACGATAGGGAAATTTGTAAAGAACTGAGGCTGGAGAGGAAAGCAGGGGCTAAATCATGAAGGAAACAATGTTAAAAAGTTTGAGTTTCCTTGCAAAGCAAAGGGAGCTCACTGAATAATTTCAAAGGGGAAAGCTGAATTATTAGATTTTTGCAGAGAGATCACTCTAGCTATACTAGTTGTATTAGTCAGGGTTCTGCAGGGAAACAGAACCAATAGGAGAGACGTGTGCGTGTATTTATATAGAGAGATGACAGACAGAGGGACAGATTTATTACGAGGAATTGGCTTATGAGATTATGAAAGCTGAGAAGTCCCACAATCCATTTTCTGCAGACCAAAGGCCCGGGAAATCCAGTGATGTAGTTCTAGTCCAAGTCCAAAGGCCTGAGAACCAGGAGAGCCAATGGTGTAGCTCCAAGCCAGAGGTAGTTCAGCGGGAGAAAGTGTCTCTTACTCTGAGGTGGTGAGGGCTGGTGAGCCAGTTTGTAACTTCAACTGATTGGATGAGGCCAAACCATACAGGAAGAGCAATCTGCTTTACTCAGTTGATTTAATCTTATCCAAAAACACCCCCACAGAAACACCAGGATAACATTTGACCAAATATCTGGGCACTCTATAGCCAACTCAAGTTGACACACGAAATTAACCATCACAGTGGCAAATGTTAAAAACGAAA
Organism: Mirounga leonina; assembly: GCF_011800145.1. Taxonomy (NCBI): domain Eukaryota; kingdom Metazoa; phylum Chordata; class Mammalia; order Carnivora; family Phocidae; genus Mirounga; species Mirounga leonina. The sequence goes on along the minus strand of NW_023270377.1, from coordinate 73,241,262 downwards.
GAATGAATCCAGGGAGTACACAAGAAAAGCTGGCCCAGTAAACAAGGCAGGACATTATTGTGAGCTGAACAGTGTGGAAATTTCACCACCCATTTTTTTTTAATAGAGGTCATAGCCTGGCACATAGTAGGAGCTTATTGAATATGTACTTAATATTTGTCAAATTAGTGAATGAATGTGAGTGAATGAAGTCAAAAACATTTTTGAAGGATTTATTTCATTGTAAAGCTTGGGAGGTAGTCCCATATGCTTGTGATAGCATGCCTGCATCTTAATCATTTCATCAATCCAATTCAAATCAGAAAGCATTTAATGTTATTCCAAATCTTGAGTGCCGTCAACAGTTAAGACTGGTAAAGGTGCAATGAAAAGGACACTCCCAAGTACTGCTGATGGAATTTCTGGATAGCAATCTGGCAGCATTAAGAGCATTAAAAATGTTCTTACCCTTTGGTTTAGCAACTCTCCTAAGTTTCTATTCTAAGGACTGTTCATTACAGTGAAAAAATGAAAGCAACTTAATCTCTAACATGGAGAAGAGCACTAATTAGTATCCACCAAGTAAAAATCTTGTTTTCAATGTCAGTTTGGTGAAATAGACAATGCGTTAAAAATTATGTTAACAAATTAAAATACAAAACTCTCCATATAACATAATCCTAAATGCTCATCCATTTTTTTCTAGGCTTATCTACATTAACTGAGACAGAGAGCTCAACTATGTACAAATGAGGAAAATAATCTTAATTTATAAAATATATGTGTACACATAATTGTGAGTACTTAGAAATGTTTATTCACTTCTAGGCGCCTGAGTGGCTCAGTCGTTAAGCGTCTGCCTTCGGCTCAGGTCATGATCCCAGGGTCCTGGGATCGAGCCCCACATCGGGCTCCCTGCTCCGCAAGAAGCCTGCTTCTCCCTCGCCCACTCCCCCTGCTTGTGTTCCTGCTCTCGCTGTCTCTCTCTCTGTCAAATAAATAAATAAAATCTTTTAAAAAAAAATGTTTATTCACTTTTTTACTGAAATTAATCAGATTCTCTCAGCCAAATAGCCATTCAAAAAAATGTTTTAAAAGAAAATGAATAAAAGAATGGATGAGTGAATGGCTGCTCCTAATTGCAAATGACCAGATGTCTGCGTAGTAACTGTAAATGCTATATTTGGCTCACAATAGAGGAAAGTAACAGACTTCTGAAGACTATCTTTCCAGTGATACTATGCATATCCTGACTGTTTTGAAAGGACTTTAAGACCTTGGGTTTGGAAAGGCAGAATAGTTAACCAGAATTTTTTTGTTCATGGAGTCTCATAATCCAATTCAGTTAGTTTTCAAATTTCTATAAAACTGTGAAGGGCCTCAAAAGGCCTTGCAGCCAGTCTCTGTCAACTGAGATTAACAGCTGAGCATGTACGTATGTGTGAGGAGACAAGCACAGAACCTCCTTTCATGAGTGTTCCCAGTACTTAAGAACCTCCTTTGTCAATTCTTACTTCAAGTTCAGTCCATTCCTTCTTGTCTGGCCTTCATAAAGTAGAGGACAGCTGGGTTCCATGCTTCTTATATAACCCTTTAAACACTATCAGAGAGTTACTTGTTCTATTCGTTCCCAACACTTCCCAACTCCATGCCCTGCAGAGTTAGCTCACCCTCATCAGCCTGACACATGCTCTCCCCACCAACAAAGTATATGTCCTCTGCCTAGCTTCTTGCCTCCTCCTGATGCCTTGCCCAATTATAAGGCTGTTATAGAATTCACTGCTGTGCCAAGCATTACTCGAAAAAAGTCAGTCCTTGGAGGTTGACTACAGAATGGGAATAAGTAGATAAACCCATGCTATTTGTTTCCTAGCTTATTCTCTTAATGGGAAGGGATAAAATGCCTTTGGTATGTTTGATCTTTTGCCTAACCTATTGCTTATAAAGAGTCTGCACAAGAAAGTATTTTGAAATTGTGTTGACTTTTTTTTTTATTAAATCACTGCTTTGTTACCCTAAACAAGGCTGTTCATAAACAAAAAAATTTACAATTTACAGAACTCCCCACTTTTCCCTCAGGAGTGGATCACCCATAAGAAGGTTCTAGCTCACTGAGTGTCCTCATCCGATCAAAAAATTTGTTGAGGGGGGCATACCTTACCCAGAGGAGAAATGATTTAATGACCATCTTTTAGGTTATTAATATTTTAAAGTATGCTTAACATTTATGGCTTAGTCCGTTACAGAAAAATGAAGGAAAAGTTCCAGGAAATGGGGAGGTGAAGACCCCCTGCTATGGTTACAGAATATATTATGAAAGCATCTAAACAGTCCTAGAGATACAAATAAGAAGCTACTTCTGTGAACTACCCTTTAGTTCTGTTATTGGAATACTTAGTCATAAAAACAGGGAACATATGTCTTCTTCCTTTAGCATTCAATGTTTTGTTTTGTTTTTTTTTACTGTGTCGTTGCTGATGACTAGAATAAAGTGCTATTCAAAAGGCAACTGACAAGAATGGCTTCATCTCTCTCTTGCTCTCTCGCTCTCTCCTTCTTTCTCTCTTTCTCTCTCACACACACACACACACACACTCACACACACACAATTCCAAGATGAAATTACTGTGGGGTTGCTCCATGCACCAGACCCAAGCCCGTTAAAAAGCTTAACCATCATTGCCACCACCACTTATCTTCAAAACTGCAGCAAAGAATTAAATAAAACTTTAAACGCTTTGTATTATTACTTAAAAATGATTAAAATAAAAAACCTTCGGCAGCATAAATCCTATCCATGTGATTCATTTGTTAATTAAATGTGTGTTTCTAATCAATTGCTAAAAGTCCTCCAGATAAATAAACATTAACCTAGGCGATCTTTTACATCATTAATAAAAATTACAAAAAAAAAAAAATAGTTATCCACAACAATTAGGTAGGTCTCTGCTTTCTAAATGGATCCAAATACTAAAACTATTTTTTAGATTAGATATTAAAAGTAAGTTTTTTCAGTGTTATTGAATATTAATTATAGCTCACACACCAAGTACATTTGATTGTAACGAATTGTGAAACTGAGCTGTCTAGATAACATTTGCACACATATTTTTTCTACTATTGTCAATATAGTATCATCTTGGAAGCACACAATTTTGTGAAATAAAATATTTCACCTGGGAGAGAACACCAAAAGTATTTTGTGAGAATTGGAAAACTAAGAGGGCTAGAAGACACTCTAGAGCTACCAGGGGGCTAAATCTATAGATGGGAGGCTGGAAAAAAGTAAGAGTCAATGGTTTTTTTTCCATGAAATGTGACTACCCAAAAGCTCTCAGTCCACCGCACTCATAAGGAGTGATCGATACCAACTTGTTACTCACAGAATGCCTGTTGCTCACTCCAATAGTATATTTTACTACACGTGGCTGACTAAAAAAGGATGAGGTACTTATATTTTTTATTTTATTTTTTTAAAGATTTTATTTATTTATTTGAGAGAGAGAGAATGAGAGACAGAGAGCACGAGAGGGAAGAGGGTCAGAGGGAGAAGCAGATTCCCTGCTGAGCAGGGAGCCTGATGCGGGACTCGATCCCGGGACTCCAGGATCATGACCTGAGCCAAAGGCAGTTGCTTAACCAACTGAGCCACTCAGGCGCCCGGTACTTATATTTTTTAGTCAAGATTTATAAAATTGTTTTAAAATCTGGGTTAAATAGACATTTCTGTGGTCCTCTTTGGATAAAGATTTTCTTTTTTCAGCTTGTCTTTTTTTTTTTTTTTTCCTTTTGACAGCTACAGTCCCCAAAGGAACAAATGAGAATAGCATTTCATAGATGAGAAATCATATCCCCTTCATCAAACATCTCACCTCTTGACATTACTTGCAATTGGATAAACATGGGGGATAGTCCTCTTGAACTGATTCCAACTTTGGCTGGACAATTACAATTCACCTGTTACATCTCCATAGTAAAGTGATTCTGCTATCTCAGTAGAGCCTTTAAAATGCTAAGCTTGGCTGAGAGATACTCGTATCAAATGGGACATTACAGTTCAATAAATATTTATTGAAGCCCGTGCTCTTCACAGGGTAATATTTCTTTCTTTGAACAAATGGTTTTAACTTAAAAGAGGGTGATACAACATTTTAATCAGCTTAATTGCATTAATTTTTTCCCAGTTCCTTCACTTTTACTCATTCCAAATGAGACATGCACCAACACTTTTTAAATTGTGCACCTATTATCAGGTTGTTGAGTCTCAAGCAAAATATCTTCATCCAGACCATTTCCTTGCATGTGTTAGTGACTGCAAAACAAATTTCATTATTACTTAAAATTAAAAAGTTAATGCCGCTGCAAACATATTTACATTTTCACCATTTCATTTATCACATATGGTGATGCTTAAAAAAATCAAAAACCATGCTGTAGCTTTGTTTTAAAACACTAAACGAATACCTAATCTTATGGAAGGAAGAGAAAAAAAATACTCGGTTGTGTTTGTAGCACATTCCGACCAAGATGCTGTAGCCACACTTGTAACTACACTTCTCACTCAAGGAGATCGCCTCCAGGAAAAGAAGCATGTCTGAATTTTTGAAAACATAAAGCAAACTCCCTACGAGAGCAGGGGAGGGGGAAGTGGGAGGAGCACAGTGTTACCTCTCTCCTCAGGGGGCATGGGGTAAGCTGAGAGGCTGTTATGCTCCTGCTAACTCAGCAGCCCCTGTGTGTCCGAGCCCACTTTGGTCACGGCCATGGCAACAGCTACAGAAAACGGCTGGAGTGTTGCTGACGTTATGTCAACATTTTAAATATAAGACTTCGGGGGCGCCTGGGTGGCACAGTCATTAAGCATCTGCCTTCGGCTCAGGTCTTGATCCCAGGGTCCTGGGATCGAGCCCCATATCGGGCTCTCTGCTCCGCGGGAAGCCTGCTTCTCCCTCTCCCACTCCCCCTGCTTGTGTTCCTTCTCTCGCTTTGTCTCTCTCTGTCAAATAAATAAATAAATTCTAAAAAAAAAAATTAAAAATAAAAATAAATAAATAAATATTAGACTTTGATTAGAAGACAGTAGTATCACAGGCAAATGAATTCTTCTTCACTGACTCACAAATTCTCTTGTTTTCCACTTCATCTGATTTAGGAAGTACTCAAATCGTGTTCATAAATCATACCCATAACATGACACCTTATTAGGTGGGGCTCGGGTGAGGAAAAATTGCTATAAGTAGATTACAATGACTGGCATGAGGAAAGAAAAACTCCTCCTCGCAGTTCTTACAGGACTTCACTCCACATCAACCAGCAAAACCAAATCCCTACTTCATATGCAAAATGCAGGGTGCCTAGAAGCTTGTGCAATGGGCACAGACAGAACCTGCTTGACCCATTTCTTACACTTTGATGAGCCATTACAATGCCATCAACAAAACTACCTTTTAAAAGTTTATATTTCAAAGATGTAATCTGAAATGCATAAGTGTCTTTTAAGTGGAAGCATTAATATGTAATTTACCATATTCTTTAACTGTTCTCCTAGCATTTCCAAGGTCTAGCCCTCACCCTTACCAAAGTCCTCTCCCATATAAATAACTCTGAACTTGACAAAAAGTCAACTTATACTCAGTTGTGCAGTGTCTTTACTGATTATTCATTGTGAATCAAGTGAACCTCTTCAAAATATATGAAAATAATTATTTGTCCCAAATGTACATACAAAATACCCATTTAAAATATTTGAGTATCCTGCCAATCACTTCCTCAACACTACGGTCTGAGTGCCCAAGACCACTCAAAGACAATATACTGAGGAAGACTATGGACAATTCATCTCTAGATAATTCACAAAACAAGACCATGCCCCTCTCGGGAAGATGGCTGGCCTGGCATAATTACTGAACAAGCTGTTCCTTTTTTAGTCACAAACTTGATCCGAAGCCAACAGGGCACTAGCGCTGAAGGAGTTAATTAGTGTAAATGCAAGGGTACACCCTGGGACTTCTTCTCCAGGGTTGGTTCTATGCTGAAAGAAACCGAAATTGCACACACCCATTATTCAAGAAAATGACTCTCTTCTATTCAATTTGAAACATTCTTATTTTGAAATTACCTAGGACTGACTAATTATGTTATTTGGGCTTCTCAGATATGCAGGACAAAATGATTGTTTGTGTTCTAAAGAAATTCATTTAGTAAGTTTCATAGTGATTGTATATCTAAAAATTGTGCTTCATTAAATGATTCTAAGGCCACAAAGAGCAAAAATATTTTATACTCTGCTTTTTCCTTACTTTATTAGTTGTCATTCTAGTACTGTGGAATTCAAGCAGAAAATCCAGATTGAAATAAGAATAAAATAATTATATTGATACATAGAATCTTAGTCATATGAAAACTAATTCACAATATTTTTTTCAGGTTAAAAAGAATAACAGAGTTTACTGGACAGTAGTCATTAATGATAGCAGAGAAATAAGTGGATTTCAACATAAATGGACATACTATGCTATAGACCTAAAGTTCTTTTTTAGTTGACTAAGTCCAAGAAAGCACCTATTGAGTTTTACAAAAAGGCAATCTGGACCCAAGATCCAAAGCAATAGATTGGGAAAATGGTGTTGCCTCTTTTCTCTTAGAAGAAAGGAAGGAATGGAAAGGAAGGGAGGAAGGGGGGAGGGAGGAGAAAAGAAAGAAAGAAAAAGAGAAGGAAAATTATAGCTGTTCTCTGTGATTGTACACTTTACTTAAGCTAAAAACACTTTGTGGGCAAAGTAGTTTTAAAAGAAAAATTATCCTCATCAGAGGTGTATGTGTGTTTCTCTACTCCCTCTTTACATTTAGCCTACAGAGGGGTCCACTTCATTCAATGCAAAGGGTTGCCTCTACCCCAACCCTGGACCCCAAGACAAAGATTTGGCTTTTTCTTTTAATATGTTACAGAACACTGAAGCCACTGAATCTGTGTGTGAAAATTATCTTTAACTCAACTCTCCATTATAATCGTCTAAATGAAATAGTTGCTCACTCCTTGCTGATAAATTCCCATGAAAGGACATTCTCTGAACATGAGTGCTGAGCATCAATGTCAGCAGAACCCAACCATTTCCAACCATCAGAAAAGCGGATCCAAAAGACAAGTGTTAAGTCTGTTGTTTGGAACTCAAAACTTATTTAGCAAAGAAAGAGGAACGCCTTCATGACAACTTGGCCCATAGTCCCTCTATAATAATCTACTTAGCTTATAATAGCATTTAATGTGCAATGCCTTTGAATTGTAAGAGAGTAGAAAATGATAACACACGTAAAAATACAAGAAGTACAAGAAGGAATAGAAAAGAAGTTTCCTTCCAATGTGGGTGAAAGGCTCCTGCCAGGCAAAAATGTAAAATAAGCAAAATCCCCTTGCTTACATGTCCTTGGGTGCTTCTTTTCCATCTAATGTCTCCAGCCCTGTTCCTCCATTGCTTAGAGTCGTGCTCAACCTTTACAAAGCATCTCACCCTAACAGCTCCCAGTAAGCCAGTCCTCTGCCTCCAAGTGGCCTCAGTTCCAAACCTACCTACTGCCTATCCCACTTCCAGTAAAATTCTCACACGGTTTATGCAGCACCCTCTAACTGTGTTTTAAGAAGAAAGCAATATAACTGACTGATCATTTCCATTATGTGTGAATAATTGTTATCTTCTTAAATGTTCCTTGAATAATTTTCAATGGTTCTCTTTATTCATTTGCTTTGTGTTTGAACCTTTTCCAGAATTCTATCTTGATTTACCTACAGTGCTTTTTGGGTGTATCTCATGTATAGCTTTTTAGTAGTTGCTCTAGGTATTACACTCTTTCACATGCATAACTTTCACAATTTTTCGTGTTGATACTTTAACAGTACAAGTGACAAGGAGAAATCTTAACCCCCTTTAAGTCCCTTTGCTCTCCCCCATTCATAATGGAATTGTCTTAAATATTTCCTCTACACACAATGAGAGCCATATCGGACATTGAAAACCACCAAAAATAATGTAGGAAACTCAGGTGAAGGAGGAATATAAACTGTATAGGCCATATTTTTATTCTTCCCATTGTCCATTTTCATTGTTCTGAGGTACCTTCTTGTATTATTTCCCTTCTGTTTAGAAAACTTCTTGAAGTCATTATTTTAGGGTAGGTTTGCTGGCAACAAATGCTCTCAGTTTTCCTTCATCTGAAAAATGGCTTAATTTCCCTTCACTCCTGAAGGATATTTTCAACAAATATAGAATTCTGGGTTGACAGGTACTTTCTTTCAGCACTTGAAAATGTGGCAAGTTCTCTGGCCTCCATGATTTCTGGTAATAAATTCTCTGCCGTTCAAATTATTTTTTCCCTATAGGTAATGTATCATTTCTCTCTCACTGCTTTTAAAGTTTTTCCCTGGTGTTTAGATTTCAGTACTTTGATCGTGATGTGTCTTGGCCAAGATTTCTCTGGGTGACACTGTTGAGGGTTTCTTCAGTTTCTTAAATCTCTAGGTTTATATCTTTTGCCAAATTTGGAAAATTTCCAGCCACTATTTCTTCTAATACACTCCCAGCGCTCCATTCTCTCATCTCTCTTTTTGGGATGCTGACAAAATCAATGTTAGCTCTTTTGTTACAGTCTCAAATGTAGCTAAGCCCCTGTTTATTCTTTCCCGTGTATTTTGTCTCTCATGTGCAGGTTGGGTAACTTCTGTTGTTTTTATCTTAAAGTTCATTGATTCCTTCTTCTATTCTCGTCATAGTCCTTTTGAGCCCATTCAGTAAAATTTTTGCATTTTTTTGTTTTGTTTTGTCTTGTTTCTTGGATACTTTTTCAGTTTTAAAATTTCAATTTTTCTTTATATCTTTTATTTCTCTGCTGAGACTTTCTATTTTTTCATTTGTATCAAGCCCTGTTTATAATTGCTCTTTGAAACATTGTTATTTATGATGACCATTTTAAAATCCTTATCAGGGGGTGCCTGGGTGGCTCAGTCATTAAGCATCTGCCTTCGGCTCAGGTCGTGATCCCAGGGCCCTGAGATTGAGCCCCACATCGGGCTCCCTGCTCAGTGAGAAGCTTGCTTCTCCCTCTCCCACTCCCCCTGCTTGTGTTTCCTCTCTCTGTGTGTCTCTCTCTATCAAATAAATAAAATCTTAAAAAAAAAAAAAAAGATTTAAAATCCTTATCAGATAATTCCAATATCTTTGTCATCTCAGTGTTGGCATCTGTTGATCATTTTTTTCTCATTCAAGTCGAGGTTTTCCTGGTTCTTGATATGATAAGTAACCTTATCACAGCTGGGAGCTGGTGAAACTCCTGAATTCCCAACAGGCAGGGAGGGAAAAGGGTGCTCCTTAGGGCTGAGTAAGGCTGCAGGTCCAAGCTCCTGTTCAGCCTTCTCTGATACTGCCCCATCCTAAGGTGGGGTCATCCATGCTTTCCTTCTTTCCACACTTTTTCTTTTTTACCTTCTGAACCCACAGATTTTTCTTAAGATCTAAGATTTTCCACAAAAGATTGTAGAATCAGATGGACGATGATCAGCCTAAGTCATTGGCTTTTCCCTGTGCACTAGGATTATTTTTAAGATAAGCAACTTCCCATAAATATAAAGTATCTACAGAGCAAATTAGAGAAGTAAATCTGCTAGGGTTGTTGTTTCTTGTTTTTTGTTTTTCCAAAGGCAGATTCCCATTTAGGAGAGGTGTATGGGGGAAATATATTGTTTAGCTTAAAGGCAACAAAAAGAAAATTTTTAAAAGATCATGAAAAAGAGGGAGAAAGGAGGCCCCCAAAAGGAAAATATTTTCTAAACATTATTCATGTATTCCTTATCTCTAATTTGGGTTTCTGGGTGTGTTGGGCTTTTGTTTATTTGACTCTTGTCTCCACCTATAATTTCTCCAATGACCTGAATTTATTAAGAGTCCACAGATTAAGGAAATTAAACAGAGGAAAAAATAAACTTGCTTACACAGTAGGTGTGCAGAGTGTCTCATAAATCTAAACAAATGGCTAAGATGTTTTTTTAAAAAAAAGATTTTATTTATTTATTTGAGAGAGAGAGAGGGAGAGCACAGAGGGAAAGTGAGAGGAAGAAACAGACTCCCCACTGAGCAGAGAGCCCGATGTGGGGCTTGATCCCAGGACCCTGAGATCATGACCTGAGCCAAAAGCAGATGCTTAACCGACCGAGCCACCTATTCACCCACAAAGATGTGTTTTTTTTCTTTAGATTTTATTTATTTGAGAGAGAAAGAGAGAGAGAGGGAATGAGTAGGGGGAGAGGCAGAGGGAGAGAGAAAGGAAGAAGCAGACTCTCTGCTGAGCAGGGAGCCTGATGTGGGACTCGATCCCAGGACCCTGAGATCATGACCTGAGCTGAAGGCAGACATTTAATGGACTGAACCACCCAGGCGCCCCCCAAGATGCTTTTTTTAACTCATGATTTTTTTTTTACTAAAATAAGGAACAATTAATTTAATTAATCAATTAAATGTGTCTACTGTAGGAAAATTACAATATTAGCTGGAGTCTGTAAAACCCACACAGTTACTTCATCTCACATCATTGAAAGAGAGGGGAAATTAAACGATTACCTTTCCAACCTTTTTCTGCAAATACTTCTAATAAACAGAATTCCAAAAGAGAATCATCTCTGACCTTTATACTTTTACTTCTCTTTCAAAACTAGTACTTCTTTTTTAAGCTCAAATTTAAAAAAATAAAATAAAATAAAATTGGGTCAAGGACAAAGTGGAAGCAGTATTTACAAAATCTGAGGAAGCACAGCTGTACTTTGCACAACTCACTCGGTAACCCTTTCTTGAAACATTCAAGAGAACCAGTCACACAATTATCAGGATTTTTTTTTTAAGCACATATGCCATGACAAATTAAATGCCTCCTCTATAAATGCATATCATCTAGAGCAACACCATGTAAAGTATGCTATGATACCCAGACAATTGAGACAACCAAATACTTCTTCTCTCTAAGTCAACCTCTTGGGTGTGCACCCACTTAATATGCCTATACAGAGAAATGATATGATCCTAATAGGAAATAAACATAAACTTCATTGCCAAGAAAGAGAGAAATGTCAGGTATTACCAATCTAGAAGATATGTAGTCTTTACCCCTTCACATGTTAAAACTAAAAAGAAGAATTTTTCCAAAATAAAAAAACTCCAAAACTTTTCAGCCAGTTAATTAACTTATTTATGTTTAAAATATAACTCTGAAAGATAATTGAGTCTAAAGTTCTGTCTTACAGATGAGGAGGCAGAGATGATCTTATATAACAAATCTCCAGAAGTCTTTCTTTTTGTGTTTTAATATCAGTAAAATATATATGTATATAGGTACATATGTATGTATGTATGTGTGTATATATGAATATATATATACATGCTCTCTCTGTCCTCCTAAGGAACAGAGAAGAAGGGGCAGAATCTTCTTTGGCATACTAAAACCACAATACATCTCAGGGATGTCCTGAGTTACCTTCTTGATTCTGACAGGTCTCAGGACTTAATGGTTTGAAAAAACAGTTCCTTCCACATCTTTAAGAAAAAGAGAACCCTGTGTTGGAAAGGGCTCTGACTCAGGGGCTTGTGGGATCTTGGGCAAATTATCAAGTAGCCCAAGCCTCAATTTCTTCATCTTATCTTAGAAAAATAATAGAAACTTTATAGAAGTGTTGTGAAGATAAAATTACAATAATGACTTACATACACGTTTTGTAGGAGGTCCACTTTGCAGGTATCACTGTTATTGGTATGACCTCAATGGAGAGTAATTCAGCATACTCAACAATTCCACTTCTAGGAATTTATCCTACGAATACACACACACACACACACATATAAAACGACATATGTGTATGAATCTTCACTGCAGTATTGTTTGTAATAGCCCAAGATTAGAAACAAATCAAGTGCCCATCATAATGAATTTAATAATATCATACAATGAAATTTCAAAGTTTTACAAGAAATATAGATGTTTTACAGGAATATAGATGAATAGATGATACTTAGATACCTAGATAGATAGACAGATAGGCAGATATTTCTGCTTGTGTATGTACGATAGGATTATGGAAGAAAAAGAACTAAAACAACTGACCCTCTGAGGAAGGGACTGAGTGGTGGGAGACAGGACTGGAAGAAAAGCTTACTTCTTACTCTGTATCTTCTTGTAGTTTTCATACTTTGTTCTGTGTGCATGTATTCAACGAAAAATGAATAAAATTTTAAAAGGTTTAATTATGGAGGAAGCTGATAAAGACTGTAAGATTTAGTTGGGTTTTTTTCTTTGTGTGTTTTCTTTTGTGGGTTTTTTTTTAAAGACTTTTCAACAGATTTAAAGGATAAGAGTGATCAGTTAGGGGCACACTACCAATAATAAAGATATTAAAATCAGAATCAATAACGATATCAGTATTTTGCACCAAAATTGCCAAATTGGTTCACTGAACATAATTACAAAAGAAGTTTGTAACTAACAAATAACTAAACACTACGTAATGCTTAATTACAGCAGTTATTCTTAGTAGGGTTGGGAAAGATCGTGTATTAAACTGTGGTTAGCTGGGACAGGTTGGAGGGAGGTTTTTTCCAAATATACATATATATGAGTGTGCACGTGTGCACGTACGCATATGACGCAGGCATGCATATTCATCTCCACTTGAGATTCAGAATTTCAGCCTACTCAGACATTGGGAATCAGTGACTTAGAAGCAGCATGTGCCAAGTTTAATTGGTATTTGGAAGCTAAATACAAATACTCATTAAATAAGTCTATGGTTTAGTTATGTGAAATAAAAATCTTATTCAGTGACTTTTAATCTGGCATTTCGTTGCTAATTTTTTGTTCCACAAAACATTCATGATCATTGTCTTTTTCGGATTCTGTTCTGGGCACTAGTAGGCGGTAGAAGGCATCACCTTCTACCAGTTGTCCGTCACAATGCAACCGAAGAGAGCTGTATGCAGGCAAAGTTTTCAAAGGAAGAAAAGATTCTGCCTAGTTAAACGATGGCAGCGTGTGTGATTAGTGATATCGATAATTGTGAGAAGATAATGGCAAAGATTCTTCAGTGACATTTTATGTTCGTGTATTTGTAACAGGGGAAAAAGAGAACTGACTGGAATCACTTATGCTTCCAAAGAATAAGCATAATCTCTCTGTAGTAGACGACATTCTGTTTAGCAAAACACCCTGACAGGCCACTTGGGTTTCAATACTGAGGCTCCCAGGGCCTAGTCTGGAAAAGGACAGAGATAGATCTATTTGAGTCGCTCTGTATTAAAAAAAAAAAAAAAAAATGAAAGGAGTAGGGGCAGTGGTTAGAAGCAGACTCAAGTGGGAGGAGATTCTTCACAGAAGCACAGGGGGACTAGGAATTTGGAAGCCAGAGAAAGATGAGAGAGACCTGTGTACAAGGTCAGGAGTAGGAAATGATTTACAGCCAAATTTTCAGTTAAGTCTGGCACACAAACACGTGAGAATAATTGATACTTTTAAAGAAAAGAAAGGGCCAAATAATCAGCAGCCCACAGAAGAGGTGAGGGGAACATGAAGAGCCACAAAAGAGAGTCTCTGGGTGTGAACAAGAGAGCCACCTTTCTCTTTGATGATGCTAGAGAAAGTGAAACTTTGGTGGATGTGGACAGGTGCAGTGAGGATGAAAAAAGCTAACATCTGACAAAATATATGCTATAATTACCAATAATATTTCACTGCAGTCACCTACCAAAAAAAAAAAAATGACAAATTGCCCCTTCCATCCTTCATCTATTTGATCATCAGTAAAAATGAATATAAAAAGTTTTCATGCATATTTGAATGCTCTAGATGCACTAAAGCAAAATCAGAGTCTTTGAAGACCCCATCTGGGTAGTAGTTTGATTCTGGAATTTTATTTTGCGTGAATATGTAGATCACAAATGGATTTCTTTAATTACCACCTGTATCACTTTTTTAATGGTTACACAAAAATCATATTTAAAATCACACTACGCTGTTACCTCTATCTAGGTAAATAAACCTGGTCTCTAAATCTAACAGTCTTACCTAATATTTGAAATTAATTTTTTAAAATGCACAGTTATGCATCTCATATTCTCATGAAACATTTCATCAAAAGGAAAGACAAAACCAAGGGCATATCAGTCTAGTGGCAGTGACAGATACTAGGTATTAGAAAGGCATATAGAAAATCTTTTTCATTGCAAACACTCTGAATGACATCCAAATCAAGATAAATATCAGATGGATCTGAATATTTTTAAAAGGTCTGAAATCCATTAAGTGAACAGAAATGTTTTCTTGCAGCGGATAAAAAGAGAGAGAGAGAAAATATAGAACAATAAGGATAAAGAATAATCTAATAAAATGGGTTAGAAATTCTTGGGCTCACTATTTTATTACAATCAAAATTAATTCTTCTGCCTACTTAATAGAAATATTAATTGGGAAATCTCTCCAACAACAAACTACAGATAAACAATTCTCAATTTCCCACATTCATAAAGAGTGGCTCAAGGGTGTGATATAATGTAGAGGTTGTTTACATTTGACTCATATTAATTTCCAATTAAGAGTTTATTTGGCCAACCTAACCCTGCTTATGTTCCTTCAGTATACCTCATCTAAGGAGCAAGGAATGGCCAGGAGTGTATTTTGTATAAGTGGACAGATCAAAGGAATTGTAATGTCCAAGAAGGTTCTGAGAGAAAGAAAAAACACACACCTGAGATTAAGTACATTTTTTTCAGTGTGGCATTTTAAAAGTGCCCAACTCGTAAGTGTACAGCTTCATGATTGTTCGTAAAGTACAACTATTTAATGTGAACTCAGGCCAACAAACAGATTATTACTAGCACCCCATTCTTTACCTTCCCCCTGTTCCTTATTTCTCAAGGTAATGACCATTCTGACTTCAAACACTATCCACTAGCTTTCACTGTTTTTGAACTTCATATAAATGGAACCACACAGTGTCTACTTTTTTTGCCTCTGGCTTCTTTCACAATATTATGTTTTGAGATTCACCCACATGACTTCATGTAGTTGCAGTGCATTCATTCTTATTGTACAATGTTGGTATCACAATTTATTTATCCATCCCACGGTTGATGGGCACTTGGAGTTTTATCACTGTGCCATTATAGCGGCTGGCTGTGAATATTCTAGTCTATGTCTTGATAAGCTAAGGTACACATATCATTTGGGTATATGCCTAGGACACATATCCAGCTTTAGTAAATCCCAACACAGGGTTTCCAAAAGAGCCAGTCCACTTTACATTCTCACCCTCTGTGTCTGAGTTCTGAAGATACCACAGCCTTCTTAATACTTACTGAGTGTGTGTATTTTTCATTTTTGGTTTGTTTATTTTCAAATTTAGCCATTATGCTGGATACAAAGTGATGTATCATTGTGCTTTTAATATCTATTTTCCTGAAGTTCAGTGAGATAAAGCTAGTCTTTTCGATATCATCATTTGGGAAGCAACTATTCAAGTTTTTTATTCATTATCCTGTTGTAGTCATCTTTTTGCTTATTGACTTACAGAAGCTCAGTATGTATCTTATTCAGGTCTTTTGTTGGATATATTCATGGTAGCATCTATTTCTACTCTGACGGCTTGTTTTCTCGCTATTTTCAAGATCTGAGATTTTCAAATTGATATTTTGATGCTACATGGAGGAACAAGAGTTTATTTCTCCAAGAAAACAGAGGTAGATAGCAATGAGTAAATATGGCCTTGGCACATTGAGAAGACTAAAATAACAAGCTTGGTAGATTTGTTAGGAATGGTGATACACCATTTAACTCACTGTTACTCAGTTTTCTCATCTGTATGGCAAAAAAAAGTATTTGCTTTATATGAAATCTCTCAAACAACTAAGCTTTAGGATAGCAAAAGAAAAAGGAGGTGGGAGAGAGTAATAAATGCTAATTTGTGATGCCAGGTAGTTTTTACCTGTAAAAATAGATTAGCACTACTCTTTTAAGCAGATGCACCTTGATATATCTTTCTACAGAGCCATCCTTTGTAAATCACTGCAGTCGTAGAAATTCTGTTAAAATCTATTGGGGGAAACCATTACCCTCAACTTAGGATGGCAGTATATAAAACAAAGAGGAAAAAGTTCAGTGAATAATCTGAGCAAGTCACCCAACCTTCACATTCTTTCAGGAACAAATCGTGTCTGGTGAATGTTTAATTAATCACACTGTCAGCAACGTCAACTTCAAAAGCAAAATATGCAAAGAAAATACAGCACCATGGTTTTTGTATAATTTAGTCGAAAGATGTGGTGTGATGTAGAGGAAAGAAGGCTGACTTTGACATCAGGCAGACTTGAGATTAAATCTCAAAAATTCACTTAATAGCTAGAAAAGCTGGGGAAAATTATTTAACTTCTCTAAGCTCATTTTTTATCCTAAAAAGGGCTAATATCTTACAGAGTTTTGTGATATTTCAAAGCAATTAAGTGATAATTTCTGGCACATAGTGGGTACCCAATACATGGTAACAATTATATTTATCTAGTATTTTTCAAAGGAAAGTGAAAGCATTTGGTTGCCTGTGATTGTGATCACATGAAAAGTTTTTTAAATGATCAATAAAATGCATGTGGTTGTTGATTAGCTCTTTTAGTATTGGGGAACATTTCCTTTAAGGGTAAATTTAAAGTTTTTTCACTAGTTACCCAACATTCTAGTGTCACTAAGCTGTGAAACACTTGTTCCATAGGTAGAAACCGAATGATTGATTTGGCTAGAAAATACAGGCACGATCTAGAAAATGTTCATTCTGATCCCTCTAAAGAGACCTCATTTAAATAGATTAATAGATTTGCTGTTTTCCTGGACTACTATCTTTTGAACTAAGCTTTAACTTAATTACCTAGATTGGAGAATTAGTTCCCGAGCCCATTTACCAAACGACATCCCTCCCAAGCTTCAAACCAAAATATGAGTTTCCCCTTTAACAAAGTTTCAGCATTGTTAGTAACAGGTAGTTGTTCAGCTCAACCAATCTGTCTTCCCCTTGAAGTATTCTTTTGCAAATTTATATCAGTAAATTTGTCCTATTTCTATACCACCCGACATTCCTCAAAGGTAAGACATGTCTGCCCCAGGCTGTTGTAAACCATGCAACTGTCTACAGTTACTTGGTTTCTCTTCCTATGGGAGGATTATACCTCCCTGCCCCATTGAATTGAAATGTGGCCTTGTGGTTTGCTTTGGCAAATAAAATGTAAGGGAAGTGGCATGTGGGATGAATCTTTAAGCACACATCTTCTTTCCCTCGCCCTTGAGATTGGCAGTGTGTGTTGGGTTGGAGCCTCCCTTAATCTGGGTCTGTGAGTGCTACCGAGCTGAGCCCACTGCCACCCTCAATAGAACATGTAGCATGAATAAGAGAGAGACTCTGTTGTTTTAGCCAGCTAAGACTGGAAGTTGTTTGGCTCCGGAGCGAAACTTTCACCCATCCTGACTGATGGAACCCATGAGACAAAAAAAAAAAAAAAAAAAAAAAACGCATGATACAAAGTTGTGCTGTATAAAATATCAGGTTTTGTAAGGGAGGTATTTAAAGACAGGAGAGTCTGGGGTTCAGTGCGGTATAGAAAAGATAAAGCTGTATCAATCATCACTGATACAGATGTTGTATTTATTCTCCTTAATAATGATTACCTTCCTAATAACAATTATTCTACCCATTAGTAGTGGGGAAATTTAAAAAGGAAAATTATATATAGAGTGAAAAATTTAGAAAATATCTATGATTGTCACTTTCTCTAGAAAATGTTTTTAACAAAGTTGACAAAGGCATTCTTTGAAACTTTAGAAATAACTTTCTTTAGAGTAATGATAGGATAATAATGATGGATAAAACAACTAATATTTACTATACAAGCTAGAAATTAAGGACGGTCCATCACCAGAGCAAACAATTATTCTAACAATGAAAAACAGCCATTTACTCAAAACAGCGTAAGAATATTTCTCTAGTGCAACCTCGGCCATATACGTACCAAAACAAACTATAGAACTGATATAATTGGCTTTGAAGAACTATAAATGAAACAAAAAACATTTTTCTGAAAGCAAGTTCTTTTTATTTTAAAATTGCCATGATCAACAATTCTCCACTGCATACAAATCACTCACCAGAACAATAATAAATCAGGCAATTTTACGTTCTAGCAAATAGCTTTGTCAGTGACTACAGTTCAGAGTAGACCATGATTATTTAGAGAAAAAGTTCTTTCAATGAAATTTAGCCAGTTTCTGCAGAAAGACAAAAAACGTTTTCTTTCTCTTATGAAGGATTTATGGCCAAGTTCTGTCAATCCACCTTAAACAGGGGATGCATTCTAGAAAAAAAGAAGAGCATAATCAAAAATTGAGATGGTAAAACACAAAGATGTACAAAATGAAGTGCAATCCAGGTTAGCTACAGCTTAAGGTACTTATGGAAATTAGCGGGAGAAAAAGAAAAGCCAGAAAATGTTGTGACAGAAGCTGATGGTTATCCTACAAGATACATTTTCCCCAATTTTCCTCAGTAACAGAACTGCCACCTGCAAATAAAGACTCCCGTGCAGTTGGGTGTGGCCAGGTGTCCAAGTTCTGGGCAATGGCTAATTGCTGGAAGTGGGATGAACAACTTCCAGAAGTCTCCTTAAAGGGAGTAAGCAAACTCTTTTGAGGATAGGGGAGAAACAAAATAGGAACCTGGGTCCTTGGCACTGTGGAGAGCCAATTCATCTCAGAACTACCTAAATTCACATGAGGGAGAAATAAATTTCTAGCTTTTTTATGCCACTGTTAAATTGGGGATTTTCAGCTGAGCCTAATCCTAAATAATACATGTTATGTACTGAACTGTGTCCCTATAAAAATCATATCTTAAAACGCAAACCCCCTAAATGATAGCATTTGGAAATCGGTCCTGTAAAGAGATAACTAAGGTTAGATGAGATCATAAGAGTGAGATCCTAATCAGATAGGACTGATGTCTTTAAAACAAGAGGAAGAGACACCAGAGATCTCGCCTTCTCTGTGAACACACAGAGGAAAGGCCATATGGGGACAGCAGGAAGGCGGCGGTCTGCAAGCCAAGAAGGGAGGTCTCACCAGAAACCAACTATGAAAGCATCATAATCTTGGACTTTCTAGCTTCCAGAACTGGGAGACAATAAATTTCTGTTATATTAGCCACCTGGTGTGTGGTATTTTGTCATGGCAGCCAGAGCTAAGAAGCACTACAGATAGTAGAGAACCACATCCAAGGCTGTGCACGCCATATTAAGGAATTCATGTTAGTAGACAGAGGTGTTGGAGAGCAGGGGTGGAAATGATCCAAGTAGTGCATTCAGAAAGTGAATATGTAACAGTGATCAAAGGAAAGACTTAAGTCAGTAAGAATGCGAGAAGGTAGTAAGACCCATATTATATGAAATTTCGTATAAGAGATGAGAAACTGAATGAGATCTGGGACATTTCTTTTTTCAAATCCATGACATCTTGAAAATAAAGTCGAAAAAACTGAAGGGGGAAATAAGTAATTCAACAATAAGAATTAGAGACCTTGGGCGCCTGGGTGGCTTAGTTGGTTAAGCATCTGCTTTCTGTTCAGGTCACAATCCCTGGTCCTGTGATCTAGCCCCGCATCGGGCACCCTGCTCAGTGGGGAGCCTGCTTCTCCCTCTCCCTCTTCCCCTTTCCCCACTTTCTCTCTCTTTCTCTTTCTGTCAAAAAATTAAATAAAATCTTAAAAAAAAAAGAATTAGAGACCTTAATACCCACTCATAATAATTGATGGAGCAAATGAGCAGAAAGTCAACAAGGAAACAGAAGACTTGGACAACACTGTAAACCAACAAGCTCTAAGAGACAATTCTAGGACACAGCACCCATTTTTCCCTCACATGCCAAACTATTTTATAACTTTTTCTATCAGTATTTATACAATATAGAATTTTTTTCACTACTCTTCTATAAGGAATACCTGCCCATGAACAAACTCTGACCAATAAAACTTTATGGATGTAAATCCAGGGGAAAGTATTTTGATTGAATTTACCTACAAAATCAATGTTCTTAATATAGATTATTCATAGTGTTTGTTTTCAGTGTGCTTCTCCAAGATCCTGGGCCTGTCTCGTGATATTTGTACTTTGCTTCCTAGTGATATGTATGAATAAAAAGCAGACTTGTTTTATATTAGCCCAGATCAGGCATAAGGAGACTGACAAAGCTATTGTGAATAAAAATAATTCTAAATCTCAATATATGTGAAAACTGGTTTGCCTACTGTTCAGAATTTAACATGCTATTGATCTTTCCATTTGTGAGCAAAATTGAGAAGCAAGGTGCAATAATATTATTTTCCAAAGGAACCACAAAGATACATGTTTCAGAGCTTGTGTTAAACATTTAAAAACGTCAATTTTGATATTAGACAAATTTTAGCGTGCTTGTTTTCAGTAAGTTAATAAATATTATTACATTTGTTATAATTTTAATTATTGTCACCTAAAAAGAAAACATCCATTGATTGTATCCAGCCTGTCAAAGATTTACAAATTATGCCTTATTTAATCTTTACTCCAGTACTATGAGGTATTATTACAATCATGGCACAAACTAAGAATTTGAGTTCAAAAGAGCTAAGAAAACATCTTCCCCAGTTGCACAGCTAAGAACTGGCCAAGCCAAGGATATATGTTAGAACTCATGCCAACACTTTTTACTTTTCACATATAAGACACGATATAAAGCGCCACAAAGGGGCGCCTGGGTGGCTCAGTCAGTTAAGCGACTGCCTTCGGCTCAGGTCATGATCCTGGAGTCCCGGGATCGAGTTCCACATCAGGCTCCCTGCTCGGCGGGGAGTCTGCTTCTCCCTCTGACCCTCCCCCCTCTCACGTGCTCTCTCTCTCTCTCATTCTGTCTCAAATAAATAAATAAAATCTTTAAAAAAAAAAAAGTGCCACAAATATACATACCATCATGGTTGGGTATAAAAACACACTTTTTTTTTTTTAAGATTTTATTTATTTATTTGAGAGAGAGAATGAGAGACAGAGAGCACGAGAGGGAGGAGGGTCAGAGGGAGAAACAGGCTCCCCGCTGAGCAGGGAGCCCGATGCGGGACTCGATCCTGGGACTCCAGGATCATGACCTGAGCCGAAGGCAGTCGCTTAACCGACTGAGCCACCCAGGCGCCCCAAGAACATCTTTTTTAAAGATTTTATTTATTCACTTGAGACACAGAAATTCAGAGAGAGAGAGAGAGAGAGCATGAGCAGGGAGAGAGGCAGAGGGAGAGGGAGAAGCAGGCTCCCCGCTGAGCAGGGAGCCCGACATGGGACTCGATCCCAGGACTCCAGGATCATGACCTGAGCCCAAGGCAGACGCTTAACGACTGAGCCACCCAAGCGCCCCTAAGGGACCAGATTTAATAAATTTAACAACACTGTATCATCAAGGACATTCTTTTTTTTTTTTTAAGATTTTATTTATTTATTTGAGAGAGAGAGAATGAGAGACAGAGAGCATGAGAGGGAGGAGGGTCAGAGGGAGAAGCAGACTCCCTGCTGAGCAGGGAGCCTGATGCGGGACTCGATCCCGGGACTCCAGGATCATGACCTGAGCCGAAGGTAGTCACTTAACCAACTGAGCCACCCAGGCGCCCCAGTACTTATCATTTTTAAAAAGATATTCACTTTTGTAATTTCCAAGTCATGAGTTTTTTTCATGCATACAAGCTGTTTAAAGTGGTACAGATACAGAGAGCACAACAAAATTCCATGCATGATTATTTGATGGTCATATTAGGACAAAGGAACAAGTTCAGGCAAACAAGATGTTCTTTTCTTTTTTTTTTTTTTTAAAGATTTTATTTATTTATTCATGAGAGACACAGAGAGAGAGAGAGAGGCAGAGGGAGAAGCAGGCTCCCAAGGAGCAGGGAGCCCGATGCAGGACTCGATCCCAGGACCCTGAGATCATGACCTGAGCCGAAGGCAGTCGCTTAACCAACTGAGCCACCCAGGCGCCCAAAATAACACACTTCTATTTCTTTATTTTAGAATGTGAACTGAAACTAAAAGTGACTATAATTATCCAGATAATTGAGTAGCTCGAAATACACTAATTCCTGTAAAAAGGGGCTGCTGCTCCAAATGATTAAAATTAGTCACCAAATTTAGCTAGTATTTCTAATTACTTAATTCTGCTTCAGTTTGCCTACAAGAACTGAACTTAATTTACAACACTTCTTATTTTATGTTATGTTGCATTATTTATCATATTTGTAATTAGAAATCAACTTTAGAATGGTTCAACTTCCCTTAGGCTTTTGCTATTCACGAAGTAATAGTCTGATGCCTCATTTTTTGTAGATTTAGGCAAAATAACCCAATTGTTTATTTTTAAATATTTTTAGACCTTATGGTCAGAGAGTATCCCAAGTGTTTTATGCCTCTTAAAAGTACCAGCAACTAAATAAATGCTTTATATTATGTGTATGTGTACTCTGTATCAAACTAATTCATTTTGATATAGTTGACATGAAGATAAATGACTTCTATATTGGCAGGTAAATAATAGGCACCCAAATAATATTAACTAATTCCTTTCACTTGCATTGTTCTGAGAAACTAGGTAGGAGATTGAAATCTATGTCATATTTTCCATTTTCTAATTCTCAAAAAAAAATTATAAGAACTGATAATGTTTCAATTAAAAATCAGGCAAAAAATGCTGGAAGAGAGAAAAAAATCCATATTCCTGTTACCCAACGAAAACCACTAGTGAATTTTGGTGAATTTACCCAAAGTATTTTTCTTTCACTTTACTACTTTGTCCTTGCTTTTTAAATTTACTTTAAAAAGTAATATATTTATTTTAGAATATTCAACAAGAACAGAATTGCATTAATTAAAAGTGAAAATCCACATCTCACTTCTTTCCTTTAACATATACTCCACTCTGCCAAGAAGCACCTTCACACATACACATGCTCATACTCACTCATGCAATTGTGAGTCATGTTTCATAAAAACTTACCTAAAGAAGAGTGGATGCAGGACTACCAGAATAGTGGAATTAGAAACGTGGTAAATCTTCCTCCTCCATAAAAGCAACAACAATCTAAAGAGTGTTTCTTCAAGAAAAACTGCTGAACTTTGGTAAAAAATAGCAAGGTTTATAACACTATGATGTGTCCCTTCTCCCCATGCCACCAAAGACTTGAAAACTGGCAGCTTCACAACCACAATAGATGTGCAAAACAGAAAATTTTCAAGCCAATGGAGAAGACAGACCAGGCTTGGAGCTCCTCAAAAAGTCTCATCCCCAGAACAGAACACTGTAATTATTTTACCCATCTCACAGCACCATAGAAAAGCCCCATTCACAGGGCACGGTCATTGCTTAAAGTTAGCTCCTGGGGGGGCGGGGGGGTGGAGATACTCCTATTCCCAGGGTATTTGTTGAAAATAACCAATGACAATTATTTCACATCACAGCTGCCTAAAGCTGAAATATCAGTCAAGGCAAAGAAGAGTCTGGCCAAAACTGAAAAAGAAGATCTAGAGAATAAGCTCTTCATTGAGGGCTTTGAAAAGCTATATTCCTGGGATCTAGAAGGCCACACATATGTACAGGGTTGTGCACATGCCCAGCAAATACCTGAAACAGCCACTGTATGAGTCAGGATGCTCCAGGGAAACAGAACCACTAGCATGTGTATAGAGAGACTTATTTTAATGAGCTGGCTCATGTTATTGTGTGGGCTGGCAAATTTCAAATCTGTAGGACACACTGACAGGCTGCAAATCTAGGGAAGAATTGATATTGCAGCCTCGACTCCAAAGGCAAGTTAGAGGCAAAAATTCCTTCTTTGTTGGAAAAGTCTTTTCTTTTAAGATCTTCAACTGATTGAATGAGGCCCACCCACATTATGGAGGATAATCTGTTTTACTCAAAGTCTACTGATTTGAATCCTAATTACATTTAAAAAAAAAACCCTCAAAGCAACATATAGACTCATATTTGACCAAGCAACTGGGTACCATAGCCTAGCAAAGTCAACACATAAAATTAATCATCACAGCCATGATCTTTTACCTTTGTCTAACCTTGAAGCTCTGAGCAAGCAAAAAGTACAAGCTAAGCCAGAGTTGTGAACTGCTAGAGAGTAGAAGCTATGCCCCAACAGACACGCACACACACAAACACACACACACACTTGGCAAAGGGTAGATTTATGAGTTCAAGAATTTTTAAGGAAATCTCTGTACGGGCATTAGATAACTACTAAAGTAACTGAGCAGAGATTTCAAAAGCCATACACTACAAGAGATAAAGGCTCTGCAGAAGTAAGCCAGGAAAGTCACTAAACAAACAGCAATCAAAACAAAAAGAGCAGCAATGGCAAACCCTGGGGAAATGTGGGAAGGGCATGGCTGATTTTTAGAATCACCACATTATATTATGTAAAGTGTCTAGTTGTCAACAAAAATACCAAGAAAAACACAGAAACAAGAAAGTATGGCACTTATCTAGGAAAAAGCTTTGAGTAAAAATTCTCTCTGAGGGGTTTCAGATGTTGGATTTACTAGAAAGAGACTTAAAATCAACTACTAAAAAATGTTCAAAGAACTATAGGAAAATTCTGTCTAAAGAATTAGAGGAGGTATGACAATGTTGCCTCACCAGATACATAAATCAATAAAGAGAGAGACGATGATAAAGGAGAAACAGAAGAACAAA
The DNA here is from genome assembly GCF_011800145.1 of Mirounga leonina. Taxonomy (NCBI): domain Eukaryota; kingdom Metazoa; phylum Chordata; class Mammalia; order Carnivora; family Phocidae; genus Mirounga; species Mirounga leonina. The sequence goes on along the minus strand of NW_023270377.1, from coordinate 73,216,464 downwards.
AGCAGGTAAGACATTAAAAAATAACAAAAAAGCAAACACAAATCCTAAATTGTCAGTAATTACATCAAATGAAAATGAATTAAACACACAGATTAAAGGATATATATTGGCAGAAAATATTTTTTTAATTTTTTTATGCTGTCTAAAAAAGACATTTTGTACTCAGAGACAGAAATAGGGTAAGTGTAAAATGATGGGAATGATATAGAAGCTAGCCAAAAAAGAGCTGGAACAGTTATACTAATATTGGACAAATAAGACATTAAGACAAAATTTTTACTAGACACAAAGAAGGACATTTTATAATGATAAAAGTTTCAATCATTCACAAAGATATAGCAAATTTAAACATATGCACCTAGCAACAGAGCCCAAAAATCTATAATATATAAAGTCTGAAAGAATTTAAGGGAGAAATAGATAATTCAACAATGAAAATTAGAGATTACAATGCCATGTTTGCAATAATTATAGAACAACTAGCAGAAGATACATAAGGCCACAGAAGAATTGGACAGCACTGCAAATCAACAAGATCTAACAGAAAATTCTAGAACACACCACCCGACAGCAATAGAATACATATTCTCAAAGACACAAGGAATATTCTCCAGGATAGATCACATTTTAGACATAAAACAGCCTCAAGAAACTTAAAAGGATCAATATCATACAGAATATGTTCTCTGACCACAGTGCAATTAAATTAGATATCAATAAAAGTAATAGATCTGGAGAATTCACAAATATGGGGAAATGAAACAATAAGCTCCCAAACACACAATGAGTCAAAGTAGAGCTACTAAGGAAATTAGAAAAAAACTTTGAGAAGGAGTAAAAACAAAAGGACGACTTACCAAAATTTATGGCGTGAAGCCAAAGTAGTGATAGAAAAAATCTGTAACAATGAATGTCTATATTAAAAAAGAATAACGATCACAAATCAATAACCTAACATGCCACCTTAAGAAACTATAAAAAGAAGAGTAACCCAAAGCAAGCATAAAGAAGGACATAATAAAGATTAGAGCAGAAATAAATGAAATAGAGATTAGAAAAAAGTAGAAAAAATTTGGCAAAAAAGAAGTTGGTTCTTTGAAAAGTTCACAAAACTGATAAAGGTTCAGATAGTCTGACCAAGAAAAAAGAGACAAGAATCAGATTATTGAAGTCAAGAATGGAAGAGGGGTTATCATTTTGAAAGGGAGAATAATGACCAGGTGAATATATCCTAATCCTAATCTGCCAGACCTATGACTATGTTACCTTAACAGGACAAAAGGGACTTTGCAGATATAATTAAGTTAGTATCTTGACATGGGGATATTGTCTAGATTTCTAGATGGGCAGAGTCAAACTAGATGGAGCCTTAAAATTTGAGGACATTTCCAACTGTGCTCAGAGGGAGATGTGACAATGAAAAATGGTAAAAGAGATAGAACGTCACTGGCTTTGAACATGGAGGAAGTGGGCCACAAGCCAAAGAATGTGAGCAATGATTTCTAGAGCTAGAAAAGAAAAGGAAAATTTACTTTAAAAAATCTGCAGTTTATCGAACAAAGGGGGAAAAAGAGAGAGAGAGAGAGAGAGAGAAACAAACCAAGAAACAGACTCTTAACTATGGAGAACACACTGATGGTTACCAGGGAGGAGGTAGATGTAGGAAGGGGAGGGGGGAATAGTCGATGGAGATTAAGGAGTGCACTTGTGATGAGCACTGGGTCTTGCACGGAAGTGCTGAATCACTATACCGTACATTTGAAACTAATATAACACTGTATGTTAACTGGAATTAAATAAAACCTTAAGAAATAAAATATTTAAAAATTTAAAAAAATTAAAATCTTACATTGATGGATTATCTACTGTTGAGTCAAACAACAGAAATTTATTTTTTCAGAGTTCTGGAATCTAGAAATTCAAGATTAGAGTGTTGACAAGTTTGTTTTCTCGTGAGGCCTTTCTCCTTGGCTTGCAGATGGCCACTTTCTCACTGTGTCCTCGCATGGTCTTTCCTCCATGCACACATGTCCCTGATGTCTCTCCATGTGTCCAAATTTCCTCTTCTAATGACACCAGTCAGAATGGATTAGGGCCCATCCTCGTAGCCTCATTCTAGCTCAATCATTTTTTTAAAAGGCCCTATTGCTAAATACAATCACATTCTGAGGTATTGGGGATTTGGACCTCAACATATGAATTTGGGGGGACACAAGTCAACCCATAACAATCTATAAATTACTACTTTTACATACACTGTTATTTTTCCAATTTTATTATACACCAACTTCACAAAGTAGTTCAATAATCCTTACTTTTCTCTGACTAGAACAATTCAAATAGCATAAACAGTATCTTTTTTTTGAAGGTTCGATATATTCAAACTGAAAAACTATCTCGACCCAGTATCTTTTTAGCATTTGATGCTTCCCTTTTCTGGTTATTCTGAGTGTATAATTCTTATGTCTTCTATCACTTTAATGAAATCTAGAACTCTGATGAGGTATTGTATATGCCCATTTAGCCAGATGTCTATAAGTGTAGGGGTTTTTTTAAGATTTATTTATTTATTTGAGAGAGAGAAAAAACAAGCAGAGAGAGGGGGAGAGGGAGAGAACCCCAAGCAGACTCATGCTGAGTGTGGAACCCCACACAGGGCTCAACCTCATGACCCTGAGATCATGACCTGAGCCAAAACCAAGAGTTGGATGCTTAATGGACTGAGGGAATGGTGCCCCTGTTTGTTTGTTTTTTAAATACATGTGTATAATCATACTGTAAAATTCTGACTTACTTTCATTCCATCATATCACAAGCATTTTCACCAACTAGAAATTATTCATAATGATGATTTTAATGATAACTTATTATTTCATCTATTCAATGTACATTTTACTCCTCCCTTATTTTTATTTAGTCAATATTAATTTTACTAAACTTAGATACACTTCTCTGTGGAAAAACTTTTCTTTATTTATGATTGTATCTTAATTTAGGTTCCAAGAAATGGGATGATTAAGTCCAAAATTATGAATATTTTAAAGCTTTTATACAGTTACATAATTTTTAAGAACATTCTATAACTTTATAAAATTTTAAAATTTAACCACAGAATTTCACTTTGCCATCACCAACATTACAATCATCTTTTTTAATGATTGCTACATCATAGGTAGACAAAACCTACAGTGTTTCTAATTTTCTTTTGTTTTATTACTGGTAATATTAAACATTTTTCATTAATTTCTCTATATTTATGATCTTTGTCCATTTCTATTATGCTCTTATTGTATTTATTACAATTTATGTGGTAAAGATCTCAACTATCCATGCATCTTACTTGTATTGGCTAGTTATTTTTTTACCTTTTTATTTTCACACATTTAAATGTAGTGTAATTCATCAAACTTTAAACAGATTTATATAATTAATTTAACACAAAGGCATCTCACAGCCAGAGATTTTTTTTTTTTGATCATTTATAATTATTCACCTATAACTTCTTTTACTCCCCTTTAAAAGACAATTTTGTATTGGGGCGCCTGGGTGGTGCCGTCAGTTAAGCGCCCAACTCTTGGTTTCGGTTCAGGTCATGATCTCAGGATGGTGAAATTGAGCACTGTATCAGGCTCCACCCTCAGCGTGGAGTCTGCTTAAGATTCTCTCTCTCTCTGCCCCTCCCCACTATGCTTGTGCTCACTCTCTCTCTCAAATAAATAAATTTTTTAAAAAATTATTTTGTTTCATTTTCTTATTTGCTTCTTCTGTTGGCCAGGGTTTTAGCTGCAAGCAACAGAATCCTCTTCGGCTAACTAAAGCAAGAAAGGAATATATGGCAGTTCACAGAATTGTTGAGAGGGCTGGAGAAACAGACCTAAATGTAAACCTCCAGGAATGATAAAGAGCCAAAACCATGCCAGAAATCTAGTAAGAAACGTTGCCAATACCACTTTTGCCACCAAACACCAGAATTTGATTTACAGCCCTGAGGACAGCTTCCAGCACTCATGCCATTTCTGCCTCAGGACACTGAACTTGCAACCAGTCCCAGACACCAACAAAACAGGAGCTCCATGCAGCGTGTGTTTTCTGCAAGTCAAAGCCTCCTGTGCATGCGCCCGATTTGCCCAACTAGGTCTTAATACCTGTGCTCCAACTGTGAGAAAGCCTGAGAATTGGAGTTCTGATTTTCACATCAGAGGACAGGACACATAACATGGGAATTTCTCCCAAATATACCAAAGGAAGGCAATCACATATAGAACAAACATCCACACGTTATTTTTGGCAAAACAGTCCAATATTTCTTCTAAATTTTCATGCTTATTTCCAATTATTAAAATTGTATCTAGGTTAAGAGCCCTATGGGATATAAAACTGAAAAATATGATTCAAATGTTGCAATTTCATCTGAGTCCAAAGATAAAGAGCATGGACTCTGGAGCCAAACTGCCTGGGCTCAAATTCTAGATTTGCCTCTCACTAAATGCATGACTTGTGCAAGTTAATTGCCTCAGTGACCTCATGTATGAAATGGAGATAGTTAAATACCTCCTTCATAGGATTGTCTTGGGCATCAAGTGAGTTAATGGATGTAAAATGCTTAAAACCGTGCCAGACATGAAATAAACACAAAGCGCTTTAGTGATTTTTTTTTTCAATCTTCTTCCCCAAGGTATTCTGTGTCCTGCTTGAAATTTTTCCATTTACTTGTACCCTTAACTTCTGCCCTTGGCCAGTGTTCAGTCTAAGCTGTCAACTTCTGTTCTAGTTCACAAGTCTGCACCTTAGACATGTGCTTCTGATGCGGAACTCTGTTAAATGCTATCTGAAATGACTTGTAAACTGTGGCTTGCTTGTCCGGTGTGGCAGGACGCGTCAACAGTGTGTACACAGAAATCATCCAGGAGGATTACACGGAGATATGAAAGTGATTCAAAGCCTCTTTCCAAAATGCATAAAAAGCTGCATCCAAGTAACTATACTAACTGCACATTTCATACTTGCCCCGCCTTGGGTTATATACTTCAAATACATTGCATCATAGAAGTTTGGCAATAAAATTTTGAGGTGGTTGTTTTGGAGGCAAGAATTGTAACCCTCTTTTCAGATTTGAGGAAAACGAAGCTCAGAGAATTTTACTGCTATGGTATGGGGATCCTATTGCTGCTGTAACAAATTACCACTGACTTAGTGGCTTAACATAACCCAAATTTATTATCTTCCAGCGCTGGAGGTCAGAAGTCTGAAATGGGTCACACCGGGCTAAAATTAAGGTGTTTGCATGACTATATTCCTTCTGAGGGCTCCCAGGAAGAACCTGCTCCTTGCCTTTTCCAGCTTCTAGAAGCTATCCATATCACTAGGTTTGTGGCCCCCTTCCTCCACCTCGAAGCCAACAACAGCAGATCAAGTCCTTCACATGCAGCCATTCCTTGGCTTATCACACTCTATTTTCTTCTTCCACTTACAGGGACCCTTGTGATACGTTGAGCCCACCCAGATAATCCAATATAATTTCCCCACCTCAAGATCATCTGATTAGCAACCTTATCTGCAACCTTAATTTGCCTTTACCATATAAGGTCACATATTTACAGATTCCAAAAATTAGGATTTGAATATCTTTTTTTAAGCTTTTTTTATTTTTAAGTGATCCCTACACCCGATGTGAGGCTCAAACTCACGACCCCAAGATTACAAGCCACATGCTCTTTCAACTGAGTCAGCCAGGTGCCCCTGAACATCTTTGATGAGCCACTACCTCCTTACCTCCCTTGTTTAGAAAAGCCTTAAGTCTTTACAATTTACTTTTTATGCCCAAATATTTACATAAACTTCATGGTTTGTCTAATGTACAAAATAGAAGGGAATTAATAGCAAATTTATTTAAATGTTTTTAAAATGAAATGTTATATCTTACAAGACTCTGACTGTAGAATACAGATGAAAGTTCACAAAATGTTGGCTGTGAACTTCACAATTCCAATTCCAAACTAATACAGGCCAAAATGAATCTTAAACAAGATCTACCAATAATAGGGGCACCTGAGTGGCTCAGTCGTGAAGCGTCTGCCTTCAGCTCAGGTCATGGTTCCAGGGTCCTGGGATTGAGCCCCGCATCAGGCTCCCTGCTCAGTGGGAAGCCTGCTTCTCCCTCTCCCACTCCCCCTGCTTGTGTTCCCACTCTCACTGTGTCTCTCTCTGTCAAATAAAAAAAAAAAAAATCTTAAAAAAAAAAATGATCTACCAATAATAGATACAAAATTAAAAATGGAAACATATTTGCATTGTTAATTATATGATGTTAATGGTGAGTATTACATTTTTAGCCTTCACATTATAATCCCAGTGTGAGGAATATAGTGCAGTACTTGGGTTTATAAACAAAAAAACAAACAAAAAAATTAACTCAAGGATATTTTCTTGCTTCATCCAATCACGAACCTGAGTTCTAAGATCCAAACAATCCAGAAGTCATAATTTTACTGATTAGTATATATAATAAGTTCTGTGCCCCTATCCATTGTGATTTATTTGGACTTGTGAGAATAAATCTCAATATGTTTTGCTGTCTATGGACTTTCTCAGAACATGCCCAAATCTTAAAACCACGATTATTGATAATCTAGTTTATAGAAGAAAAATTTGGTCTTACATAAAAATAAATACAGTAAGTCTTTACTACAGTGGAATATTCTCACTATCTCATAACTGTAACTAAAATAATTTGAACAAGGCCTATCTAAAGGTAGAGCTAACATTTGACTATTTGTTACCTCTTTTAAGAATGCTCTTTCCTGGGTGCCTAGGTGGCTTAGTTGGTTAAACGTCTGCTTTTGATGCAGGTCATGGTCTCAGGGTCCTGAGATCGAACCCCGCATCAGGATCTCTGCTCAGAGGCAAATCTTCTCCTTCTCCCTCTGTGATCTCTCTTGCTCTCACTCTCTCTCAAATAAATAAAATATTTTTTTTATTATTATTATGTTATGTTACTCACCATACATTACATCATTAGTTTTTGATGTAGTGTTCCATGATTCATTATTTGTGTATAACACCCAGTGCTCCATGCAGAACATGTCCTATTTAATACCCATCACCAGGCTAACACATCCCCCCTCCCCTCTAGAACCCTCAGTTTGTTCTTCAGAGTCCATCATCTCTCATGGTTCATCTCCCCCTCCAATCCCCCCCCTTCATTCTTCCCCTCCTGCTATCTTCTTCTTCTTCTTTTTTTTCTTAACATATAATGTATTATTTGTTTCAGAGGTACAGATCTGTGATTCAACAGTCTTACACAATTCACAGCACTCACCATAGCACATACCCTCCCCAATGTCCATCACCTAGCCTCCCCATCCCTCCCACCCCCCAGCACTCCAGCAACCCTCTCTTTGTTTCCTGAGATTAAGAATTCCTCATATCAGTGAGGTCATATGTGTCATATAAATAAAATCTTTAAAAAAAAAATGCTCTCTCCCAACACTTTTACACTGTTGGTGGGAATGCAAACTGGTACAGCCACTCTGGAAAACAGTATGAAGTTTCCTCAAAAAGTTAAAAATAGAACTATCCTACAACCTGGCAATTGCACTACTAGGCATTTATCCAAAGTATACAAAAATAGTGACTCAAAGGGGCATATGCATCCCAGTGTTTATTGCCTCATTGTCCATAATAACCAAAATATGGAAAGAGCCCAGATGTCCATTGACTGATGAATGGATAAAGAAGCAGTAGTATATATGTACAATGGAATATTACTCAGCCATAACAAGAATGAAATCTTGCCATTTGCAATAACGTGGATGGAACTAGAGTGTATTATGTTAGGCAAAATAAGTCAGAGAAAGACAAATACCATATGATTTCACTCATTATGTGGAATTTAGGAAACAAAACAGATGAATATAGGGGAAAGAAGAAGAAAGAAAAAGAGAGAGAGGTAAACCATAAAATAGACTCTTAACTATAGAGAACAAACTGAAGGTTGCTGGAGGCGAGGTGGGCAGGAGAATGGGCTCAATGGGTGATGGGTATTAAAGAGGGCACTTGTTGGGATGAGCACTGGGTATTATATGTGAATAATGAGTCACTGAATTCTATTCCTGAAACTAATATTACACTATGTGTCAACTAACTAGAATTTAAATAAAAACTTGAAACAAAACAAACAAAAATCAACAGGATACAAAGATATATATATATAGGTATAGATATAGATATAGATATAGATAGATATCTATATATATATATGCAGCTAGACACAAAGATAGATAGATAGATAGATCAGCTAGATACAAAGAAGAAAAGCATGGAGAGGGAAAGAAATAGGATGAAACGTAAGATTTCATAAACACACCAATTGTTTGTTCATGTATTTAACAAATGCTTTTTGAGGACCTACCATATGCCAAGATTTATACTAATGGCTAAAGATTCAGAAAGAATACAGTCTCCACCCTCAAAGGCATTTACAGTCTTATAGAAGAAACAAATGAAAAGGTGATTGCAGTAAGGTTGATTAGTATTATGAGCGCACATTGGGGATGTGCATAATCTAGTCCTGGATGGACCTGAGATTTCCCAGATGAGCGATCTGAGCCCAGCACTGAGCCACTTATGCCATCTCGTTTATTCATCTCACTTCAAGTGACTATAAAGAACAGGATTAAAACATTTGGTTAGGAGTTATATGAAGATACGTGGGGCTAAATGTAAAAAAAAATATTTTCAAATCTACAATTGTCCAAGAATAGAATGATTACCATGAAGAGGATATGTCCCTTGTTATCAGAAGAGCCCAAATAGAGGATTAACAGCCATATATATTAAGCTGCATTATGTGCTATTTCTTCTGGCTCTAGTCTCCTTCTTACTCCAAAGGTAACAGTTCACACTGCATTGCAATCTGTCTTTTTCACTGGATTCTAAATTCTTTCTATACCTAAAAATCACTGGACTTGTAAATTGGCAGATTAATAAATCCTGACTTGTTTACCTCCATATCACCAAGTGTTTGCTGAATTATTTGATACAGTACCATGAGGGGAATTCATGCTTGCAGTGGACAATTGGATTTAGTGCATCCCAAATACTAGTCACTCATATCAGAATCACACGGGGAACTCTTTTAAAAATCTGAACTATCAAGAACACCACCAAAAACCTGATTTGATCTACCTGATATGAAACCAGGACATCTTTATTTTTGAAAAGCTCCCCAAAGTTGTTCATGGCCTGGTTTGACAATCACTGGTCTCAGTAAATTGAGATCTTTTAAAATTCTGAGATTCTATGATCTCCTCAATTCCCATTGCTATCAATACATACTTGATGCAATTTATTTCTTTAGAAAATCTAATTTACTCATCCTAGTATCTAAGCAGTGTGATCTCTGGTAATGAATGTTTTGCCATTGCATTTTCAAGGAGCTATTTCTTGTACTTAAACTCTGCACCATGGGTTCTACCACTAACTAATTCTTTAGGCTACAGGTAAAACACTAGCCAATTACAAAAAGAAACATGGACTCAGATTGCTTTGGGACTCCTGAAAACTCAAGCAAGTTGGTCAATTAAAACCAGATTGTGGTCTTAGATGTATGCTACTTCTTATTTTTATGTTCTTTTTGTTTGTCTTTTATAGAAATGTATCAGCAGGGGAACGATGACCTCATCTATACATGCATGTATAAAGAGGCAAACATTTTCACTACATAGTTTGGGCCACTGTGAGGTTGTAAAGTATATGGTTGAATGCAACTCCGGTCTGACAAAAAGCATTAATGGCTGTATTATTTCCTATTGCACTGGAACAAATTACCACAAACTTAATGACTTAATATGACACAAATTTATTACCTTACAGTTGTGTGGATTAGAAGTCCGACATAGGTCTCACGAGGTTAAAGCCAAGGTGTCAGCAGGGCAGCATTCCTTTCTAAATGCTCTTGGGTGGATCCATTTCCTTGCCTTTTCCAGTCTCTAGAAGCCATACAGATTCCTTGGCTTTTGCCCTCCCGGCCCTTCCTCTACCTTCAAACCCAGCAACACTACAAGTCTCTAGTCATATCTTCTCCCTCCCTCCCTTCTTTAGACCACAGTCAGGAAAGGTTCTCCACTTTTAAAGAATCCTGTGATTAAATTGGGCTCACCCAGATAATTCAGGATAATCTCTCCATCTCAAGGTCGTTATACTTAGTCACATCTGCCAAGTTCCTTTGCCATGTAAAGTAATCTATTCAGAGGTTCTGGGGAATAAGACGTGGACATCTTTAGAGAGCCATTTTTCTGCTCACCTCAATGTCCAAATGGGAGGCATTTTCCTCTAGATTGCCCTAAATCCAAACTGTATCACTCATAACCATATACTCCTGGATGAAATATTTGGGACCAGTGTAAACTATATATAAGCTTTATTGCATGAATATTCCTGTGTCTGGTTTAACTAATCAAAATCTCCTTTTTTCACTCATTTTTGTATTGTGGACCATACTACTAAATGGTTGGTCAACAAATAAGGGAATTGTTAATCCATAAGACACTGCCCTACCTTCAAGCATTTTAACAATAAGATGGATACTTAGAATTTGGTGGACATTATAGAATGCAAATCACACAATTATTATTATGAGTAGATACATACATTTATTTAAAGGTTCATACTCATTTGACTTTGAGTTCCCCAAATTAAACTGGAATCATTAATTAGAACAGCATATACTCTAAGAATATAGCATTCATCTGCTGAAATTTTTATTTTCCATGTTTATGGAAAGGCCATGAAAGAACTTTCATATCACTAGCTTTCACTCAGTATTGTAGTAGTTAGAAAACATAAAACATCAAACCATTATAGATTTTTTTTTTAAAGATTTTATTTATTTATTTGACAGAGAGAGAGACAGCGAGAGCAGGAACACAAGCAGGGGGAGTGGGAGAGGGAGAAGCAGGCTTCCGGCTGAGCAGGGAGCCCGATGTGGGACTCGATCCCAGGACCCTGGGATCATGACCTGAGCCGAAGGCAGACGCTTAGCGACTGAGCCACCCAGGCGCCCCAACATCAAACCATTATAGATTTAAGTAAAAAATAAATCTGTATTATCTATCTTCTGAAATAGAAAAGAATTATCATATTTTGTTTTACTTACTGCCTAGCATAAAATAAAACACATACATTCTGCATATTTGTTAAAATTCCTTCTGCCTCTGATCACTCACAGCTAAGAGCCGGTTTAAGGAAACCAGGAATTGATTGGCTCACAACACTGGAAAGTCCACTGTAGAAATCCAGGCACAAGAGAATGCAAGGGGACAGATGATGACATTAGGATGAATTCAAGCTCTTTTCCTGTGCCTTATTGGTGTTTTTTAATGCTTAGGCAAGTTTTCCATTTCAGGTGACAACATGGCTCCTGGCAGCTTCAAGCTCACACGCTGCACTCCCAGCAATACCAGGAGCTAGAATGTAACTCTTCCCCACTCATCCCAGCAAAAATCCCTAGGTTAGTCCTGATTGGAAGATATGGACCATGTGTCTTTCTCTGAACCAATCACAATGCTAGGATTATACGTTCTACTGATTGCTCTAGTCTGAGGCAGGTGTTACCTTGGAGCAGGAGGTAGATCAGCAGAAGCACATGAGTAGAGAATCGGTGGCAGAGGAAGTTTTTCTCATTAGAGAAAAATCGCGATGTTGCGTCCAGAATAAGTTGAAAGGATTCTAGATGGACCAAAATAATCTTTTTACCTCACTGTAGGGAAAGAGTCAGCTCTGTTAATTTCGGTGCCTCTGGTATGTTCATTCATTTATTCAACACATATTACCAAGTGTCAGGTGCTGGGTTTGTAGACGGAAGTCTCTACAACTTCGTTATTCTAACTTCCCATCAATGCTCTAGCCAACTACTTTCCTTTTCAATGACAAGAATTGAAAATAGCAGAAATCTCTGAGCTCTGATATCCATCACTAATTTTTATTTACCCTCTTGGTTTCTGATTTCCTCTATCTATATATGCCTATATCAGTATGAACTAATTCTGGGACCTATCTAAGCCCTTCTTCACTCTCTTGCTATACCTGAGTTCCTACATATAGCTGTGGAGCTATATGATACTTATTTTATAATTCACATAGTTATGGATTAGAATATTTTCTTAATTAAAAAAAATCTGCAATATAATGTCAGTATAATTCTTTCCTCCCCCCCTCCTTCTTTTGCTACTCTAAAGAGACCACTTTCAATCAAAATATCTTTTAATGAAAACTGCATCTGGCCTGAAAAACAGCTGCCAATTTCTAAACTGTTGTGAATTATAAGAACTAAATTTGAAAACTTCTTAAAATCAAGGTATAGAATGGAAAGTTTGCCAGACACTTCCCTCAAGCTCACCGGTAACCATGACTTATTCTCCCCTGTTCTATTTTATTTAAACTCCTGCACATTTCTGAGGTGTCACAATAACACATTATCCTGGCATTATCAAAAGCCAGTCAGCTTCCTTAAAAAGCGAATTAGGGAAAACAGCTACTGTTAATATTACCTCATGAACTCAAACAGCCACCAAAGATGGGATCTGGTCACCCAGCCAATGTTTAATGATGGCTCCAGCTCTAAATCAGCCTTCATTGCAGAGAATTCTGTTTTCCATGGCAGATGCTACCAATCCCGTCACCAAACCTGGGCACTTTTTTTTTTTTAAGATGTTTATTTATTGGGGCGCCTGGGTGGCTCAGTCTGTTAAGCGTCTGCCTTCAGCTCAGGTCATGATCTCAGGGTCCTGGGATCAAGTCCCGTGTCAGGCTCCCTGCTCAGCAGGGAGTCTGCTTCTCCCTCTCCGTCTGCCTCTCCCTCTGCTTCTGTGCACCCTCTCTCTCTCTCTCTGTGTCAAATAAATAAAAAATCTTAAAAAAAAAAGAATTAGGGACTTTGTCTCATTCACCATTATATTGCCACTACTCAGAAGATTACCCACATCATCATGGCTTATCAATAACTATTTCTTCAATAGTTGAATGAATATATAAATATTTTCTATATTTCAGCTCCACACATAAACATAATAGCATTTGAGAGCTCTATTGATGCAAAGAAAAAAAACTGTAGCCAAATTTTTAATATAGGCCTTTTCTAGAATATAGTAAAGTGCCTATATAATAAATAAAGGAGTGCCTGGGTGGCTCAGTCTCTGACTTGGTTTCGGCTCAAGTCATGATCTCATGGGTCAGGAGATAGAGCCCTGTGCCGGCCTCCACACTCAATGGGGAATCTACTTGAAGATTCTTTCTTTCTCTCTCCCTCTGCTCCTCCTCCCACTTGAGCACTCTCTCTATAAAATAAATAAATAAGTCTTTTTTAAAAAATTACAGTAAAGTAAAAATAATAACATGATGAAATCCATACAAACTCCAAATGGATTCAGTCACTGTCAACATTCTGCTATATTTGTTCTCTCTCCTCCTCCCCCTTTCTCTCTCTGATTCCCACTTTATTTCATAAGATAAATGTATCAAAAATTGACTATCAATTTATAAGATATAAGGAACTCTTGCATCAGTAAGTAAAAGAAACCCAAGGGTACCCAGTAGAAATATAATTTTATGAAGATATTGTATCTCTTTATACCAATCATTTAAGCCAAAACTAGAGATAATGCCGAATGTTGGTGAGAATGTGGAGAAATAAGAATCTTGTGAATCATCGGCAGACACGCATGAGAAGTTGACTGGCAGTGCTCATTGTGCTGCAGGATACATAAGTCCTCTGACCCAGCAAGTACATGACCCAGAGAAATATGTGCAGAGCTACAGAAGGAGTGATGCATGACCATGCTTATCACAGCGTTGCGTGTGGTTAAAGGAAGTTGGAAGCAACGTAAGTGCACTTTGCTAGGGAAATAGATACGGTAGATGTAGACTGTGGAATATTATGCTCAGAACAAAACATCGCAAAGAACAATATGGTTAAATCTTAAGAACATAGTGGGGGATGAGAAAGTCAGAAAAAGAATGAGATTATAATACACTGTCACTTACATAAATTTATAACATACAGAAACAAAATAACATTCTGTATTTTTCAGATACATGTATCTTTAAATGCAGTGCAGTGGATTTCTGTCTGGGAGGGAGAGGAAGATTGAAAACAAAAAGAAGAAATAAAACGAGGGCCCTTGCAGGGACAGAAGATAAGAGCATGCCATGAACAGAGAAATGTGATTGGCCCAATTTTCTGTACATAATATTTTTAAAAAACTTTTAATAAAGTAAAAATAAGAATGACATAAAAATATTTATTCATTTGTAAATAGTTTGTCTCTTAGTAATATGCCCATCAACAATGCACAAGGTTCATAGTGGGTAATCATCTCTTCATACAGTTGTTTTTCCATTGGGTACTCCTGGGTTTCTCATCATAAAATTTCAGTGTTTATAGGCACTCTCGATATGGACATGGTCAGATCAATAAGAATGTCCTATTTCATACTCACAAAACTGAAATAAAGAAAGGAAAAGAACATTACAAATAATAGGATCAACTGATATCATGTGACATCTTGACATGTGATACATATATGAGAAAGACACACCACCACTGCTGTATATCTTTGCCAAAGATGATGACCCTATATTGAATAATGGAGACACAATCAGATGAATCTGATTTTGACATTCAACATGACAACAGGCTTGGACTTTTCAAAAATGTCAATGCCATTAAAAACAATAAAAAGTTGAGAGGATTGTACTAGATCAGGGATTGGCAAACTATAGGCCGTGGGACAAATCCAGTCCGCTGCTTGTTTTGTAGCGCACAGGCAAGCACGGTTATAGTTTTAAATTTGGAGTGGAAATCATAAGAAGAAGAATATTTTGTGAGTCATGAAATTTATATGAAATTCAAATTTCATGGTCCATAAATAAAGTTTTATTGGTACATAACCACACTCATAATTTACATATTGTCTATGGCTTCTTTTGCACTATAATAACAGAGCTGAATAGTTATAACAAAGACCATGTGTGGCCCACAAAGCCTAGAATATTTGCTCTCTAAGCTTTTAGCAAAAAAAAAAAAAAAAAATTCCAACCCCTTCTCCAGATTGAAGGAGACTAAAGAAACATAATTATTTTAGGCAATGAAAGATCCTTGATTGACTCAAGGATAAGTGAAAAAAAAGAACATTATTTGGACTACTGAGAAAATTTCATTATGACATGCATATTAAACTAACAGCATTATACCAATGTCACATTTCTCTGGTCTTGTGCTTATGTGAGAGAATTTTCTTGTTTTCAGTAAATACATGCTGAAATATTAGAAGTACAATCACATGATATCTGCAACATACTTCCAAATGCTTCCAAAATTGTGTGTATTAGCATATATATGGAGAGAAAAAAAAGCAAATGTTGCAAAATATTAACAATTTGTGGGTGGATGTAAGCAAAAGCTTAATTCCTTTTGCTCTTACCCACATTGAATCCACCTTCAAAACTCACCTTAATAATATATCCAGAAACTGAGTTCCTCTCTACCGCCACCACACGAGTTCAAGCCACCATCACCCCTCACTTGCGGCAAGAGCCTCTCTTCACCAAGTAGCCTTTTAATCAGTGATCTTTAATCCTGTGAGATCATGTGACCTTCCCTTTCCAAACTACATTATGTTTAAAATAAAACCCCAGGTCCTTAGCACAACCTACAAGACCTACAATATAGCCATTGCTCCTCCCTGGCATTTCTCCAACCATTCTCTCTCACAAATTCACAAAACATGCTCCTATCTCAGAACCTTTGTACTTTCTGTTACTCCTGCATACTCCCAAAACTTTTTTTTTTTTTTTAAGATTTTATTTATTTATTTGAGACAGAGAGAATGAGATACAGAGAGCATGAGAGGGAGGAGGGTCAGAGGGAGAAGCAGACTCCCTGCCGAGCAGGGAGCCCGATGCGGGACTTGATGCGGGACTCGATCCCGGGACTCCAGGATCATGACCTGAGCCGAAGGCAGTCGCTTAACCAACTGAGCCACCCAGGCGCCCTCCCAAAACTTTTGATAATCCTAAATCTTCACATCACTCACTATCCTGCCCAGATTTGCCTTCCCAAAGAGGACTGTCCTGACCACCCTATCTCAAGTAACCAAACACCCTCTACCAGTCACTCTGTTTTCTTAGCTTGATTGGTTTTCCTCATAGTATAATGGCGGTCTGAAATTATATTTGTTTCTATTCTTATTATCCAGAATTTTTTGTTCGTCTGTTTGTTTTGCCTTTTCCAACACCCCCGTACACATCAGAATATAAACTCAAAGAGGGAAAGAATTTTTTAATCATTAGTTGTTATATTACCACATAACCATATAATTTGTTGAAGAATGGCCAAAGGCTTTATTCATTCTATTAATATTTATTGACTACCTACTATATAAGAGGTACTCTTCTGGTTACTTGGTTCACATTAGTCAATAAAACAAAAACCTGTGCCCTTATGGAGTTTACATTCTATCAGGGGATGACATCGTAAAGTGTGTGGAAAGAGAGAATCATGGGGAGGACAGATACATTCTTCTAATATTAGACACATGTCAAAGTGACTCTCCAGGCCAGTTAGTAGCCAGAATGTGCCCATTACTGCTCCATTAATGACTAACATCAACCTTAAAGGCATGGGAGTGGTTTAAAATGGAATGGGAGCCGCAGCTGGAAGGGAGGTTTGTAGGGAGCAGGGAAAGGGGTGTCAGGAGGCCCAGAGCAAACAGTATTGGCATTGGGAGGCACGAGAGGCTACATTTTCCGCAGTGTCAAAATGACAGAAATACAGTGGAATTGGCGGCTCTCAGGATTCCACCTGAGCCATTGATGTGGTAACTGTTTCCATGCCAATGAAGCTGTGGTCTGGGAAGCTAGATTTCATAAATAATTTGCACTGCATTCTGAATGGCCTTTGCACAAGTGTCCAGGAGAATGGTTTAAGAAGTGTTGTCTCGTGCCTCATCAAAACTTACTGAGAATATTGTTGTGTGTAAATTACACCTTGATAAACCTGATTTTTTTTTTTTTTTAAATCAGCCCATTGTGGAGAGAGAAATCACAGCCAAGACAAAGTTCCAGATGCCTTTTGGCTTTCTCATCCCTCTCCTATACATTGAAATAGAAACAAATTGGGCGCCTGGGTGGCTCAGTTGGTTAAATGTCTGCCTTTGGCTCAGGTCATGACCCCAGGGTTCTGGGATTGAGTCCCACGTCAGGCTCCTTCCTCAATGGGGAGTCTGCTTCTCCTTCTACCTTTCTACCCTGCTCTCTCTCTCTCTCTCTCTCAAATAAATAAATAAAATCTTTGGAAAAAAAAGCAAATTGGTTGTTTCAGTTCATTTGCATTTTAAAGCTTTTATCTCTAAGATTTTGCTTCCAGAGTAAAGAGGTTTAAGCCTCTATAAGCCAGAGCTTTAGAGATTTCAGTGAGCTTGAGTGAGAACTGCTTGGGGTAGAGGAGTGGTTCTGAATCAGAAAAGGTAAGAGTTACTTTTTCTTTCCCTGGGGTCTGCTAACTTCTTCCTGTCCAGAGGAGATGACTTCAGGCCGAAGCTGCTCAAGACCAGTACTGTAAACTGGTGGGTGTTAAAATGCTCAGCTGACATCACTGTCCTCATTCAGTTACAAGTGGTATCTCCCGGCTTGAAGCAAAGGTACCAACATACTCCCTCCTCTCAATAATGCCTTGTCTCATAAATATGGGCCCCAACATTCTCAGGTCTTACTCTGCCTACCTCACTTCCTATCCTCCTAGCATGGGTCTCTACCCCATTTCTTCCACCTGCTCAGTAGCAACAATACCATCAATTTGTGCTCTACCCCGAATCCTCCACCCACAGTTCCCTGAAAATAAGTCTCTTAGCCCAGAGTTTCTCCCGGCCCCAAACCTGTACCACCGTTAGAGGCAAGAAATGTAGAGAAGCAGAACAAACAGCTAAAGTACTTCTCCTTGTGGGTGCTTGAAACCAGACTGATAGAGTAACAACAGTATGAACACCTTCTCCAATGTACTGTTTCTACAATGTTTCATATCTCGTATTAGATGCTTCATGAATACCTTATTTAATCTTCTCTTCACAACAAACTATGGCTCAAGTATTACTGTCTCCACACTTACCGAGGAAGTAACTAAAATCCATGGAAGTTGCTTTGGGATTGGGATTCAAACCCAGAAAGTCCACCTCTAAAACTATGGTTTAGATGCTGGAGAATTTCAAAGAGAAAAATGTCAAAAACTGGATTTTCTTGTTTAAAAGAAAATTTTACTCCTACTTGTTGACTATCCTACAATTTATGCCAAATATTGGCTACCTCTTTCACGCTTAGTCTCCATCGTTGCTTGCTCAAGGGATGGGACATTCTGCTCATACAATTAAAAACAAAATAAGGAAAACACTATTGGAGATTTTAAATGCTAAATATTTGGTTCTGAAAATCGAAGACCAGAGAAATTATTTATGACTGCTTGTAGGACTGATAACTTGCAAGCACTTAGAAAATAGTGATCATCAGGCGTCTGGGTGGCTCAGTTGGTTAAGCAACTGCCTTCGGCTCAGGTCATGATCCTGGAGTCCCAGGATGGAGTCCCGCATCGGGCTCCCTGCTCAACGGGGAGTCTGTTTCTCCCTCTGACCTTCCCCCCTCTCGTGCTCTCTCTTTCTCATTCTCTCTCTCAAATAAATAAATAAAATCTTCAAAAAAAAAAAAAAAAGAAAGAAAATAGTGATCATCAAATACCAACATGAATTCATTAACAATACATTATTGTCTATCTATAGAAATTATAATTGAATGTGTAAATGAATGAATGGAAATCCAATTAGCCAACCTTCCATATTAATAGAATTATGAACTAGTAAATACAGAGAATAGCCAAGTATCGTTCATTACGTTTCAGCAAGAGATTGAACAGACACTATTCTTTGGACCAAATGGAAAAATGTAAACTGGATGATGACACTTTCATGCATATTCAGCTGATTTTCTAGATAGGTCTAAAAGATGTGAGTTTCTAGGAAACAAAACTTTTAACTTCATCATGTCTTTATCTACCTGTGATGTAGATAGAACTTCCAATGATTCTGGATTCATACTTAATCTGCCACAAATATTAGGACACTTAATAATTGGCCTTTAAGAGAAATTAGTTAATATGCTTTGAGGAAGAGATATATTGTACATTCAATTGAAAAGCATACAATAGACTTTATAATTCCTTTCAGTAGAGTCAAAAACACTATACAGGATGGCCAAAACAAGCATCCATCAACTAACTCAAGAACTTAGCCATAAACAAAAATGAAAACGTGTGGTAGCAGTTACATTCATTTGGGTAAGGCCAATTTATCAAATTAAAAATATGAATTTTTCTAAGAAAGAGTAGTCGTTTTAGTATGTTTATCATTCAGTATCACTAATAAAAGCACCTCTTAGTAGTGTAAGCATTCAATTCCCTAATTCTCATAATAATTTCTTACTAATATTTACTTTTATGAAAGATTTACTATATTTCTGGCATAAAGCTAAGTATTTTACATACATTTCCTTATTTAATCAATACACAATCATATAAGGATTTTATTTTTTTTAACTTTTATTTTATTTTTTTTTTATTTGAGAGAGAGAGAATGAGAGAGAGAGCACATGAGAGGGGGGAGGGTCAGAGGCAGAAGCAGGCTCCCTGCCGAGCAGGGAGCCCCATGCGGGACTCGATCCAGGGACTCCAGGATCATGACCTGAGCCGAAGGCAGTTGCTTAACCAACTGAGCCACCCAGGCGCCCCGTATAAGGATTTTAATACCCATTTTACAGATAATGAAACTGTATCTGTGAAGTCAATTCTTGAGGTAGAACAATTAGTTTTAAATGTTAGGCAGTATTGGGTGCCTGGATAGCTCAGTTAGATAAGCGTCTGACCCTTGGTTTTGCCTCAGGTCATGTTCTCATGGGCCGTGAGATCGAATCTGGCATCAGGCTATCTACTCAGTGCAGAGTCTGCTTAAGACCCTCTCTCTGCCCCTCCCCATTGCCCGCTCTCTCTCTCTCTCTCTAAAATAAATAAATAAATCTTAAAAAATAAAAAAAAAAAAAATACATTAAAATAAATAAATAAGTAAATGTTAGGCAGTATTATGCAAAGTTTAAAACCTTTTTTTCTCTTTTTAATTATTATTTAAAGGCTTAGAGGTGGGCAACTGGGTGGCTCAGTAAGTTAAGCATCTGCCTTTGGCTCAGTTCTTGATCCCAAGGTCCTGGGATCAGGGTTCCAGTCAGGCTCCCTGTTCAGTGGGGAGTCTGCTTCTCCCTTTCCCTCTGACCTCCCTCCTCCTCGTGCTCTCTCTCTTGCTCTTTAATAAATAAGTAAATAAATAATAAAGGCTCAGAGTTTTGGTTTTCTGCTAGGAAAATATTATTAGCTTGTACACACTCACCAAATACATAAACATATATATTTCTACATTTTATATTTGTATGTGATTATTTATGTGAATCTATGTGAACTAATTTTGTATTTTATATATGTGGTCGTTTTTGCCTCAATATGAACACATAATTGACTTGCAGTTGTAATAAAGATTCCCTTTTTGTTTGCTTTTCTCTATTAAAAATAACAAAATATGCTTGAGAATATTTCAAGCGTAAAATAAAGGAATTTGGGGGAAATTCATTTAAGCAAACATACATTCACATCCTTCTACTCTATTTTATCAAGATGAACTGGGGTTTCTTCTATATATGAACAATGAGCCTTTTCATAAATATTAAAATTTTCTATAGTTTTTGACATAACCCTCAATTCTCATCTCTCATCTCAATGAATCTCATTTTGATTTGTCAAATGTCCATTTTCTTGACCTTTATGGTTTTATATTTGATAGTTATTATACCTTTGTCCCTAGTTCTATGATTCTGAATCTTTTTAAAGTTTTGATCCCTGGTCTTTTGTTTTGTTCTTAAAACTATGACTAGCTTTTAATAATTTTAATAATGTTATAGTATATTGAGAGTTTGCATAAATCTTTCATTAGCTAATGGTGCTGTCTCACACTCACACCAAAATTAAAAATTACCATTCTAATTATCATCAATCAGGAATATTTCTTAAGATCAACCTGGTCATTCACCACTTTTTTTCCTGTATTTTTATTTTATGTATTTTTTTTAAAGATTCAGCAGTTGAATGAAAATCTTTAATCTGACACTAACATTTGATACCTTACACAAATTTGTGGCTCTGTTTTGTTGGTTTCTGCTTAGAGTCTGGCTTTCTTGTTGATTATTTTGGAAGGCTAACTACTTTTTTAAATTCTCTTTGTTGATCTGTTTTTTAATTTGTGGGAGTCCTAAAACACTGGATGCCTTACAAAGTGAAAGTCAACTAAAGTCCATGGATATAGTTTTTTTTGCACTGATGCTCCATTAGTGCTATATTAAAATCAATGGGATATACGATATATTTAATTTTTTCTTCACCTGTTCATCTTAAGCTTTTCTAATTTACCTAAATCTTTGTGTACATTCAATCTTCTTTATGATCTCTGGGGACAGGTTTAATATATTTTTAGACTATATCTGATTAAATAAAAGAATAAATGCATTCATTTATTTTTTAAAGATGCACAAACCTTGCTTTTCTCCTGGGCTAACGAGTGAGCATTCCCTCCTAAGGATAGCCAGTGAACTAAGAACAGAAATAAGAGCAGGCCTACCTATGTGTAGACTAATAAGTATTTGAAAAATCAAAGGTCAAAAGTTAGCAAAAGAAAAGACACAAGGTGGAAACATTTTCTTGTCAATAACGTATGGGTCAAAGAAAACTGACTGAAAAAGTTTCTATGAGAAACCAAACTCTGATTTTGTTTTTTCTTGGAATGAAAGTCTTACACTACTTCTAATTATCTTGTCAGTATCTCTCAATTTTCAGAAAGAGATTTTTGGATTAATTGATTACAATTAACGTTCTTCAATTTATTCAATGCTCTTCAAAGTCAGCTAGACTAAAGACCAACCCTTACAAGCTACTACCATTCTTACCCATTCTCAGGTGATTTCAAATCTGATGTGATGACGAGACACTCAATACTCACAGGCTTCCATCTTATTTATCACACTTGGTTCATTTCCTAGGACTAAAAGCCTGAGTCATTAAAAATTATATGCCCCATTTAAGCAGGTTTTCTGCTTACTTCACTCAGGGAAAAATGTTGAATGCATTTCCCCTCTTATAAAAGTGTATCTTCTTTATGATCAATCAACATTTAAAACTAGTATATAACCAGGTGACTCTCAGCCTCCCTAGTGGTGCGTAACTTCTGAGAACAGCAAACTTAATAAAGGCATCATTGCCCAATGTCCCCTTCCCATTCCCAGGTAATTATTCTTGGGGACAAAAATCTCAGAGTTGTAAATTCCATTTATCAGCCTATTCACTTTAACCCGCTTTTCTTCAGTAAATAAACTAGAACACACCTCCCTTAAATTAGTAAATTTAACCAATTGATTGTTTCAAAATAACAAATCATTTGTTCTATTTTACTGCTTCTTTTTAAAATGTGCATTTTTAAATTAAAATACATGGGTTCTAATATGGTTTAAGTGAAAGTTTATTTTAAAATAAAAGTTTGGCGGGGGGGGGGCGGAGCAAGATGGTGGAGGAGTAGGAGACCTGGATTTCGTCTTCTCTCAGGAATTCAGCTGGATAGGGATCAAACCATTCTGAACACCTACAAACTCAACAGGAGATCGAAGAAAAGAAGAGCAACAACTCTCTCATCGGAAAAGCGACCACTTTCTGGAAGGTAGGACGTGCGGAGAAGTGAATCCGAGGCGATATTCGGGAGGATAGACGGCGGGGGAGGGGCCTCCGTCGGCCGCTTCTGGCAAGTGATAGGGCCACGGAGCACAAAATCGGAACTTTTAGAAGTCTGCTCTGCCGAGGGACGTCACTCCGGTGGCTAAGCGGGGGGTGGAACCCTCCAGGACAGTGTGGTCTCAGGACCCTTGGGGACACAGAAAGACTGGGGCTGCCTGAGTGTGGCCGAGCTCCCAGGTAACGGAGCAGGGAAGCCGGCTGCAGAGGCGGAGCCCAGGCGCGGGCCCTCAGCTCGGGGTCGCCATAAACCGTGATCCGCGGCACAGTCGGGCCACTGCTCCTCCAGCAGGGACCCAACAAGCGGCAGGTCCAGGGAGACTCACCTTCTTCCCCGGGAGGAGCCGCGGGGAGTGCACCGCAGGGATCTGCTGGGTTTGGAGACTCCACCCGGGGTCGGGTGCCAGAGATAGAAACGCGCGGTCGCAGGCCCGGTGAGCACGGAGTGCGGCCGGAGAGCGGGGAGACGGGAGTGGCTGGCGGCTTTTCTCTGGGGGCACACTGAGGAGCAGGGTTGGGAGGCCACCATTTTCACTTTCGTCCTCCAAAGCTGTACGGAAAGCTCGCAGGGAACAAAAGCCCCGGAGAGCAAACCCGAGCAGATTACTTAGCCGGGAGGGGGCAAGGGCGGGGCAATTCCGCCTCCAGCGGAGACATTTGGAAACCACGGCAACAGGCCCCTCCCCAGAAGATCAGTGAGAACAGCCAGCCAAGACCAAGTTTACCGATCAATGAGAACGGCAGAACTCCAGCGCTAGGGGACTACTGCACATAGAATTCACGGCTTTTTTACCATGATTCTTTAGTCTTTCAAAGTTAATTTTTTTTTAACTGTCTTTTTGTCTTTTTATTTCTTTTTGAATTTTTCTTTTTCCCTTTTTCAACCAACATCTTATCAATTCCTTTTTAAAAAAAAACATTTTTATTTTTCATTTTTAGAGTCATATTCTATTCCTTCATAGTAGTTACCCACATTTTTGGCTTATATATATAAGTTGTTCTCTCTTTAAAATTTTGAGATAGTTTCTTCTAACAGATTAAAATATACCCTAAATCTCTAGTATATGGTGTTTTCTATTCCCCTGCCTGATCACATCCTCTCCCTTTTTTTTTCTCTTTTTCTTTTTTCTTTTTTTAAATCCTCTTCTTTCTTTTTTCAAACAACTTATCAATTCCTTTTATAAAATTTTTTATAATTTCCATTTTTACAGTCATATTCCATCCCTTCATCATATCAACCCTTATTTTTGTACATATATAAGTTTCTCTTTCTTTAAAATTTTGGGAGGCACTTTCTTCTAAAAGACCAAAATACATCCCAAATCTAGTGTGTGGCACTGATCTATATACCAGCCTGATCATATTTGATCACATTCTGGGTTTTTTTGTTGTTGTTGTTTTGTTTTGTTTTGTTTGTTTTTGTTTTTATCTTTTTCTTTTTCTTTTTATTCTTTTTCTTTTTTCTCTCTTTCCCTTTCTTATCCCACTGCTTCAGGTCTTTTCTGATTTGTTTAGAGTATATTTTCTGGGGACGTGGTTACTCTGCTAGCATTTTGTTCTCTCATTAATCTATTCTCCTCTGCACAAAATGACAAGAAGGAAAAAATCACCTCAACAAAAAGAACAAGAGGTAGTAC
Organism: Mirounga leonina; assembly: GCF_011800145.1. NCBI lineage: Eukaryota > Metazoa > Chordata > Mammalia > Carnivora > Phocidae > Mirounga > Mirounga leonina. The sequence goes on along the minus strand of NW_023270377.1, from coordinate 73,191,915 downwards.
CGACTGCCAGGGACCTACTCAATACGGACATTAGTACGATGTCAGATCTAGAGTTCAGAATCATCACATTAAAGATACTAGCTGGGCTTGAAAAAAATATGGAAGTTATTAGAGAAACCCTTTCTGGAGAAGTAAAAGAGCTAAAATCCAACCAAGTAGAAATCAAAAAGGCTATTAATGAGGTGCAATCAAAAATGGGGGTGCTAAGTGCTAGAATAAATGAGGCAGAAGAGAGAATCAGTAATATAGAAGATGAAATGATGGAAAATAAAGAAGCTGAGAAAAAGAGAGATAACCAACTACTGGATCACGAGGGCAGAATTCGAGAGATAAGCGATACCATAAGACAAAACAACATTAGAATAATTGGGATCCCAGAGAAGAAGAAAGAGAGAGAGGGGCAGAAGGTATAATGGAGCAAATTATAGCAGAGAACTTCCCTAATTTGGGGAAAGAAACAGGCATGAAAATCCAGGAAGCACAGAGAACCTCTCTCAAAATCAATAAAAATACGTCAACACCCCGACATCTAATAGTAAAACTTACGAGTCTCATAGACAAAGAGAAAATCCTGAAAGCAGCTCAGGAGAAGAGATCTGTAACCTACAATGGTAGAAACATTAGATTGGCAACAGACCTATCCACAGAGACCTGGCAGGCCAGAAAGGACTGGCAGGATATATTCAGAGCACTAAATGAGAAAAATATGCAGCCAAGAATACTATATCCAGCTAGGCTGTCATTGAAAATAGAAGGAGAGATAAAAAGCTTCCAGGACAAACAAAAACTAAAGGAATTTGCAAACACAAAACCAGCCCTACAGGAAATCTTGAAAGGGGTCCTCTAAGCAAAGAGAGAGCCTAAAAGCAACATAGACCAGAAAGGAACACAGACAATATATGGTAACAGTCACCTTACAGGCAATACAATGGCACTAAATTCCTATCTTTCAGTAGTTACCCTGAATGTAAATGGGCTAAATGCCCCAATCAAAAGACACAGGCTAACAGACTGGATTGAAAAACAAGACCCATCGATATGCTGTCTGCAAGAGACTCATTTTAGAACCAAAGACACCCCCAGATTGAAAGTGAGGGGGTGGAAAACCACTTACCATGCTAATGGACACCAAAAGAAAGCTGGGGTGGCAATCCTTATATCAGACAAATTAGATTTTAAACCAAAGACTGTAATAAGAGATGAGGAAGGACACTATATCCTACTTAAAGGATCTATCCAACAAGAAGATCTAACAATTGTAAATATCTATGCCCCTAACATGGGAGCAGCCAATTATATAAGGCAATTAATAACAAAAGCAAAGAAACACATCGATAACAATACAATAATAGTGGGGGACTTTAACATCCCCCTCACTGAAATGGACAGATCATCTAAGCAAAAGATCAACAAGGAAATAAAGACTTTAAATGACACACTGGACCAAATGGACTTCACAGACATATTCAGAACATTCCACCCCAAAGCAACGGAATACACATTCTTCTCTAGTGCCCATGGAACATTCTCCAGAATAGATCACATCCTAGGTCATAAATCAGGTCTCAACCAGTACCAAAAGATTGGGATCATTCCCTGCCTATTTTCAGACCACAATGCTTTGAAACTAGAACTCAATCACAAGAGGAAAGTCGGAAAGAACTCAAATACATGGAGGCTAAAGAGCATCCTACTGAAGAATGAATGGGTCAACCAGGAAATTAAAGAAGAATTAAAAAAATACATGGAAACCAATGAAAATGAAAACACAACTGTTCAAAATCTTTGGGATGCAGCAAAGGCAGTCCTAAGAGGAAAGTAGATAGCAATACAAGCCTTTCTCAAGAAACAAGAAAGGTCTCAAGTACACAACCTAACTCTACACCTAAAGGAACTGGAGAAAGAACAGCCAATAAAGCCTAAACCCAGCAGGAGAAGAGAAATAATAAAGATCAGAGCAGAAATCAATGAAATAGAAACTAAAAGAACAGTAGAACAGATCAACGAAACTAGGAGCTGGTTCTTTGAAAGAATTAACAAGATTGATAAACCCCTGGCCAGAATTATCAAAAAGAGAAGAGAAATGACCCAAATCAACAAAATCATGAATGAAAGAGGAGAGATCACAACCAACACCAAAGAAATACAAACAATTATAAGAACATATTATGAGCAACTCTATGCCAGCAAATTAGATAACCTGGAAGAGATGGATGCATTCCTAGAGATGTATCAACTACCAAAACTGAACCAGGATGAAATAGAAAACCTGAACAGACCTATAACCACTAAGGAAATTGAAGCAGTCATCAAAAATCTCCCAAAAAACAAAAGCCCAGGGCCAGATGGCTTCCCAGGGGAATTCTACCAAACATTTCAAGAAGAATTAATACCTATTCTTCTGAAACTGTTCCAAAAAATAGAAACGGAAGGAAAACTTCCAAACTCATTTTATGAGGCCAGCATTACCTTGATCCCAAAACCAGACAAAGACCCCATCAAAAAGGAGAATTACAGACCAATATCCCTGATGAACATGGATGCAAAAATTCTCACCAAAATACTAGCCAATAGGATCCAACAGTACATTAAAAGGATTATTCACCATGACCAAGTGGGATTTATCCCTGGGCTGCAAGGTTGGTTCAACATCCGCAAATCAATCAATGTGATACAATACATTAACAAAAGAAAGAACAAGAATCATATGATCCTCTCAATAGATGCAGAAAAAGCTTTTGACAAAGTACAGCATCCTTTCTTGATCAAAACTTTTCAGAGTATAGGGATAGAGGGTACATACCTCAATATCATAAAAGCCATCTATGAAAAACCTACAGCGAATATTATTCTCAATGGGGGAAAACTGAGAGCTTTCCCCCTAAGGTCAGGAACGTGGCAGGGATGTCCACTATCACCACTGCTCTTCAACGTAGTATTGGAAGTCCTAGCCACAGCAATCAGACAACAAAAAGAAATCAAAGGCATCCAAATTGGCAAAGAAGAAGTCAAACTCTCACTCTTTGCAGATGACATGATACTTTATGTGGAAAACCCAAAAGACTCCACCCCAAAACTGCTAGAACTCATACAGGAATTCAGTAAAGTGGCAGGATATAAAATCAATGCACAGAAGTCAGTGGCATTCCTATACACCAACAACAAGACAGAAGAAAGAGAAATTAAGGAGTCGATCCCATTTACAATTGCACCCAAAACCATAAGATACCTAGGAATAAATCTAACCAAAGAGACAAAGGATCTGTACTCAGAAAACTATAAAATACTCATGAAAGAAATGGAGGAAGACACAAAGAAATGGAAAAACGTTCCATGCTCATGGATTGGAAGAACAAATATTGTGAAGATGTCAATGCTACCTAGAGCAATGTACACATTCAATGCAATCCCCATCAAAATACCACCCACTTTTTTCAAAGAAATGGAACAAATAATCCTAAAATTTGTATGGAACCAGAAAAGACCCCACATAGCCAGAGGAATGTTGAAAAAGAAAAGCAAAGCCGGCGGTATCACAATTCCGGACTTCAAGCTCTATTACAAAGCTGTCATCATCAAGACAGCATGGTACTGGCACAAAAACAGACACATAGATCAATGGAACAGAATAGAGAGCCCAGAAATGGACCCTCAACTCTATGGTCAACTCATCTTCGACAAAGCAGGAAAGAATGTCCAATGGAACGAAGACAGTCTCTTCAACAAATGGTGTTGGGAAAATTGGACAGCCACATGCAGAAGAATGAAACTGGACCATTTCCTTACACCACACACACAAATAGACTCCAAATGGTTGAAAGACCTCAATGTGAGACAGGAGTCCATCAACATCCTAAAGGAGAACACAGGCAGCAACCTCTTTGACCTCAGCCGAAGCAACTTCTTCCTAGAAACATCGCCAAAGGCAAGGGAAGCAAGGGCAAAAATGAACTATTGGGACTTCATCAAGATCAAAAGCTTTTGCAAAGCAAAGGAAACAGTCAACAAAACCAAAAGACAACCGACAGAATGGGAGAAGATATTTGCAAATGACCTATCAGATAAAGGGCTAGTATCCAAAATCTATAAAGAACTCATCAAACTCAACACCCAAAGAACAAAGAATCCAATCAAGAAATGGGCAGAAGACATGAACAGACATTTTTCCAAAGAAGACATCCAAATGGCCAACAGACACATGAAAAAGTGCTCAATATCGCTCAGCATCAGGGAAATCCAAATCAAAACCTCAATGAGATACCACCTCACACCAGTCAGAATGGCTAAAATGAACAAGTCAGGAAACGACAGATGTTGGCGGGGATGCGGAGAAAGGGGAACCCTCCTACACTGTTGGTGGGAATGCAAGCTGGTGCAGCCACTCTGGAGAACTGTATGGATGTTCCTCAAAAAGTTGAAAATAGAGCCACCATATGATCCAGCAATTGCACTACTGGGTATTTACCCCAAAGATACAAAAGTAGGGATCCAAAGGGGTACATGCACCCCGATGTTTATAGCAGCAATGTCCACAATAGCCAAACTGTGGAAAGAGCCAAGATGTCCGTCGACAGATGAATGGATAAAGAAGATGTGGTATGTATATACAATGGAATATTATGCAGCCATCAAAAGGAATGAGATCTTGCCATTTGCAACGACGTGGATGGAACTGGAGGGTATTATGTTGAGTGAAATAAGTCAAACAGAGAAAGACATGTATCATATGATCTCACTGATATGAGGAATTCTTAATCGCAGGAAACAAATTGAGTGTTGTTGGATTGGGGGGTGGGGTGGGAGGGATGGGGTGACCGGGTGATAGACACTGGGGAGGGTATGTGCTCTGGTAAGCGCTGTGAATTGTGCAAGACTGTTGAATCTCAGATCTGTACCTCTGAAACAAATAATGCAATATATGTTAAGAAAAAAAAAAGAAGAAGAAGAAGGTAGCGGGAGGGGAAGAATGAAGTGGGGGAAATTGGAGGGGTAGACGAACCATGAGAGACGATGGACTCTGAAAAACAAACAGGGTTCTAGAGGGGAGGGGGGTGGGAGGATGGGTTAGCCTGGTGATGGGTATTGAGGAGGGCACATTCTGCATGGAGCACTGGGTGTTATGCACAAACAATGAATCATGGAACACTTCATCTAAAACTAATGATGTAATGTTATGGGGATTAACGTAAGAATTAAAAAAAAAATAAAATAAAATAAAAGTTTCTGAGAGCCAAAATTATTTGGAAGAAGAAAAGATGAATTATACCAACAGTATTCCAGCAAACAAGATGATAGCCATAAAAGATAATAAATAGAGCTTTTATGGTAACTCTTTTAATCCACAAAATGATCTTAAGAAGCAAGGTACTATCATTATCCCCATTTTACAGATGATGAAGCCAAGATGCAGAAAGGCTGATAACTATATTAAAGATCTCACAACCAGGCTAGTTTTAGTAACTTGTGATCATAGTGTTCTAAGCCTCGGAGCTCAGGATTTCATCACTATGCTGTTCCCAATTCATTCTCTATTGCTCCATCTTGGAAGTTCCCATATTTTTATTTCTTCTTCACTACAGGAAGAATTTCAACATAGTCTTCAAAAATGATTACTTTAAGATTTTGCTTACTTTCTGTCATTATACTACATGCTCCTTGAGGGTTGGAATTTTTCTTTTACTAGAAGAAGCATTCTGTGTTTCTTAATTCTTAACGTGGGGCATGTGCTATTTGACAATGTGGATGCCAATATCTTTCTGTGCTTGGTATCTCCATCTCCCACACCCACATTCTCTCCTCAGCTAAAAAACACTGACGAGGGCTGTTCATACAATGGATTATATAATGAACTTTGTAGGCATTGGTATATTTGCTATTGGTATATTTATTCCAATCAGAAACAATTCTCAAGAAGAAAGTATGAGTATTATTATGTATGTATTATAGAAGGCTTCAAGTTAGAAGGAGAAATTTGGTCAAAGGATGTTGCTTATTAAAATTCCTTCTTGGGGCACCTGGGTGGCTCAGTTGGTTAAGCGACTGTCTTCAGATCAGGTCATGATCCTGGAGTCCCAGGATCGTCCCATATCAGGCTCCCTGCTTCTCCCTCTGACACTGCCCCTGCTCATGCTCTCTCACTCTCTCTCTCAAATAAATAAATAAAATCTTTTTTAAAAAATTCCTTCTCATCTCACTCAAAGTACCAAATACCCAAGCATTTAATACAATGTTCTTTTAAAGTGAAAGGAATAGAGATCGTGAACAAGGTGTCACATAGCACCTTATTCTACCACCAATACCATGGCACAATGAAATCAAGTTTTCTCCCTCTGGGGATATGTAGCTACTGCTAGATGTAATGCTTTTGCTAGATTGAGGGAAAAGAGTTAACATTTACTGAGTTCCTCCAAGTGGCACACACTCAACTTTGTATATAATATTTCATTTCAACTTGAAAACAACCTGATAGGATATATAAGTGTTGTTTCTGTTTTTTTCAGATCAGAGAGTTGACTATAAGGTCATACTTCATCCACTGCACAGCGATGACAACAAAAATTTTGAAACAATGTATCATCCAAAAACTTAAAATGAAGAATCAAATGCTATAATTTGTTTTCTGGGAAGTGGGAGGAAGACCGCCATTGTTCCGTTTAGCAGTGTAACCCTTGATTCTGCTTTCCTTACACCTTTCATCCCCCAGGGATGTGCCAGGTTCTGTTCTAAGTGTTTTATGAATATTGACTAGTTTAATTTTCCCAGAACCCATGAAGCAGATACTCTAAGAAAACAAGGGAATGAGAGAGAAAGATGCCAAAGGTCAGAAGCTAGTAAATAGCAGAGCTGGACTTTGAGCCCAGAGAATCTATGATCCATGTCACTCTATCCTATTGCCTCTCAGGACAGATGTTGGAAACCAGAGGTCTGAAGAAATGTGTGCTGGGCCAGTCATCACGGTATGTATATCTAGACCTGACTTTACCACTAATTACTAATGACCTCATCTCTGGGCCTCACTTACCTCTTCTGTAAAAGCAAAGAGATGCTCTTAAAGGTGATAGGAATTATCAAGGAAGAGGCTGTTAAAAGGGAAAGAGGAGTTTTTGGATAAATCCATGGGGAACACTGGTGTTTAAGGGACCTTCATAATTCAATATCTTAATTTACTTTTGCAAGAACAGAGATCCTGGTTCCTAAATTATCATTCTGTCTCAAGAGTGTGCACTGATGCCTCAAAGCCTGTTAAATCAAAGCCAACCTTCTCTCTTTGGTATACAAATTCCTCTGTAACAGATGTTTCTGCTACCTTGTTTCATCTTACCCTCCAACTCAATTTTTCACTCTTTTACTGTGCTCTAACCCATTCATTTCTGCTTATTTTTTCTAATCAACAAAATTGAGAACTAAGGCCATATTATTTTCCTCCATTTATACTTTCTTCACTCAGTAATCTACCATGAACATAGGTGAATTCAATAAATACATGTTGACTTATCCATTGACTTCTGATTCGAACACCACACAAATACCTTACATGCTAAATTATCATTTCTAGGGAAGCTGGAAGCAAATGCCAAAGTGAAGTTATGTATGGTTGAATTTTACCTTGATTTTAGGTTGTGTTCCTGAATATTGAGCATTTGAAATAGGAATAATATGGAGAAATTATACTTCTAAGTGGTCATCTAGGTCATGAGTATCTTAGCAACTGAACAGTCCCTAGATCTGTGGAAGCAGTGTAGATTAGGAAAAAATGACTGGCTACGTTTACATCCTGGATCCACAACCAACCAAATTTGTTATTTTGGGCAAGGCACTTAGTATTGGTGAAATGAAAATAAAAAAAAAAAAAAAGCAACAACATAGAGTTGTGATGTAATTTGAATGAAAGAACATAAGACATTCATGTCTGACACATGTTAAATAGCCAATAAATAAACAAATGGTCTATTACTTGCTTCTGGTAGTGGTTATAAAACTGTACACATTTGTCAAAATTCATCATATAATACACTTTATATTTGCTACACACCATAATAAACCTGAATTTAAAAATAATGATGTTTTTAAATGAATAAATAGGGGCTCGGCCACCAGAATCACAACGAAAATCATGTCACAGATCCCATCTGCGGAAGGCACTACTGTGGATGAAACTGAGCCTGAGACATTAGTTATTACCACTGACACTGCTTGAGTTGCCACATTATCAGAGTAAATCCTCACCTTTCCTTCTTTGCATCTCTAGCTCCCAATTCAAAGTCCCAGGTGGATACAGCTGATTAGCTGCACTAGATCACCTAAACACAGTAACTGCCAAGGACATTGGGAATTAGAGTATCCTGTCCTCTTGGTTACTATAGTAGAAAGTTGGCCAGAACTCAGATGGAGAATTCCCAAAAATAGAAAAGAAAAGAAAAAAAAAGTCAACTCCAACATTGAGAAATCTTTCAAGTTAATTATTTTTTAAAAGGCAAACATATCAATATTACATTGGAAAAAGTATATAATAAATGGCAATATCTCTCCCCAAAATAATAAACATTTTAAAATATTAAGTATTTAATCTCACTATTAATCCATGTAAATTAAAATTGTAACATATTCTAAAATGAATTTGGTAAACTGTTTTTTTAATATGCCCAGATTTGGGGAGAGTTTGAGGAAATGAGTACTATAATAAACCAAAATATGAGTACATGTTACTATTATAATGTTTGTAGAGGGCATTTGGTAATACCTATTAAAGCTTCAGGAACTTTTATGCTCTTTGACCAAGCAATTTCACATCTAGGAATTCAACCTAATAAAATATTTTAAGAGCTATGAAAAGACAGGTACATGGATGTTGGTTCTAACAGCAAAGACTTGGGGAAATTATCAAGGTCCATTTCTAAGCAATTGATTACATAGTATACAGGATATCCTTCACTGTATATAATATTAATTGAACAAAACTGTGTTGTAAACAATTTTCATGATATGGAAAGTTGTTCACATCATTAAGTGAAATAACATGTATCCAAAATTTATGTACAGCTGATGAAATACTTCATTTACATGGAAAAATATGGAAACTATCCATGTAAAATTTCGAGTGGTATTGCTAAATACTGATATCATAAGTGATTTTGGTTTTTGTTCATCTATTTTTTTCTGAAAAATTATTTAGCAAATGTGTCTTTCATAATGAGAAAAAACAAAAAACTTCTGTTTTTTAAGTCAGACGTCTCCTCAGCCTACAGACTCATAAATAGTTTCCCTTAACTGGTCATTATGTATTTATCATCTCTGGATTTATCCAAGTCTATTTTGAAGCTAGTTCTACATTTTTCACCAAAATCACCTCTTTCAATACCAAATTCCGTTTGTTTACTACCTGCTGCAAATTGTATTTCTTTTCATTTGTGTTAAAATTTCCTCTTTTAAACTTCCAAATAAGCTTGCACAAGAAGGGAATTAACATTTATTGAACACCTACTATGTGCCAGAAACTATTTAAATCCCATTCACATATGTTAGTTCATTTGCATTTAAGTCTGGTTCCAATTATACATAACTTTCATAATTTGACAGGCATCAATCATTTTTCATTTTAGCCTGCATATTGCCAGACAGATGAGAGCAAATATTTTTAGATTGTCCTCAGATGGCAGAACTCAATTCCCTTGATTCAGTTCAGGTGCCCTTTCCTGGACCTTCTCTAGCTATTCCTCTTGTTGCAACATCCAAAATTCCATACATTGTTCTTCTGACTTTAATACCCTTTATGATAATTCCCAGAAATAGCTGGTATTTTGAGAAACATGTTGCTTTCCTGTGGAGGAATCCACCCTTAGAAATCTCTCGAGTAACCTCCAATTCACAGGAATGAAAAGATTAGTAATATATTTCAACAGCATTTTTAAAATATAAATTAAACGTACTTTTCACACATCTGAGGCCCCATTAATGATGTAACAACAAATGCTTCCACGGCAATGTATCTCCCAGTTTCTTTTTTTTTATGAGGTTTCTACCTTTTGGGAGATGGTCTTATTCATCCTTTTTCTGTGCCTTGTCTGCACAACAAAAAAGATATGGCTCTATCCCAAATTGATCTGGAAGCCCCAAGCAATATAATTATTATTAAGCAATGCCTTCGTTTCTAGGGTCAGGAAAAACCCCAAGGAATGAAAAATGGGGACTAAACTTGTTCATTTAGTTTGGCAACATAGTAGGTTGTCATTAAGAGGTACTGGTTAAAAGCGACCAGAATTCCCTCTCTCTCTCTCTCTCTCTCTGTTACTCTGTCTCTCTCAATCTCTGTCTCCCTCCCTACTTTTCCAGCAAAACAATGTAAAGTCATTAGGGCAATTAACACAAAAGCTTCTTGAAAATATGATTGTGCAAAAGATGGCAGCGAGTCACAGAGTGACCTTAGTAACCCTATGGAGTAGGTCTTTCTGCAAGATCAACCTAAAAACCTCCAGTTTCTATTCTTTAGGAGTTAATGAGCTAAGGAAATTTGATAACTAACACATGACTTTATATCTCAATTTTAAAGCTTTATTACTGCAATGAATATGGATACTGGTCCATAGAGCCAAACCCAAAAAGGACTCCAAATGAAGCTAATGAAAATTATGGGGCACACCAAGAGGAAATTAAGCAGAAGTCCTAAAATAAATCCAATACTCTATAAAGCTGTACATGAATGCCGGTGTCTGTGAAAAGGATTACCATATGCCTTATAGACCAACCATACTATGTGAGGTTTTTACTGTAAAACTCACAGAATCTAATTGATTCTCAAGGCTTTAAAGAAATTAGAGTTCATCTAGCCAAAATTCTACCATATTTATAAGATTCCTCTTCAACAAAAACATCAAGCAACCACTGGTCTATGCTTAAACTTGCCCAGTGACAGAGAGCTTATTAAATCCTGAAGCAGCCTATTTCAGCTCCAGAAATCTCAAATCACTAGAAAGGTCTACTCTTACTAAATTGAAATCTGCTACTCTGATCTTTCTATATCCACCATCTAGGAAGAAGGCACATCTGAGAGTTTCCTAAAAATGTATGCATATTTTTCTTAAAAATTCCCAAAATGTATGTATATATACATATAAATATTGTGTGCGAGTGCATTTTTCTGTATCAAATGTCCAAAGTATTCATCAGCTTATCAAAAGTGTCTATGATTCAGAGAACTTAAAAGTCACTGTTCTGGGGGTTAACACAGGTCTGTTCCGCACGAGAGATATTTGAAGACAATTGTATGTATACCTGTGAGTCTTCCTTTTCCAAGCCAACCATATGAAATTCCTTAACCTGTATCTCATTTCAGTAGCTCATTCGGCTCACTCTATTTCTTCAGGATGTTCAATGTCATCTGTTCAGTGTCCCCCAAACCAGACGCAAGAGGCCAGGCGTTCTGAAGCACAAGCAGAGCAAGCTTGTCCCTCCCTCACCACTCCCTGCTATTTTCTGGATGCTCTGCTTCTATCACAGAAGCCTAAGAACTCAACTGTTTTCATCAACCGGACAGTTGCTAGCTCTGTGGCCATACCGCCCTTAAGCCGGTTATAACTGCAATTAAACCTGCTCCTTCTCATTCCTGCTTCTTACAACTCTTTCTCCATAAACAATTGAATACATGGATTGGATTTCGGTAGAGCTATCTTTAGCCCCTGGACACAAAATGCTGCTTTCTACAGATCTCAGAATCAAATCTTAGTTTAATTCGAAGGGATGCAGCCTATGAGTGGGAAGAGTTCCTGTGTCAGAGATCTTTTGCTGTGGCCTAAATGCCGCCCCTAATGAACACAACCTCTAATGATCCAAAACTGAATCCTCAAGCACGATACTATTACTCCACTGACATCGTAGATGCAGTTTCGGGTGCTTCACATTGCCTGATTTGTGCCTCATTGCAGTGTCATCCATCACAGAATTTGAGCTCCTTGCTCCAGAGATGATGCACTGATTTTCAGACTTTTTTTCTGAATGATGTGATAGGAGCCAGCAAAATGCAGGCTGATTCATAAGTCAAGCACAAGGAAATGACAACGAGATGGGTTATACGCATATGAGAGAAAAGCAAGTTCCATCAAAACCCCACCAAGTTATCCATACATAAGCATGGGTTTTTCTTTAACACAAGTGAGAATTAACAGAGAAGAAAAGAGTAAAGCAGATCCAACGAAGATTTTTGTCAAAGCAACTGTTCGGGCCTGAGAGGCTCCGCCAGCTGTCTGGTTGAGTGAGGAATCCACAGCCATGGCCCGCTGGTTTGCAAAGCTGGGAAAGGAGTCAGAACTGAAACCTCATTGCCATAGGAACACAAACTTCTGCATTTTCCTTTTCCTCATAAAACCATACATGAGAACTGCTAATAAGTTTCACATTTCTTGGCTTTATAAGAGAAAAATCTTAAGATGTGCATAACTTGGCAGTATTCTTCAAGTTGGAAGCTTGATGGAGTTTTCAGTGTATTGCTACAGGATGTGTCCTTCTTACTCATTAAAAAAAAAAAAAATCAAGAGAAGAGTTGATACATGAAGAAAAGCCACACAGGTTCTAAGCCAGTAAGAATAAAAAAATAAAATAACCCTTTTTTTTTCATCTTAAAGATTTAAACAGACTGTTGGATAGCCATATCTAGCTAATGGATTCATTGTCGTATGGACTCCTTCAACGTGTTCAATTATATCAGGCCTAGTGATCCAACTTTCCATCACTTCTAGGTATTATAACAATCTTTTCTTGTAAGGAGAGCCAATTACATTGTTTTTGATATAATAAGTATATATTAATATCTACCTTACTACCCACACAAAATTGGTCTAGGTTTCAGGGGAAAAAATGGACGACTAAGAGAGTTCTTGTCTTCAACGAGTTAGCTCAGCCTGGCAGGGGAGACGGTCTAGTCAGGGAGATGCCCAGACCAAAATGCAGTGAAGCAAGTACAACTTTTCACACATGTTGCACAGAGCCTAATTAACCCTATCAGGTCTTAAAAGTTTCCATCACAAGAAAGTAAAAAATGTAACAACGTGAGGTGATAGACATTAACTGAACTCATTGTGGTGATCATTTCACGATATATGGACACATCAGATCATTATGTTGTATACCTTAAACTGATACAAGGTTTGTTATATGTCAATTATATCTCAATTACACTGTAAAAAATAGAAACAAAATAACAACAAACAACCTATCAGAAAGTGGAAGCTGGGGGAAAGAGGGACACCTTCCCTGATACCAACAACTAAGTTTTGAATCAACAAAGTAAGAGTTGACCAGTCAGACAACATGAAAAAGAACATTCTTAGCAGAGATGAGACTGTGCATTGACTGGTTCACAAATTTAGTCAAGAACCAGGGAGCCTTCATATTGCCAAGAGTACATGGCTTCTAACATAACACTGTGTGAACTAATACAGTGATCAATCTCAATCTTGATTACATGAAAATGCAAGGGAAATAAACTCTAAATAAAACGAGCTTTTTACAGGCTCTAAGTAATTGCCATGAATCTTTCTTCTCTTTGGTATTTGAAATGTGTGAAATATTGATAAAAAAAACAGACATTTGTGAATCTGTTTGATGACATCTCATCAATAAAACAACAAAAATGCCACAGTAATTATCATTTATCAAAAATTTGTATTTTTCCAGCACTTATATTCCAACTTTTCCCCATTCTTCCATTGAATGTGATTATTTTTTATGGACACAGTATGATATATTGTCAATTAAGATGCTATATATGTTATTTTTATAAATTAGGAATTTTTTAGCTGGAGCTTTTGTTGCCATGTCACTTTGAATGAATCACCATGAAATGTGTCTCTTTTCCCTAGCCTGGAAATTAAGAAAGTACAGCTATATTTAGGACAAAATCACCTGTGAATCTTAAAGAAAATGGATTTATTTTGTGTTATGAAATGGACAGCACAGTCACAAATGATAGGGTAAATTTGAATTACTTAATGCATAAAAATAGATGTGTCTCATATTAACAAACAGCATGTAGAGAGTGGTAAAGCCAATATTCTGACAGTTCTCACTAACTAATGAAAGTGGGTTTTTTAATAAAGGGCTTAATTGTGGTGAGACTCATTCCTAGGAAACTCTTCATACTTAGGCTTCAGAGAAGCTTTAAATATCTGATGCCAAAGAAGGGGAAAATGCTATGAGTGGGAGATTCAATTACCTAATTATTATTAAATTTGCTAGAAAGAATTAGTACCACTCTTTTCTTATCATGATGAAGCTAAAATGGCAAAAGCTAGAAGTAATTCCAGGATTTTCATTATGTTATCTATTCGACAATCTCTGGCATATCTCGGCTCATGAATTAATACCTTGCTTACGAGTGACTTCTCTCCCGGTAGGATGAGCGTTACCTTAAGTCGAATGCTATATTAAGTAGATATGAATTTGCAAAATCAAAGTTATAAAAAGAATCTGTGCTATTTTACCCTTATTATGTATCATCATTGAACAGTTCTAATATATAATTTAGGGCACTTCATTTTAGTCTTTACATTATTTTGAGAAAATTACACACATCCTTTCCACATTATAATGTATGAGAATTCTATTTCTATAACATTTGTTTCCTCGGTTATAAAATAACTTCAGAATGCTGGTCAATTTATTGGTGCCAAGGCTACTTTGATCTAAAGCGGCATTGAAACTGAAGGATTGTTTTTTATTGGCAGCTACTTAACATACTCTCATTTTATGCACAGCTCACACAGTGGGATGCAGCTGTTCACGCAGTACCCCAGCCTACCAAAGAAAATTATGTAAAGTGCGCTGTTTGTCCTTTCCCCTGTGCTCTCAGAGAGGAAAGGTATTCCAGCTTCAGCTTCACATCAAAGTTACCACCACATAATGCTATGATCGGCAAAGCTGATACATTTTTAGGAACTGCCAATTATACCGTTACAAACCAAAAAACTACTTCACTCGAATAAAATAATAATAACTCTAGCAAACGGACTTAAAATATTGGGCGGTTTTTTCCATGTGGTTAAAATAGTCATTGAACTATTGATAATCTGCTATAATTGCAAAACGATTTGGGATGTATCAAAGAAAATGAACAATAAGCCTATAAATCAGGCTTGCCACACAAGAGTATCATGTGGCATGTATATCTGTAATGTTAGCTGGCACTCTGTAAAGCTTAAAACATGGCATAGCAAATGGTAAATTTACTATTACGTTTTAAATTAACAATGGGATTTGCAGGCTGATAAGACTAAAAAGGTATAGCCATGTCATTCAATCTTCCTCATTAAATCCTTCCCTTTTTATTTAGGCCAACCTGACAAAAGTGCTCTGTTTTGAGGGGAAACTGAGGCTTGAGGGCGCCTGGGTGGCTCAGTTGGTTAAGCGACTGCCTTCGGCTCAGGTCATGATCCTGGAGTCCCTGGATCGAGTCCCGCATCGGGCTCCCTGCTCTGCGGGGAGTCTGCTTCTCCCTCTGACCCTCCCGACCCTCTCCCCTCTCATGTGCTCTCTCTCTCAGTCTCTCTCTCAAGTAAATAAATAAAATCTTTAAAAAAAGAAAAAAACTGAGGCTTGAGGTGAAGCCCCTTGCAGAGGGGGACTGCCTACCGTGCTGTCCACATAGTTTAGCCTAAGGTAGCATCAATGGCCTGTGGGGCAGGGCCAGGCAGCAGGGGTGGGGCACCCATGAACTTGGCCTCAGTCATGCCAAAAAAAAAAAAAGTGTTCTGTTTTGGTTTGTTCTACTTTGGGCCCTCTCATAGGAAATTCAGTACCTTTTTCTCATCTGCCTTAGATGCATTCCCTGGGCTCACATAGTTGCTTGTTCAGGACCTTGCAGCACATACTTCCCCAGCCCCTGTCTGTTGTGCTTTATTGACCTCCCTGTCACCCACTAGGCTGTCCCTCCCCTGAGGACAGAAGTAAAGAAGTCTTTCTTGACTTTGCATCCCCAGGGCCCAGGACAGTGCCTGGAACATAGTATTTGCTTATGAAATACTAGGTAGGTAAATAAAACAACCAACTCAAGGGGGAATAGAGTTCAATATCATGTGAATTAATATTAATAACTTGTCCTTGTCTCTGTCATTATCCAGTCTCTCCACTTCTCTCATTGTTCTCACTCCCTCCTCTGGGATCTCCTACCTTCTCCCTCGCAAAAATGCTATGTGTAATAACTATTACTTACAAAGTAAAAAATAACCTAGCCAGCATCTCCCAGAGAGCCTGTAGTATAGTATATTCCCAATAAGCAATTTTTAAATAAAGGAAAGGAGCGAGCAAAGTGGGGGAGAAAGGAGAGATAATAGTCAAAAAAAATCTTTAGATATGCTATATTTTTAAGGTTTATCACAGTATAAAGCAAAGTTATTACCTTGCCCTGTCCTCCTTTGATGGAATTTATTATCAGTTTGGTACAAACCATTTACATTTTTACAAAGCAACCATGATGATTAGTTTTTGGTTAAGATTTGACACTATTGATATTCAAACATTTCTAGTAACATAAAAAAATATGCTTGGGTATTATATACCTCTCGAGTTCTTCTCTGTAACTCCTCTTTTCTTATAATTTTCTCAAGATTAAACATGATTTAAACGAAGGAGATAGAAGCCACATTGAGAAAGATTGTAGCCCATTTCTCTGACTAAGAAATAAATATGCTCCTTGTCTATCAGACTGTCAGTTTGTAGGGAAATCAATTACACCAAATGATGCTCAAAACCCCGGGAGTGTAAGAAAAGTCAAACCCACACCCACCCATCCGCTTTAGGTGAGGAAAAAATAAACAACATGTGGAATCTGGATTATGGGTTCAGTTTAATTCAATCAATGTCTGAATATTTGTTTAATTCAATCAATGTCTGAATATTTGTTTCCTAGATGTTTGTTAAATATTTGCATGGGGGAATCAGGTTAATTAATGCATAAAAGTAGTCTGACTTCAGAGTAACTTTCTGTATAATTAGGAAAGAAGAAAAGCTAGAAATGTCGACTCTTTATGAAAGTCGATTTCTCTTCTGTGCTGACCAAATATTAGGAAAGAGACAATTTTGGGCAAAGATAATTCATTTTGAGAGCAGATGATATAAGTGATATTTTCTGAGTTTTGTTATAATTAATTTTTCTAGCCTAGCAGGTATTAGTAGATGTCTATGATTGTATTAGGTATAACTTTTTAAATAAACTCTTGCCATTGAAATTGTCATTGTTTTCACTTAAAAGCTTATGTAATTATAATTAAATAGAGCTATGGTGTTGGTTACTTTGCTTTTTGACATACTTTTTAAGAGAATTGAATCCACACAAAAGAAATTTTTCATTTGGGAGAGGATTTTACAGAGATGGTTTAATTTGTTGACAGTAAAACTCACCCAGTCCAGCAAAATATTTTCCATGGGCATACTCTGAATCACTGATATTTGTCACCTTAAAAAGTGTTTTCAAATTGTTGCAAAGCGGTGTGAGATATTGACAGCACATCTTTTATCTGCCGTATGTATAGAAACTTAGAATCCAAATCGCTGCTGTCTCTAAAACCCCAGGTAATGTGCATCCAGGATCAGGTCCCACAGAGTGGGTGATTCCCTGCTCCACAGGACTAAACCAGGCCCAGTCATTCCTGCCCATCCACAAAATACCACCCTTGTCCCCATGTGCCATCATTCTTGAAATTCTCTCTTCAGAAATTCATTCATTTGGGTTCAACATTATCTTCTGATTTAAAAATCCTATTAACCCATAAAAATCATAAATCACAAGACTGAAATCAACCCTTGAAATCATGTATTTCTACCTCCATTGTATTGAGATACTGTGCCTGATGATAACCCTGGTTAAGTATTAAAAAATGGTAGGGAGGAAGAACAGGATACAGATAGAGAAGGCCATGGGTATCAAAGATAGAGGTCATCTTATTCACCATTGTTAGAAACTAGTGTTGGTCTACTTAGCTAATGCTGCCCCTATCTTGACACACTATTTAAAAGATGGATTTGGAAGACAAGAAGAACCACCACCTTCTGGCTATATAACTTAGGTAAGATTTGTCATCTTTTTAGCTTTGGTTCCTTATTATAAATAGAAGACAAATAAGACCTGCCTTTAATGGTTGTTTTTTTTTTTTTCCCTCAAGTTTTTATTTAAATGCCAGTCAGTTAACATACAGTGTAATAGTAGTTTCGGGGGTAGAATTTAGTGATTCAACACTTCCATATGTCACTCAGTGCTCATCACAAGTGCCCTCCTTAATGCCCATCATTTATTTCACCCATATGGCTACTCCATCCCCTCTGATAACCATCAGTGTGTTCGCTATAGTTAAGATTCTTGGTTTGCCTCTTTTTTCCCCACATGTTCATTTGTCTTTTTTTTTCTTAAATTCCACATATGAATGAAATCATATGGTATTTGTGTTTCTCTGACTTGTTTCGCTTAGCATAGAGTTTCTAGCTTCATCCACATCATAGCGTTTTTATGGCTGAGTAATACTCCATTGTATATAGATACCACACCTTCTTTATCCATTCATCAGTCAATGGACATTGGGCTTTTTCCATAATTTGACTATTGTTAATAATGCTATAAACACTATATATTAACTAACTTGAATTTAAATTAAAAAAAGAAAATTTACACTTAATATATAACTTACTATAAGTTTATTTTAAGAACATATGTGCAAATGACATATCTGATAAAGGGTTAGTATCCAAAATATATAAAAGACTTATAAAACTTAACACCCAAAAAACACATAATTCAGTTAAAAAATGGGCAGAAGACATGAATAGACATTTTTCCAAAGAAGACATACAGATGGTCAACAAACACATGAAAAGATGCTCAACATCACTCATCCTGATACAAATCAAAACTACAATGGGATATCACTTCCACCTGTTGGAATGGCTAAAATTAACAACTCAGGAAACAACAGCTGTTGGTGAGGTTGCAGAGAAAGGGGGACCCTCTTACACTGTTGGTGGGAATGCAAGCTGGTGCAGCCACTCTGGAAAACAGTATGGAGGTTCCTCAAAAAGTGAAAAACAGAACTACCCTACAATCCAGCAATTGCACTGGAGATATTTACTCAAAAGATACAAAAATGTTTGTTTTAAGGAGAAAATGAAATGAAATTTTGTGATAAGTTTTGGTTTATTCTCTTCTTTTTCTTTTTCTTTTTTTTAAGTATCTTCAAACTATATAAAACATGTGGTGCCAAACTTTACCTGAGGCTACTTTTCTCAAAAGTGAAGTTGTTATTCATTTCTTTGGCAATTCCTGGTAGCACCATCAAGGGTGTTGAACTACTACTCAATTGTATTTCAACTTGGATTCTTAAGAGCGCTAAACCCACATGATTACTCATAACTATTAGTATGTATGTCCCATAAGGGCAAGAATTTTAGTTTTGTTCGTAGCTGTATACCCAACATTTAGACCACAGCCCAGCACATAAGGGAGCACATAAATAATCATTAAATAAATGAATGAATAACTATCATCCTGTATCTCTACAACATTGGGAGAGGCTTTATAAGGAAGAAAAGCCCATCATGACTCCCAGTAAGTTCATTTTATGTAGACATGCAAAGGTTGTAATACTAAAAAAAAAAAAAAAAAAAAGTGGAATTGTGAAGAGGAAAAGAAAGCAAAGAACATCAGACAGCATTTCTTGTGTATCTATTTGTGCCAAGGATTTTATGGACATTGATTTTAAGTCTCACAGCACCCTCTGCGAAAGATTTTATCATCTCCATTCTAAGGTAGGGACACTGATGGGCAGAGATATTAGGACTTGCCTACCAGAACAATACTGGTTGTTGTAAATAAAATTTAAACCCTAGGACTATTTGACTCAACAATCCACTTCCCTTTACTGTACCATGTCCCCTCAAACTTACAAAATAGAAAAAAAAACCTTACTGACAAGCCCTAATGTCCAGGTGGAATAGGAGAATAGGGATAGTAGAAGACAGTTTCACCAAAAAGGAACATAAACATTTCTGTTTTCAAAGCTGACATGAGTCTAAGAAAGTGTTTCAGAAACACAATAATGAAAACTCATGTCCAAACTTCATTGGTTTTAACTTTATTTTAAAAAATTTTTATTGAGATATACCATTCTAATTACAACATAATCAATTACAGTTTACTGAGTTCACACCCATTAATGATCATACCAAACAGAGAAAATCTTCACTGGCAAATTCTGATGTTCTCCCCATTAGAATTTTCAAATGACTTTGAGTATTCATCTCAGTGTTGTAATTGATTTCAACAGCTTATGCTCTAACAGCATGGTTACAATTTCTAGAAAGTGCACCTAATGATTCAGCAAATGAATCATTAGGCAAGGTAGGAGGCTAACCAAAAGGCTGCATTTTGGCAGCCCCCAGTGTAACCTGTGACTGTAGGAGAACTTGGGAGTACCTTCATCTGAGACACACTGAGTGCCATGGATCAGAGCTTTACCTCAACAAGTTGGAGAAAGTCACACTGCACCCTGGGGAGGAATAAGCTAAACCGAACTGAATTAAAGTCTATTAGATTGATCAGACAGTATGCTAATAAGCAATCTGCTTCCTAAGTCACATTATCTAACCTGATTGAAAGGGGCATGGCTGACACCTGCAAATGAGTTTTAGACAGTTGATATATGGACACAGAACATACTTGGGCAAATCCAAACCAGACCAAACTAAGTCAAACTAGTGTTTAAGTCACATTAATGTTAACTAGACCAGATACCCAGAACCTAATGTAATACATGCAAGCCAATGTGATATATATATACTGTTAACAAAAAAGAAAAATACTTTGCTATATATAAGTCAACAAACGTTGGTTTAACAATTATCACCAGGTGCAGTTGTAAGGGAGGAATGAACCAAAGGAGAGTTAAGCCAGGTGAGTGAACTGGGAAAATCAGAAGTAAAAAATTGACAAAATAAAATTGGGCAAACCTAACCATAAATGGTGAACGGACAAGAAGCATGTCTGCATCCTTTTCAACTAAAGAGCAATTCTAGTACTTCCACAGTTATGCTTGCTCAGAACTTTGAAGGAAAACTACTTACTACAAACCCTTTTGCCTATACAGCATAATTTGCAAATATTAACAGAAAGATTCAAACAAAAACAATGAATTAAAATGTGTTGATGACTTCATGAAACAGCTGGAGTTCTATGGCTAAATTGAAATACCGTCCTCATTTTGTTTGTATAAGAAAGCATCAATTGTCTGCCAACATGATGACCTGCCCTCTTAAATAACGTTATGAAGGTTTAATTTATTGGCCATAAAATACACCCTTTATATATTTCAGTTACTTTTAGCAAATGTATAGAATTATGCAATATTGCCACAATCCTGTTGTAGGACATTTCTATTACCCTAAGAAAATCCCTCATGCCAACTTACTGCCAAATGCTGCTCCCACACTCAACCCCAGGTGACCATTGATCTGCTTTCTATTTCTATAGATTTGCCTTTTCTGAAGTGTATTTAAATAGAATCAAACAAGCTGTTCTTTGTGTCAGACTTCTCTCACTGAGCATAATGTTTTTTAATTACTTCCATATAATAGTATGTGTCAGTAGTCTGCTCCCTTTTACAGCTGAAGAGTATACCATTGTATGGATACCACCACATTTTGATACAACAGCCATCAATTGATGAACATTCGGATTGTTTTTTGGGGAGTTCTTGTGAATAACATTGCTATGAGCATTTGTGTACAAGTCTTACATGGATGTACGTTTGCATTTCTCTTGAGTAGAGACTAAGAGTAGGATTGCTAGTACGTATGGTAATTTCATGTGTAACTTCTTAAGAAACTACTAGATTGTTTTCCAAAGTGCCTGTACTACTCCATTCCCACCAGCAGTATATGAGAGTTCAAGTTTTGCCACATCCTCACCAACACTTAACATTGTCAATCTTCTTTAATTACAGTCATTCTTGCAGGTATATAGCAGTATCTCATTGTGGTCATAGTTCTTATTTCCCTAATAAGTAATGATGTTCAGCATCTATTCATGTATTTATTAACTTTTGGATATCTTCTTTGGTAAAATGTCTATTCAAGTATTCTGCCTATTTCTTAATTAGATTGTCTATCCTCTTATTTTTAAGTTGTAGGAGTTCTTTATATATTCTTCATCCAAATGGTTTATCAGATATAGGATTTGCAAATATTTTCTCCTGGTCTTTGTCTTGTCTTTTCATTTATTAATTGTGTCTTTGAAGATCTAAAAGTTTTACAAACTCCAATTTATCCATTTTTGTTTTCTTCTACGGATCCTGTTTTTGGTATCAAGTCTAAGAAGTATTTGCCTAGCCCAAAGTCAGAAAGATTATCTTTTTTGTTTTCTTTTTGGTTTATCATGTTAGCTTGTACATTTAGGTCTAATGATCTATTTTTATTTAACTTTTGTGTATGGTGTGAGACAAGGTTCTACATTTGTTTTTGCATATGAATATTCCATTGTCCCAGTACAATTTGCTGCTAAGACTATCTTTTCCCCATTGAATTGCCTTGGAACCCTTACTAAAAATCAAATGACCTTAAATGTAAGGGTTCATTCCTAAACTCTCAACACTGTTCCATTGATGTATATGTCTATCCTTACAGTGATACCACACTTGATCACTGTTGCTCCACAGAAAGTATTAAAATTAGGTACTCTACGTCCTCAAATACATTTTTTTTCCTCCAAAATTGTTTAGGCTATTATAGGTCCTTTGCATTTCTATATAAATTTTTAAGATCAGTTTATGAATTTTTACCAGGAAAAAAAAGCTTTCTGGGGTATTGATAGGAATTGTGTTATATATATAAATCACTTCAGGGATGACTGCCATCTTAACAATATTGAATTTTCCAATTTATGATGTGATCTTGCTATTTATTTAGACATTCTTTGGTTTCTATTAGCAATATTTTATAGCTTTTTTTAATATATCTTACATTTCTTTGGTTTAATTTATTCTTTTTTTTTTATCCTACTGTGAATGGATTCAATTGTTTTTCTTAGAGAGAGAGAGAGAGAGAGCACAGGGGATGGGAGGGACAGAGGGAGAAGGAGAGAGAGAGCATCCTCAGCAGGCTTCATGCCCAGTGTGGATCGTGATCTGAGCCAAAATCAAGAGTCAGATGTTTAACCAACTAAGCCACCCAGATGCCCCTAGAATCAATTTTTTAATTTCATTTTTTTCTAGTATATAAAAATACAATTAATTTTGTCTGGATGTTATATTTTGTGATCATGCTAAACTCATTTTTAAGTTCTAGTAGGTTTAGTTTGGCTTTTGTCTCATTGTATTCCCTAGGATTTTCCATATTCTAGGTCACGATGGCTGCAAATAAAAACAGTTATACTTCTTTGAAATTCCCTATTGTATGATTTTATTTAATTTCTCTTGCCTTATTGCTCTGGCTAGAACCTCCAGTACCGTGGTAAATAGAAATCTTACTAGCATACATTTTTGCCATGTTCCTGACCTTTTGTGAAAAGCAGAGTTTCACCATTAAGTATAATGTTAACTGCAGATTTTTTATAGATGCCCTATATCAAGTTAAAGAAATTCCCTTCGATTCCTAATTTCTTTAGAGTTTTTAATCCATGAATGGATATAGGATTTTATTAAATGCATTCTCTGCATCTACTGAGATGATTATATGGTTTTGTCCTTTATTCTATTTATATGGCATATTACATTAAATGATTTTTGTATCTTAAATCAACCTTATATTTAATGTAGTTATTGATATGGTTAAATTGACATCTGCCATTTTGCAGTTAATTTTTTGAATATGCCATTTTTATTCATCTATTCTTCTTTTACTGCTTTCTCTTACACTAAATCAATATAATATATTGTTTTAAATTTTATTTATTTTTAATTATATATTTTAATTTTTAGTAGCTGCTGTGCAGATTACACTATGCATCTGAACTATTCACAATCTGCTTCATTTAATATTGTCTTAAATCCAGCAAAATAGAACAACTTTGATCCAATGTCATTCCATTTACCCCCTCTTTGTGTTATTACTCATATATTTCACTGATGCATTTAATAAAAAAAATACAGTGTTATAATTATTGCTTTAAAATCTTACATATTTCAAAGATAATAAGCAAAGAACATATGTATTTATACAGTCTTTTATATTTATCAACATATTTACATTACATTGTTTTTCATTTATTTCTGTATATCCAAATTACCATCAGGTGTCATTTTTTTTTTTTCATCCTAAGGAAGTATTTCCTTTAGTATTTCTTGTAAGGCAAGTTTAGCAACAAATTCTTTTAGTTTGCACTTTGAATCATCTTTATTTCTTCTTCAGGTATGAAAGATAATTTTGCTAAACATAACATTCTTTGTTGACAAGATTTTTTTCTTTTTTTGTGTGTCTTTTTGCACCTTGAATATGTCATTCCATTGCCTTCTGGCCTCCAGTGTTTCTGAAAAGAAGTCACTTATTTAGCATGTTATAGTTCTTCTGTATATGATGACGATTTTTCTCTCATCACTTTCATCAGTTTGACAATGATATGTCTAGAAGTGTATCTATTTGTGTTTATCCTACTTGGGCTTCATTGAGATCCTTGGATATATAAATTAATGTTATTCATTAAATTTGAAAATTATTCAGCCATTATTTCTTCAAATCGTTTTTCTACTTCTTTTTCTTTATCATCTACTTCTGACACTCCCATTACACATGTGCTAGTACATTTACTATTGGACCATAAGTCTCTGAAATTCTGCTCATTTTTACTCAAATTTATTCTCATTTTTCTTAATATTGGTTGATTTCTTTTGCTATATCTTCAAAGTCACTGATTTTTTATTTTTGCCATCTCAAATCTGTTGTTTAGCCCACCTAGTAAATTTTTCATTTGGCTATTGTACTTTCCAATTACATAATTTCCACTTAGTTCTATTTTATAGCTTCTATTTTTTATTGATATTTCATATGTGTTGAGTCACCATCACCATATTGTCCTTGAGTTCTTTAAACATAATTGCATAGTTGCTTTAATTCTATTAAAATAACTACTTTGACATCTTTTCTGCTAAGTTTAACACCTGTGCTCATTCAGAGTTGATTTATATTGGCTGTTAATTTCTTCCTAAGTAAAGGAAAAATACTCAGGAAAAAACTTTTGTTTTTTTATGCGTTTTGTATAATGTTTTGTTGAAAACTAGATATTGTAGATAATGTCTAACAACTCTGGATTCTGATCCCCTCTTGAGGATTGTTGTTGATTTTTTTTTTTTTTTTTTTTTATGACTTGCCTGGACTTACTCTGTGGAAACTTCCTTTCCCCTGCAGAGTGGAAACTGATGCCTACGCTCAATATTTTTTTTTAAACCTACTTTCCCTGGAGTCATCCTGACTGCATAACAGCCAACCAATGCTTGATCAGAACATGTGTTCAAACATCTTCAACTAATAAAGCTTCCACTTCTGCTGCTAGATCTATACGTGAATTGTAAAGCTCCTTTTAAGTCTTCCTTGGCTTTTACTTTTCACACCCCTCTCTAGGGTTTTTCCTGCTTATGTGCACAGCCTCCCAGTCAGCAATGAGGTATAGAGAACTTATTTAGCCCCTGAGTTGTTATCACTTTTCCAGGATCTCCCTATTAAATACTGTGCTTATCAGTTTGTCTATTTCTGCACTAAACAGGACTATTCCCCTAGCCTAGGAAAACTATAGGTTTTCTCCATTCATTTTCTTCTGAGTTTGATTGATAGTGGCAACACCACATAGGTTTTTTATCCTCCACTCCAAATTAAGCCAGGCTTCTATGGCAGTGAAACATGTTTTTACAGCTAACGCTGCCCTGCTTGTATTACTGTGCTAACCAGGCTGAGGAATAGTGGGGAAGTTAGGCAGAGAAAGAAACATCCCCAGACAGGAATACTATAAATTCCCACTGTTCTTACTTAACATTCTACAGTTTTTTATGAATAAACATTTCCCAATTCATTTTTTACCTTTAGTTGACTTCTAGAGGTTGTTTTTGACAATTTTATCCAATTTTAAAGTTGGGCTTTTTTTTAATTGTCAAAGGAATATTAAATATAAGATAGATCCTCTTAGATTTTTAAGCATACAATACAGTATTGTTAACTATAGGCACAATGTTGTACAGCAGATCTCTAGAACTTACTCTCTTTCAAAACTGAAACATTATACCCATTGATTAGCAACTCCTCATTCACCCCGACCCCTCTAGCATCTAGCAACTACTATTCTACTCTCTGATTCTATGAATTTTATTATGTTAGACACCTCATATAAGTGGAATCATGTAGAATCTGTCCTTCTGTGACTGGTTCATTTTACTTAGAATAATGTCCTCAAGGTTTATCCAAGTTGTCACATATGGCTGGATTTCCTCTTTTTTAGGGCTAAATAACATTCCATTGTATGTGTATACTACATTTTCTTTATTCATCAATCCATCAATGGACATTTGGACTTTTTAGATTATTTCCACACCTTGGCTATTATGAATACTCCTGCAATGAACATGCGAGTCCTAATATCTCTTCAGGATCCTACTTCAATTATTCTAGATAAGTATCCCAAAAGTGGGATTGATAAATCATATAGAAATTCTATTTTTATTTTTTGGAGGAATTTTCATACTGTTTTCCATAGCAAATGCATCATTTTGCATTCCCACAAATAATGTGCAAAGATTACAACTTCTCAACATCCTTGCCAACACCTGCTGTATTTTGTTTTTCAGATAATAGCCATCCTAACAGGTGTGAGGTAATATCTCATTGTGGTTCGACCTTATGTATACAAAACCCTAAACACTCCAGAAAAAAAAACATTAGAATTAATAAACAAATTTAGTAAAGTTGCAGAATACAAAATCAACATACAAAAATCAGTTACGTTCCTATGCACTAGAAATGAACTATTTGAAAAAGAAATTAGGAAAAAATACTATTTACAATAACATCAAAAAGAATACAATCCTTAGGAATAAATTAACTAAGGAAGTGAAAGACTTATACAATGAAAACTACAAAACATTGATGATAGAAATTAAAGTGGAAACAATTAAGTGCGAAGACATCCACATTCACACATTGGAAGATTTAATATTTTTAAAATATCCAAACTACCTCAAGTGACCTATAGTTTCAATGCAATCTCTACCAAAATCTCAGTGGTATTTTTTACAGAAATAGAGAAAACAATTCTCAAATTCAGATGGAACCACAAAGGACTGCAAATAGCCGAAACAATCATGAGGGAAAAAAAAAAAAAACAAAGCTGAAGGCATTATACTTCCTGATCTCAGAATATATTAAAAAACTACAGTAATTATAACAGTATGGTACTAACATAAGACAGACATAGAAACCAATAATATAGAATAGAGAATCCAGAAATTCACCCACACATAAGGTCAAGTGATCTTCCATAATGATATCAAAAACACACAATGGTAAAAGAATAGTTTTTTCAACAAATGATTCTGGGAAAGCTGGATATACATGTGCAAAAGAATGAAACTGGACCACTGTCTTACAGCATACACAAAAATCAACTCAAAATGGGTTTAAGACTTAAACATAAGACTTGAAACTACAAAATTCCTAGAAGAAAACATAGAGGAAAATCTTCGTAACATTGGTCCTGGAAGTAATTTCATGGATGTGACACCAAAAGTACAAACAACGAAAGAAAGAAAAAAAAAGGCAATTGGGACTATATCAATCTAAAAACCTTCTTCACAGCAAAGGAAACAATCAACAGAGTGAAAAGGCAACCTATAGAATGGCAGAAAATATTTGCAAACTATATATATGATAAGGGGTTAATTTCCAAAATATACAAGGAATTCCTACAACTAACAGCAAAAATTGCAGTTGGTTTTGATGGAGAGGATTTGCCAACCTCCTTCACACTGTAACTCCTACCTAAACCTACACATTCTTTGTTTCTTTTATAATGTTCCCTATTTTATTTGCTTGACTATTCTGAGCATGTTCAATTATTCTCAGGATTTTTTTCTTCACCATCTTTAGCTATTGATACTACATTTTGTAATGTATTTTCCTTTTTCCAATTTTATATTTGTATGTATATCTCCTTCCTTTAGAGCTACTTAGAATTTGGTAATAATTTGCTTCAGACTAGGCTCAGTTAGTTAAGCATCTGCCTTCAGCTCAGGTCATGATCCCAGGGTCCTAGGATGAAGCCCCGCATTGGACTCCCCACTCAGCGGGGATCCTGCTTCTCCCTCTCCTGCTCCCCCTGCCTGTGCTCTCTCTCGCTCTTTCTCTCTGTCAAATAAATAAAATCTTTAAAAAAATTTCCTTCAGACTATTACTTCACATACAGGAATATAATGTCTAGTTGTTTTACTTTTTATAGAAGAAAATGATAAAGTACTTACTTTTAACCTCTATCAGAATTTCCTATCTGTTCTTGTCACCATCTTGAAAAGTCTTTGGATAACTATCTTAGAAAAAATACACTGGGAATGCAAGCTGGAGCAGCCACTCTGGAAAACAGTATGGAGGTTCCTCAAAAAGTTGAAATAGAACTACCCTATAACCCAGCAACTGCACTACTGGGTATTTACCTCAAAGATACAAATGTAGTGATCCAAAGGGCTACGTGTACCCCAGTGTTTATAGCAGCAATGTTCACAGTAGCCAAACTATGGAAAGAGACAAGATGTCTATCAACAGATGAATGGATAAAGAAGATGTGGTACATGTATACAGTGGAATATTATGCAGCCGTCAAAAGGAATGAATCTTGCCCTTTGCAACGACGTGGATGGAACTGGAGGGTATTATGCTGAGCGAAATGAGTCAATCAGAGAAAGACATGTATCATATGATCTCACTGATATGAGGAATTCTTAATCTCAGGAAACAAACTGAGGGTTGCTGGAGTGGTGGGGGGTTTGAAGGATGGGGTGGCTGGGTGATAGACATTGGGGAGGGTATGTGCTATGGTGAGTGCTGTGAATTGTGTAAGACTGTTGAATCACAGACCTGTACCTCTGAAACAAGTAATACATTATATGTTAAAAAAAAAAAAAAAGAAAAAGAAGATAGCAGGAGGGGAAGAATAAAGGGGGTAAATCAGAGGGGGGGACGAACCATGAGAGACGATGGACTCTGAGAAACAACTGAGGGTTCTAGAGGGGAGGGGGATGGAGGGAGGGGTTAGCCTGGTGATGGGTATTAAAGAGGGCACGTATTGGGCGCCTGGGTGGCTCAGTTGGTTGAGCGACTGCCTTCGGCTCAGGTCATGATCCTGGAGTCCCTGGATCGAGTCCCACATCGGGGTCCCTGCTCGGCGGGGAGCCTGCTTCTCCCTCTGACCCTCCCCCCTCTCATGTACTCTCTCTCTCATTCTCTCTGTCTCAAATAAATAAATAAAATCTTTAAAGAGGGCACGTATTGAATGGAGCACTGGGTGTTATACGCAAACAATGAATCACAGAACACTACATCAAAAACTAGTGATGTAATTGTGGTGATTAACATAACATAATAAAATAAAATTAAAAAAGAAAAAAGAAAGAAAAAAAATGGCAAGCTGAAAAGAGGCAACTGAAGGCATTTTAATGAAGAGACCATTTACAAAGTTTTAAGAGAGGGGTTTTCAAGTGGAGATGATGACCTTTTCCCCCAGGAGGTATTTGACAATGTCTGGAGACATTTTTAGTTGTCACAACTTGGGAAGTGCTACTGGCATCCAGTGGGTAAAGGCAAAGGGTGGTACTAAGCATCTTACACTATACAGGACAGCGCCCATAACAAAGAATTATCCAACTGAAACACTGATGTGCAAATGTTGAGAAATCAGCAAAAGATGATGAAACCCTCAGGGAATCACAAAAGCAGGAAGACATTACTACCCTTAGGCTGAAAGGGTCAAGGTGAGAGATCTGTTATCAGATCCCAGTTAGAGCTATAGTGTGGAGAGGGGCTATGAGATAGGAGCTAATTTGTGTGTCACAGGGTTTAAGTTTATATTATTTGGGGTAGTCTCTCTAAGAAAAAATAATGCAGGGGTGCCTGGGTGGCTCAGCCGCTAAGCGTCTGCCTTCGGCTCAGGTCATGATCCCAGTGTCCTGGGATCGAGCCCCACATCAAGCTCTCTGCTCAGCGGGAAGCCTGCTTCTCCCTCTCCCACTCCCCCTGCTTGTGTTCCCTCTCTCGCTGTCTCTCTCTCTGTCAAATAAATAAATAAAATCTTTAAAAATCTTTAAAAAATAATGCAAAACAACAAATATGAATTAGGCATGAAAGTGGACATTTTAAAGTAAAAGAATCACAAACATAAAATCTAGAAAAATAGCTAAATATTTTATTAATTAATGAACAGAACAGCTTTGGGACATCTTTTTTCTGATTTTTTCCCTGCATATTCTGATTGCTTTTTTGTGAAATAATTTTGTAAGACCAAATTTTATAGAGAAAAAAATAAAAAATAAGTCAGTATTTTCTCCAACATGATAGATTGAAATGTGTTTATCACTGATAATTTACAATCAACTATCACAATTCACAAATTCACAATCCCTATTATTAATGTCATGTAAATTTTTGTTTTGTATTCAAATTTGAGAAAACTTCTATCAAGTTTCTGTCTCATATAAACTATTAGATTTCATTCAAAGCATTTCAAGTTTTTTTGTATAATGACTAATATTAACTACTGTTTGAGTTGACAATAGTCATTAACCGGTATATCCTAACTGTCCTCATTATAGTGTCTTATTGTGAGTTTTATATTATCTTCATCAATGCCAGTAATTCATGTCAAAGTACCAACAAATTTATATCTTTCTCCAATGTGTCTGTATGATTCATTTCTCTGTGTTAATTAGATTATCAAACAATTTGAGAGCTTATTCATTTTGTCTGTTCATAATTTATCTCTGAATTACAGCTTTTAGTATAATCTAAAAATTTTTTGTTTTATTTTTTAAAATCAGAATAGTCCATACTGATTTAGTCACTCAATCTATCACTTATGGCTCATATTTCATTAATTGTTTATACTCTCTCTCAGATTTTTCATTAAATATATTTAGAGATGATAAAAAAAAAGTAGCCTTCATCTTTTAATCAGGAATCTCAAATTTCTCACCTGTATTCTTGAAATATTCTAAAATGTCTTCCTAAATATACTTCTTAATATCAGAATTTTTTCTCCTTTTGACAAAAACATAAGGCCATGGAAGCTCATCGTCGGGGTTCCTCTCTGGGCCTTGGAAAGAGCCTGTACATGTGAGTGGCTGAAAGTAAGCTTTATTCATTTCATGGAAATCCTCTATCAGATGCAGTCAGTGCCAAATCTTGTCCCAGCAAGGAAGAGCCAAGGAAATAAATACCTTAACCTCTGTCGACCGCTGGTGTCTCCTATTGGCCAAAGGCAACTGGAAGAGCAGATCTGAAGGGACCAGCTGAATAAAAAGCTCAGATAAATGTGTTTAAATAAATACTGTCCCCTAAAACTTCTATTTTGCAGCATTTACAGCTCATTTTGGATTTTTGTGCTTGTGTCCATAGAGAAGAAAAGCCGAATAAAGAACGTGATTGGCATTTGCTCATAGAAATCACTTCTTCAAGAAGCACCTGCTACCCTAAGTAAGCCTGTGAATACTGTACAATCTTGGTTCGGCATAGCATATTCATCCCATTACACATTCACATTTCATAATCATTTTGAAAGCTTCAACACATGTCTTCTAATGGTGTCACTCTATATAATGAGATATGCAAATTAGAATGTTATAGAGAGTCTTAATTGCATTATATCATTCAGAGTTGTAAATGTTCAGCTAGTTACAGCCCAGGTAGGGCAATCAGAAGAAGAAAAGAAAAAAAGAAATATTCTTTTGGCTGTTTGACCCAAAAATGAAATAGACTTACATTGCTAATAGGCATATTAATATGCTCCTCAGACATCTGTAGGAACAGTGGGTTAACAGGGATGGCCTCATGAGATGTGTCAGCATTTCCTTATAAATGCTTTATGAACCCTGGCTTCAGTGTTTTGGGGTCCCCAGGCACTATTTTATATATTGTTTTAAAGCTTATTATAAACCCAAAGGAATAAAAAAAAAAAAAAGAAAAACTTAAATATGGTTAAATATGGCTTGTCCAGTAAAAAGCATAGCAGTGTATAGCATATCTAAAGAGAAAATGTGTTCACTTTCATATACTTTCCATGTAAGTAAGGAAATTCCATAATGCTATTTTCCAAACTTGCCAAATCATAATTTGGCAAGATATGAAAATGGAACCTGGAACCTTTTTCCATTTCAAAGTAGGTAGCTTCTTTCAGTTATCATCAAGTTCTAAGCAGGAAAGGAATCTCTAACAGATTGTTCTACAAGATTGCAGTCATCCACCAATCCATTTTCACATCTCCGTTTCCACTGTATATTGTTCTAGGCATGCAAGATTAGATCCCAGAGCAGCAGACTATTTAAGTAAAGACTAATATTCCATTTATACCCATTCTTCATTTAAAAACCACCACCATCCTTTCCTATACCCTCCCCAGTTCCCTTCTACTATCAAAGTCCCATCACAACCACCACTATTACTATCCCTGTTACCAAGAAATCACTGTGCTGGGGCCATACTTTTCCAGAGTTGCTTTTATCTTATTCACTTACTGCAGTTTCTTGAATCTCTGTCTGGAATAACTTGCATTCAAAGCCACATATATCTATTTAGTCATGTTAGGATTGATGAAATTCAAAGCAGAAATCACAATTTTCCCTAAGACAATCCAACTCTATCAATTGATCTATGGAAAAAGCATCCATTTATTCATTTATCTAATGAGCTATAATACTTGGATATTTCATCATTATCTCACAATGAATACATTCAAAATTATCTGATTAACTCCCCAAAACAAGATACCTGAATTGAGTCCCATATTTCTGCCAATAGCATTATTTCCACATTTATCAGTTTTCTTAATTTGTTAGTTTTCTTTCCCCCTTCTTATTCACTCTCAATTGCAAATTAGTCCCTAAGTTGCATTGGATTTTTCTCCTTAAATATTCCTCATATTCCATTCCCTCCCCTACCATTCCTTTCTGATATCAGTTCTCTTGCCATTTCATGCCTAGTTTATTGTATGAGTTTCATAAATCCCTTCTACCTAATCTATTCTATAAACTGCTTCCAAATTAATATTTCAAAAATACAATTCCGTCATGTCATTTCTCTGCTGAAAGTCTTTTATGTATATCAGGTAACTAAAAATAATAGTTTAGGTTCCCCAGTTTGAAAAACATTTCAGTTTAACAAAATTCATACCAGATCAGAATTCTCTTATCTCCCCCATCCATCCCAAAGCTGGTATGAGCAATCTGGATAGAAGCAAGTCAGAGTACATGATGGAGTGTGCTCAAATTCAAAGAGCAGTAGATTCTAGAGGCAGGAATCAAGGCCAAAGGTACTAAAATTTAGAGGTTAAACCAATGGAGAGCACCAAGTGGATCAGAATCAAAAAGAAAGAGAAAGAGAGATAGTTTCTAAGCAATTCCTAAGATATTCCTTTAACCTGGGATCATCTTTTGGTCCATTGAAAGACCTCAAATTTTCACTTTCATATACTACACAGTATAAGTTTTCCACTTAGGCACTAGTATTTCTCAGACTTTAGTACCCATCAGAACCACTTATAAAGCTTATTAAAACAGACTTCTGAGCCCTACACCCAAAGTGTCTGATTCAGTAAGTCTGAGGCTAGAAAACTCAAATTTCTAGCAAATTCCTATGTGAGGCTAATGAAGCTGGTCTGGGGACCACACTTTGAGAATCACTGCCTTAAGTAAACACATTCTCTTTTCATTCTCATATAAATATGCATTCTCAAATCCCGCAAAGTGGCTAGAATGGCCACTCCACTTCAGTCAATACGCAGTCTACTCAGACTTCCTTCTTGCATCAAACAACTCTCCCTTTCCTTGAGGCTTACATCTTTAGTATTTGCCTATAGCACTGGTTTGTTTTGTTTTGTTTGTTTGTTTGGTTGGTTGGTTGGTGTTGTTTTGGGGGGGGGATGTTTTTTGGGTTTTTTTGAGAGAGGGATTTTTTTTCAAATCAGACTGGATTCCTAATCCTGCTTCCTTGGATTCTAATCCTACCTCCAACTGTGTGATTTTAAGCAAGTTATTTAAACTCTTGGGCTTTTCTCCTCATTTGTAAAACAGAGACGGTAATACCAATTTTTATTTTGGGTGAAGATATCAACATTTTGTTAGTTTTTACACCTTTGCTCATTACTTTCCTGTTCTGGTTATTACATTATGACCATTTTCCTGCCTTCCAATCCTGGAAGCCAAAGTGGCCACCAAACACTTGTTTTATGGGATCTTAATAATTCTGGTCATAAAATTTCCAAGGTGAAAAGACCCGTGAGGTCATTAAATGTAACCCCTTCATTTGAGCTCATTTTCAGAAATGACATATTTGGTAGATAGATTAAGTTTAATTCACTTTTCCTGATTCCACTTTCCTAGGTAAAAGCTTTCTTCGGAAGTTAAAAGGTTTCTGACATGGTGTATGTTGGCATAGATAGTGGAGGAAGGAGGTAATTTGGCTAAGGGGATCAAAGAAACAGAAAACACATAGACATTTTTATTCAAAAATATCAATTCCTTTGTATCATAGTCCATTATTATACCTTCATCTTTCTGAGTCTTAAAAGTCAGTGGCTTAGAATTACACTGAGTGAAAAAAGCTAATCTCAAAAGGTTATATACTGTGTGATTCCATTTATGTAATATTTTTGAAATAATAAAATTACAGAGATGAAGAGATTAGTGGTTGCCAAAAGTTAGGGATGGGTGGGGGACAGGTTTCTATTAAAAGGTAGCACAAGGAATAATGCTTGTGGTGACATAACTGTTCTGTATCTTGACTGTAGTTCCACAAATCTATACATGTGGTAGCATAGCATAGAACTAAATACACACAAAGAGACACACACAAATGAGTTCATGTAAAACTGATGAAATCTGGATAAGGTCAGTGGATCATATCAATGTCAATTTCCCAGGCATGATATTATACTATAGTTATACAAGATGCTATCATTGGGGGAAATTGAGTGAAGGATACATGGGGTATCTTGACACTAATTCACAGCTGCATGTGAATCTACAATTAACCACCAAATAAGTTTAGGTTTTTTTTTAAAAGTTAGTGGCATGGAAGGATAGAGTTCTATTGGCTTTAGGGTGATTTCCAAATACCCTGATGTCCAGTTTAGAGAGCAAAATCCTTTAGGGATAGGAGTAGGATATTCCTGGACCATGGCTAGAATTCCTGGATGAAGAGAAAAAAAACTTATGAAGATACAAAGAAACATATCTGCTATATTATTTTTGCCTACTTCTAGCTTTAAATGTAAGTGTTAAAGTGAGAAAATCCTAACATTCTTGAACAGTGTGAAAGTTTCACTGTCCTAGGCCCTACCAGTTAAATCCGATACATGCTCATGTTAATCATTCAACAAATATTTATTGGGCACCTACTACATGCCAAAATCACTGACTTTACCTTTGTTATTTTATACTTAGGGTCAAACATTTTAGAAATAGAGTGCATTTAAAGGCACTGTAATCCAACCCTTTTAATTTATGGAACTCAAAACAGAATGCCTCACTCAAGGCACAGCAAGTTTGAACAGTGTATTCTTTACCATTTGTTTTTTTTATTCATTTAGGTACAAAATGCCTTTCTTTCCTTGCTCCTTCCACTCTTCAATACATATAGCAACTAGACCTGGTGTTATGGTTCATCATCTACCCTTAAAACATGAATCTTCCAATGCCTGCAAAGGTCAAAGCCATCATAAGTTCCATGCAATTCACAAGGTTTGTTCTTAATCATGATACACTATGCCTACAACATAACTGTTCCTTTTCCTATTTTTCTCATGTTATCCCAGTCAGAGAGAGAGAGAGAGAGACTAAAAACACTGAACTTATGAAACCAGAAAGAGTACTAAACCAGAACTAGGCCAAGGGTATACATGAAAAAGTATTTTCTATATCCCATTCTTATAGGGTCCTACTCAGTCAGAAGATACCAACAAGAGTGTTTGTTATTAAAGCTTAATTAACCATGAATGATTGGCACTGTCAAAGGAAACTCCTGAAGACAAATTACAAACAAAAAAGAATTGTGTTCTTGACACAGCAAATTAGACTGTTCTAGCTTATGTGAAAGCTCATGCCCAACCCATGCTTTAAGCCTAATCCAGCCTATAGAGGAGATATAAGGGGTTTGTCCTGGCTATCTATTGCTCAGTAGCACACTACTTAATTATTTTATTATACTTATGATACTGAGCATCAGGAAGACTGAGCAAGGCTCAGCAGGGATGGCTTGTCATTGCTCTACTATGTCTGGGACCTCAGCCCAGGTTGCTCAAGGACCTGTAAATAAATGTACAGCTCAATAAGGGCCATATGTCTGGGGCCTCAGATATTCTTAACTTGGCATCTTCTGGAGTTGGAATGTACAAGATAGTCCTTTTATTCACGTGTCTGCCACCTGCGTTGGGATCACTGAAACAACTGGAAGCTAGTCTACATCTCTCTTTCTCCATACATCCTTTCTGCATGACTAGCTTGGGCTTCCTCACAACTTGGTTATCCGTAGTTGACTTCAAACATGTTTGAGTATCAATAACTGGTCTCTTCTATACTTATGATGTTCCTATAAACACAAACCTTTCTTTAGTCCATGTTTTACATTATATTATGCCTCTTACTTAAAAAAGAGATTTTATTTATTTATTTGAGAGAGAGTGAGAGAGAGAGAGCACAAGCAGGGTGGGGGGCAGAGGGAGAAGCAGACTCCCCGCTGAGCAGGGAGCCCAGCTCGGAGCTCAATCCCGGGACTCCAGGATCATGACCTGAGCCAAAGGCAGACACTGAACCGAGTGAGCCACTCAGGCATCCCTAAGCTTCTTACTTCTTATTAATATCATATTAAGCCCTAATTTGCACTGAATCTTAAAACCAGCTCTGATACAGAGAACTCTAAGAACTGAATAAGAAAACAACCCAAGTAAAAAATGAGCCAAAGACCTGAACAGACACCTCACCAAAGAAGATAGGCAGATGACAAATAAGCATATGAAAAAGATGCTTACATCATATGTCATTGGAGAAATGCAAATTAAAATAATAATGAATACCAGTACATACCTATTAGGCCAAAATCTAGAACACTAAGAACATCAAATGCTGGTGAGGATGTGAAACGATCAGGACTCTCATTCATTACTGGTCAAAATACAAAATGGTACAGCAACACTGGAAGACAGTTTGCTGACTTCTTATGAAACTAAACATATTCTTACTATATGATATAGCAATTGCACACCTTGGTATTTTCCCCTCAAAAGTTAAAAATGTATGTCCACACACAAATCTGCACATGGATGGATGTTCATAGCAATTTTATTTATAATTGTTAAAACTTGTAAGCAACCAAGATATCCTTCAGTAGGTGATTGGATTAATAAACTGGTATATCCAGACAATGGAATATTATTCAGTGCTAAAAAAAAAATGCACTATCAAGCCTTGAAAAGACACAAAGGAAGCTTAAATGCGTATTACTAAGTAAAGAGGGCAACCTGAGTAGGCAACATACTATATGATTCCAAATATATGACATTCTGGAAAAGGAAAACCTACAGTCAGTAAAAAGATTAATGGTTGACAAGGGTTGGGTGAAGAGAGAGGGATAAACAGGCAAAAAAAACAGGATTTTTAGGGCAGCGAAAATACTCTGTATGGTACCATAATGATGGATACATGATATTATACATTTGTCCAAACCCATAGAATGTGCAAGACAAGAGTGGACCCTAATGTAAACTATGGACTTTGGGTGATGATGATATATCAATGTAGATTCATCAATTATAACAAATGTACCACTTCGGTAGGGATGTAGGTAATGGGAGGAGCTATGCATTGTAAGGGTAGGGGGATTATGGGAAATCTTTGCACCTTCCTCTTAATTTTGCTGTGAACTTAAACTGCTCTAAGAAAATAAAATCTTAAAAACACACACACACAGCTCTGACAAATAGGACTGTAATTATTCTAATATCACACACACACAGCTCTGACAAATAGGACTGTAATTATTCTAATATCATAACACTCTTATGGCAGGTTCAGGATACCCCTGCTGAGAACTACCAGAATGGAGTTATCCATTTTTTCCATATCCATTAAATCCATAATTTAAATAAATTAACATTTTTTATTTTTTATTTTTATTACAAAAAAAAATCAGTCATCAGAAGGGTTTCAGTGGTTCTTCAAGTCCTTAAACATAATCTAAGCTGGATGAGTAAGAGCAAAATTTATTTCATTTCCAAGATAAAATGCTGAGTTGAGTCAAGTTTATAAATAAGAGTATAGGAAAAACTATTTTTCCTGGAATAAACTGCTGCAAATTTCCCGGAGGGCTGAGGATGTCACTGGTTCCATTCTCCCCCTCAAGACACTCAACCACTCTTGTGCTGAGCCCTAACAGGCTGTCCAGTGCAGTTCAACACTGGTGTTATCCTCCATAGGAAGTATGTAAGGTTCCAAGGCTTTCATCCTTATCTCAAAAATTTAAGGGGCTGTCCCTGTGCTCAAGTTTGTGCACAAAGGTGGGCATAATTATAAAAGCAGAATGAAGCAACCCAAAGAGTGACCCTATTTCTGTGCAATATATAATGGATAAAAGGAATGTGCTAGGCTGAGAACATCTCCAACAAGCACATCAAAGAACAATACATACAGCATGATTCTGGTTAGAAAAAAAAAACCTGGGAAGAATAAAACAAGATGAAATCAGAGAGGGAGACAAACCATAAGAGACTCTTAAGCATAGGAAAGAAACTGAGGGTTGCTGGAGGGGAGATGGGAGGGAAGATGGGGTAACTGGGTGATGGGCATGAAGGAGGGCACGTGATGGAATGAGCATCGGGTGTTCTATGCAACTGATGAATCACTGAACTCTACCTCTGAAACTAATACACTATATGTTAATTAATTGAATTTAAATTTAAAAATAGGAAACCCCCCAAAATTTTAAGGGACTGTGCTATCCCCTTAGGTTCTCAAACTTGTTTAAGAGACAGTTAGATAATTTAGCAATGTAGTTCATGCTAATGCAATAGTGCATTCCACAAGTTTACTGTTTCATAGCAAAATAACCATTTGCTTTAGAGGGACCCTCTAGAATACCCATCTCATATCAAAGGAATAATTCTTCTGGTAGAATTGCCAGGTTCTACAGCAGGTCTGTTGAAGAATTGGTGTATTTGTGACTCTCAGTTTTTATCATGATCAGTGACAATCTAAGCTTTATAATTTAGGACTATGGCATTAAAATGCTTTCATATATATAATTGAATATTTATGTATTAATTCATTCTGAAGTCAGTATAGTTTACTGATTAAGAACAATTGCTCTGAGCCTGGCTACCAGAGTTTAAATCCTGGCTCCAATCTGTTGGCTGTGTGACTTTGGACAAGTTACTTAACGTCTCAGTGCTTCAGTGTCCTCATCTATAAAATGTAGAATATAATAACACCCTCTTCTAAGGGTTGCTTTGATGATTAAATGAGCTAATGCATGTAAAAACTACATAGTAAGCACTCCATCAATGACAGTTGTAAATATTCATTCATCTGTAACTGGCTTGTTCCCAAAAGGTTTGAACAAGCCAACTGAATAAATAAGACATTATATATGTAAACCAATTCCATTTTTATGATGCTATCTTTTTAGAAATAATAAACAAAGCAAGTCACTCCTGAACAAGAAATACAGTGTTACTCATCCATAACTACTAATTACTATCATCTCAAATTAGATTTTGAAATGACTCAATACTAAGAAGTGACAGCTACCAGTGAGGAAAAAGGAAAAAAAATTCACCAACTAGAAAAACACAACAAGGTGGAATTGTCTGTTTAGTTATCTGTATTTCCCACTAGATTGTATTTTCTGTAGTAGCCAAGGTTATATCTTTCTTTTTCATTTAAATTTCCAGCTCTAGCATATTGCTTGACACATATTAGATGCTCAATACATTTTTAAATAAATTAACAGCGAGAGTCTTGAGTAGCAGAGCAGATTGTGCAAAACAGTAAATTTATATTTGTCTCAGTAATTTCTTTTTTAAAAAAGATTTATTAATATTATTTATTTGACAGAGAGAGACACAGTGAGAGAGGGAACACAAGCAGGGGGAGTGGGAGAGGGAGAAGCAGGCTCCCCACCAAGCAGGGAGCCTGATGCGGGACTCGATCTCAGAACCCTGGGATCACGACCTGAGCTGAAGGCAGAAGCTTAACAACTGAGCCACCTAGGCGCCCATCAGTAATTTCTTCTAATGGGGGAGTTGTCATACAGTTATTCTATACATTAAATTATATTAAAATCTGAGATGTTTTAGGTCAACTCAAGCCTCCCACCTGGTAAAATGCCAAACCCATGTCAAACTCATGTATGCAATATTGTTTCTAAGTAAGAAAAGTCTTGTACACCTTTGAAGATTTCATACACACACACAAACACTTGAAGTATTTTTAAACAACTTTCATAAGCTTCACTTGTCTAGAAAAAATCATACACCCAGACTTTTTTTTATTTTCTAATGTGAAATAAACATGCCTCTTCCTGTGTTCCCATAACACAATGTGCATACTATTTCTAGCACTGCTCCCTTGGTAAGGAATCTGTTGACTTTTGTGTGTCCCATTAGACTCAGCATGTACATAATAGAAACCCAATAACTGTTTAATTAATTAATCAATACCTTATTTGGGGGGCACCTCGGTGGCTCAGTCGGTTAAGCATCTGCCTTCGGCCCAAGTCATGATCTCGGGGTCCAGGGATCTAGCCCGTCAGGTTCCCTACCCAGCAGGGAGTCTGCTTCTCCCTCTCCCTCTGCTCCTCCCCCTGCTCAACGCTCAGGTTCTCTCCCTCTCTCTCTCTCTCTCTCAAATAAATAAATAAAATCTTTTTAAAAAAAATACTGTATTTTCTATGTGAATTTTTTCTTTAAGAATAGTTGTCCCCAGAGAAAAGTCACCTTTATCTAAGCCATCATCTTCCAGTAAGAATGATAGTATCTTTTGGTATTTTGTGTCAGCAGCT
Source organism: Mirounga leonina (assembly GCF_011800145.1). Taxonomy (NCBI): domain Eukaryota; kingdom Metazoa; phylum Chordata; class Mammalia; order Carnivora; family Phocidae; genus Mirounga; species Mirounga leonina. The sequence continues at coordinate 73,150,665 of NW_023270377.1, read as the reverse complement.
ACCCATTGCCCTCAGCTAATGTCATTAACAGTGCTTATAAGGTCCTATGTGATCTAGCTCCTGCTTGTCTCCAGACCCTTCTCCTGACATTCCCTACATTACAACGTCCTTGGAGCTGCAAGTGAGCTGCATTGTATGAATTGGCTAACCAGGAATTCTCCATGAGTATTAAAAAGAAAAACTTAAGACTCTAGTTAACTTATTATTCAAAAAAAATAATTTTAGAGAGAAATTCTTTGTCTGTTTGGGTTCAGTAAGAAAGAATACAGGTTACTCTACAGGGCTTCAGATGGCTCTTTTCTCTGATTTTTGATTGTAGAGCTCTAAACATGATATTTTCTTGTCCCTGAATTATAATTTATTTTGATTAGAGATTGATTCTTTCTTTAGTAAATATTTATAACCTTGAAATAGATACATGGGCAGCTGCAAACACATGATTTTTTAACAATAGGCATTACATTTGGTTTTGCCATAAATTTTCAATAAAATATAAATAAAATACAAAAGTATATGATTTCCATAGACATATTTGCATCTTTCTAACCATATATGGGTACTTCACACACCTCCATAAAATAGTGGTTTGTGCAGACCTATTGTTTTAAAGGATGACTTTTGCTAAATCCATTGTGTTGATTCTTTGAAAAACAAATGTTTATTTTTAATATGAGCTATATTTTCATATGTATCAACATTTACACTCTTCCCCTTACATAAAAAGTTATAATTTAGATATGTGAATTTTTTTCTGAGTGTGTGTGTTTTTCTTTTCTTTCAAAGAAATTGAGCATTTACATTACCCCACTTGAAAAAGAAAGGTATAAAATGGACATTTCTTGATGGATAAATTAAATAGCTTTGGAATAACAAAGACTTTTCTCCTCCAATAGCCAACACCCCTGATATTTTGCTTACCTTTATAGAAACCTCAAAGGGACAATCACGACATGCAAAATATAAAAAAAGAGGTCATATTCCACACACATCTGTCTATAGAAAAATTCATAGCCTTCAAGCAGACCATGCAATTTGATATTTTGAAATGTGACCTGGACACCCAGAAGCTGCCTTTAAAAACAGAACACATCATCACTTTGTGGTTCTGGGATTACCCTTTGCATAAGATTTGTCAGCAGCAAGATACATGACAAACCTGAATCTGAACTTGGAGTTTGAAGCTGAGAGGTAATACCGACAACCCCGGAATGAGTGTCTTCTTAAAGAAACGAGGCAACATTTTCAAAGAACCAATGGTTATCAACAAGCAATTAGTGATAAGAGGTAAGAATATCAATATGTATTCACTTTGCAATATATACATATATCAAATCATTGTGTACCTGAAATAAACATAATGTTTAGAAAAGCAACAACAACAAGAACCCCAAGATCCATTAAAATCTTTGTCTTCTGGAAACATATAAGTTATGAAGAACAGATACTCCATGATATTATGCAATAAACTTGCATTCTTTGCAGCAGTATTTATATTTTAGTTTAAATATGGCTCCTGTGTAAATGAGAAAATTTTCTCCTTTTTATAAAGTTTTCAGGGATGTTACAAATTTGAAGTATCCAGATACTATTTATTTTTCTACAGGAACATAAAAATCAAAGAAAACTAAATCATGCACGTGGGGGGAAAATGAAACTTTTGATACTAGGTTGACTCACATGTGTGGTAGCTGATTTATTCTTCTTTGCTTCTTTCTTCTCACTAATGAAAACTAATTATCAGTCATTCCTTGAGACTCTCACAGCCAAAGGCTGTTGAACCAATCTTGATAGATGATTTTCTTTGTACATTGTACTCCATGCATTCTTCAAGAAAGGCAGAAAATGTTAGGAAATAGTAAGTGGCAAATATGTTTTCAATTAATAAAGTGTAAAAAAAAATCAGAAATAACATATAGCTGTTGCTTTATTATAAAACTACTTCTCAAGCTAGGATATTTGCAATCCAATTGTATGGATTACAGTGGTAGAAAATATTCTAAACCAACAGGATTAAAATGAGGAGTGGGTGTTTTTGGTTAATTTTATTTGTTGGTGAGGAAAAAAAAAAGTCTTTTTCTTTTATTTACCAAACTCATACATGAGTACATAGTCCCTAGAAAAAATTACCAATGCAAAAGTCTATATAATAAAATGGAAAAGATTTCTTCACCCTCTCCCATTCCTATACCCCTCGCCATAAGTAACCACAGTCAAATGAGTGAGGAGAATGACACCACCACGCTGACAACATAAGTCATTCTTTAGTTCATTTCCATTCTCCAATCCCGGGTTAAATCTCAATTAATCATGGTGAATGATCCTTTTGAAATGCTGCTGAATGCATTTTGCTAATATTGTATTGAAATTTTTTGCATTTGTGGGACACCTGGCTGGCTCAGTTGGTAGATGATGGGACTCTTAATCCTGGGGTCGTAAATTCAAGCCCCACATTGGGTGTAAAAATTACTTAAAAATAAAATCTTACAGAAAAGAAAATTTCGCATTTACATTCATCAGGGTTATTGGCCCATTGTTTTGTTTTGTTTTCCAGTAGCTTCTGGCCCTTCTGGGTCTGATATCAGGATAATACTGGTCTTATAAAATAAGTTTAGAAATATTCCCTCCTCTTTCATTTTTTGAAGAAGTTTGAGAAGGATTGGTGTTAATCATAAATGTTTGATAAAATTTACCAGTGAAGCCATGTAGTCATGGGCTTTTCTTCATTGAGAAATTTTTGATTACTCATTTAATCCCTTACTAGTAGTTGGTCCAATTCAGATTTTCTATTTCTTCCTAATTTAGTCTTGGTAAATTGTATGTTTCTAAAATTTTCACTTCTTCCAGGCAGCCCAGTTTTTTGGCATAGAGTTGTTCTTAGTGGCCCCTTATGATTTTGAATTTTTGAATTTTCGTGGTATTAGTTGTCATGTCTCCTTTTTCCACACATACTTTTATTTGGATTGATTCTCTTTTCACTTGGTTAGTCTAAGGGTTTGTCAATTTTGTTCATCTTTTCAAAGAACCAACTCTTAATTTCGTTCATCTTTCCTATTGTTTTTCTCTTCTCTATTTCATTTAATTCTGCCTTAATCTTCATTATTTTCTTTCCTTATTAACTCTGGGTTCAAGGCTCAGGGTTAAGATGTTTATTTGGGATCTCTTTTACTTCTTAATGTAGGCATTTATTGCTATGAACTGCCTCTTAGAGCTGCTTTTGCTGCAACCAGGAGTTCTGGTATATTGTGTTTACATTTTCGTTTGTCTAAAGAAACTTTGTTATTTGCCATTTAAGTTCTTCTTTGATCCATTGGTTTTTCAGGAGAGTTTTATTTAATTTCCATGTGTTTGTGGATGTTCTAGTTTTCCTCTTGTTTATTTCTAGTTTCATACCATTGTAGTAAGGGAAGATACTTGGTATGATTTCAGTCTTCTTTAATTTGCTGACTTTTTATGTGGTCTATCATATGGTCTATCCTAGAAAATATTCCATGTGCACTTGAGAAGGATGTGTATCCCGTTGCTGTTGGATAGAATGTTTGTATATGTTTGTTAGGTCCATTTGGTCTATAACGTTGCTCAAATTCTCTATATCTTTATTGATTCTCTGTGCAGATGATCTATCCACTGCTGAGAGTGGGGTATTAAAGACCCCAGCTATTATTGTATTGCTGTTTATTTCTCCTTTTAGCTCTGGTAGTTTTTGCTCTACATACTTAGGTGTTCTGATGTTGGATGCATAAATATTTACAATTGTTACATCTTCTTGATGTATTGACCCCTTTATTATTATATAATTACCTACTTTGTCTCCTTTTATTATTTTTATTTTTTTTAAAGTGGTCAGAGTGACCACCCTTACTTGTTCCTTTTTTTTTTTTAAGATTTTATTTATTTATTTGACAGAGAGAGAGACAGCGAGAGAGGGAACACAAGCGGGGGGAGTGGGAGAGGGAGAAGCAGGCTTCCCGCGGAGCAGGGAGCCCGATTTGGGGCTCCATCCCAGGACCCTGGGATCATGACCTGAGCCGAAGGCAGACGCTTAGCAGCTGAGCCACCCAGGCGCGCCCTCCTTTTATTATTTTTAAAGTCTATTTTGTCTGATATAGTATAGCTACCCCTGATGTTTTTGATTATCATTTGCTTGAAATGTCTTTTTCAATCCCTTCATTCTTGGTCTATGTGTGTCTTTAAGGTTAAAGTGAATCTCTCGTAGGTAGCATATGGTTGGGTCTGTTTTTCTAATCCATTCAGCCATTCTATGTCTTTTGTTTGGAGTATTTAATCCATTTATGTTTAAGGTTGCTGTCATTGTTGTTGTTTTTTAAGTAAGTGCCACACACACAGTGTGGAGCCCAATGTGGGGCTTGAACTCACTGAGATCAAGACCTGAGCTGAGATCAAGAGTAGGACACTCAATCAACTGAGCCACCCAGGTGCCCCTATTTATGTTTAAAGTAATTATTGATAGGTAAGAATTTTTTATTGCCACTTTATTAATTGTTTCCTGGTTGTTTTCTAAATCCATTATTTCTTATTTCTTATCCTGCTTTTTTTCTTATGCTTTCATTTATTTTGATATCAAAATATGCTTTGACTTTTTTATTGTGTTTTTTGTTGTCTAATTATTACATTTTCCCTTGTAGTTACCAAGAGGCCTACATAAAATATCTTAAACTTATAAAACTCTATTTTAAACTGGTAACTTCAATGGAATTCATATACTTTACACTTTTACTTCTTCTCCCACTCTCATTTAGGTTATTGCTGTTACAATTTACATGATTTTTATATTATGCAACTAGTAACAGATTTTTGTGTTTATGGTTATTTGTTACCTTTTAAAAGCTTTTAAATTAGAGTTGTGAATTATTTGCAACTGTTGCCATATTGCAGGATTTAACTATGACAATATATTTACCATTACCAGTGAGATTTATGGGACCTTTTGTATTTTTTTATCTTAATTAATTTTCTTTTACTTCCACTCAAAGAACTCCCTTTAGTATTTCTTGTAAGGCAAGCCTGGTGGTAATGAACTCTCAGATTTTATTTGTTCAGGAAAGTCGTTATCCCATCTTTGTTTCTGAAGGACAGCTTTACTAGTTAGAGAATTCTTAGTTGACATTTATTTTCTTTTAATATTTTGAACACATTATTTCATTATCTCTTGGTCTGAAAATTTTCTGTTGTAAAATCTTCCAATAGTCTTATTCACATGTAAAAGAATGAAACTGGATTCCATTACACCACTCACAAAAATTAACTCAAAATATATTAAAGACTTAAATGTGAGACCTGAAACCAGGAAACTCCTGGAAGAAAACATAACAACAAAACTCTTTGATGGGGCGCCTGGGTGGCTCAGTCTATTAAGTGGCCAACTCTTGATTTCAGCTCAGGTCATGATCTCAGGGTCATGAGATTGAGCCCCTTGTCAGGCTCTGCACTGAGCAGGGAGTTTGTTTCTCTCTCTCTCTCTCCCTCTGCTTGTATTCTCTCTCTAAAATAATAAATAAGTCTTTTAAAAAAAAAAAAATCTTCCTTGAGATGGGTCTTGGTAGTGTTTTTTTGGGTATGATATGTAAAGCATAAACAACAGAATAAAAAATAAACAAGTGGGACTACATGAAACTGAAAAGCTTCTACACAACAAAAGAAATCATCAACAAAGTAAAAAAACAACCTATGGAATGGGGATAAAATTACAAACCATATATCTGATAATGGGTTAATATCCAAAGCATATAAAAAACCCATACAACTCAATACCAAAAAAGCAAATAACCCAATTAAAAATGGACAAAGGACGTGAATAGACATTTCTCCAAAGAAGCTATACAGATGGCCAACAGGTACAGGAAAAAATGCTCATCATAACTAGTCATTAAGGAAATGCAAATTAAAACCACAATGCGATATCACCTTATGCCTGTTAGATGATTATCATCAAAAAGACAAGAGATAACAAATGTTGTCATGGATGTAAAGAAAAGGGAAGCCTTGTGCCCTGTTGGTAGGATTGTAAATTGGTACAACCATTATGGAAAACAGTTTGGAGGATCCTCAAAAAATTAAAAATAGAACTATCATATGACCAAGCAATTCTACTTCTGGGACTATATGCAAAGGTAATGAACATACAAACAAAAAGGTATCTGTACCCCCATGTTCATAGCAGCATTATTTACAATAAGCAAGACATGGAAAAAACCTGTGTCCTGTGGTGAATACATGGATAAAGAAATATGAATATTATTCAGCCATTAAAAAAAAAGACAAGGAAAGCCTACCTTTTGTGACAACATGGATGGATCTGGAAGGCATTAAGTAAAGTGAAATAAGTCAGACAAAAAAAGACAAATGAAGTATGATCTCACTTACATGTGGAATCTAAAAAAAGAAAAAGAAAAAAAGAATCCAGACTCATAGAAAAAGAGATCAGATTTGTGATTACCAAAAGCAGGGCGTGGGGGAAGGTGATCAAAAGATACAAACTTCCAGTTGTAAGATAAATAAGCACTAAGGATGTAATGTACAACATGATGTCTATGACTAACACTGATGTACGATACATAGGAAGGTTGTTAAGAGAGTAAGTCCTAAAAGTTCTCATTATAGGTAAAGTAGTTTTTTTTTCCTTTTTTCTTCTCTTCTTTCATCTTTATTTTATCTATATTTTATCTATATGAGAAGATGGATGTTAGCTGAACCTATAATGGTAATCATTTCACAATATATATAAATCAAACCATTATGCTGTATGCCTTAAACTTATACAGTGATGTATGTCAATTATTTCTCAATAAAGCTGGAAAAAAAACTAATAAAAAAATAAGTGATATGCAACATTTCAGAAGGTTGTGCATTTAACCATCTGAGCCACCCAGGCGCCTGGAGGTTGTGCATTTAGATTCATGTGTTAAGTATTACATGTAACATCTATATAGTGATCTTATTTATAAATACATATATTGTGTTTGTATATACATCAAATTATATGTGTCTGATATTGTAATTTATAATAGGAAATATGTATTTAGTCTTTGCTAAAACCCTTGGATTTTTTTTTTTTAAGATTTGATTTATCTATTTGACAGAGAGAGAGACCTCCCACGGAGCAAGGAGCCCGATGTGGGGCTCGATGTGGGGCTCGATGTGTGGCTCGATGTGGGGCTCTATGTGGGGCTCGATCCCAGGACCCTGGGATCATGACCCCAGCTGAAGGCAGAGGCTTAACGACTGAGCCACCCAGGCGCCCCAACCCTTGGAATTTCTTATTTGATGAGAGTGATTAAGGTCTTTTGTTATATGAATGAGGTGACTTTTGGAGCACTTAAGGATCTTGCCTTGTTGCCTGGAGAGCCAACCATGTAGTTAGAACTTTAGAACTTTCAGTCCCATCCTTCCCCACCTCTGCCAGGGGAAAGGGGCTTGAGACTGAGTTCAATAGCCAATGGCCAATGATTAAATCAATTGGGTTTATATAATAGAACTTCAAGAAAAAACACCAAAGGGCAGGGTTCAGAGAGTTTCCAGATTGGTGAACACATGGAGAATGATGCTCTTGGAGAGGGCATGGAAGCTCTGCACCCTTTCTTCATATCCTACCATATGCATCTCTTCCATTTGGCTATTCCTGAGTTATATCCTTTTATAATAAACTGGTGATCTAGTAAGTAAAATGTTTCTGAGCTTTGCGAGGCCCTCTAGCAAATGAATAGAACCCGAGGAGGGGTTCTTGGGAACCTCTGATTTACAGCCAGTCAGTCAGAAGTATAGGTAACAACCCAGGCTTGCAATTGATTGGCATCTTCAGTTGGAGGCGGTTGTTGGAAGCTCCATTCTGACCAGTTGGTCAGAAGCACAGATAATAACTTGTGCTTATGGTTGGTGTCTCAAGGAAGTTGGGGGTGTAGTCTTGTGCAGCTAAGCCCTTACCCTGTGGGATTCGATGTTATCTCCAGGTAGATAATATCAGAACTGAGTTGAATTATAAGACACCCAACTGGTGTACAAGAATTGCTTGTTGGTGTGGGGAACCTCCACACACATTGTAATTGGCACCAGACCATAAGAACATGCTATATAACTATATACATATTATTCTTAACAGTATTTCTTAGAGATTTACCATAGCCAGATTTATCTAACTTATCCATATTTTTTACCCATATAGAATTATGCTATATTCTATAGTTTAAATAGATCAAAATTTATTTAATAATTCTCCTAAAAAGCTATTTAGTTGTTTTCAAGCTTCACTCCTATAAACAATGCTACACTAAGCATCTCTGAGCATATATCCTTTCCCTTTTGAAGAATTTCTCTAGGAAGGATACTTAATTTGGAGCCTATTTAAATAGGTATTGCCAAATCGTCTTTCAAAAATGTTATCCCAATTTACACACACATCAACAATTTTAGGAAATGGATCATTTCCCCTCATCCTCACCGACAAAGGATATTGTCTATGCACTTAATAGTTTACTAGCTTACAGTTTAAAAAAAATGGTCTCCGATTATTGCTTGTTAGAAATAAGAGCAAAAAAGGAAAACTGTTACATTGAAAGATTAATTCAGAAAGTCCAAAACCCTTAGTTTTTCCTCAGGAATTCCCAAAAGAGAGAAAAAAATTATCCAAAAAAAAGGGAAACATTTGAAAGAAGTAATTGAGGATATTTTCCCAAAACTGAATGGCATTCTCGATTGAGGTGGCCCACTGAACACACAACCCAGCATAATAAATTGAGAAAGACCCATAACATAGCCCAGAAAAATTTTGTAATACTAAAGTTAAAAAGAAGATCCTAAAGAGGCCATTATACAAAACCAATCAACCAACCACAACCACCAACTACAAAACCAGTAATCAGAATGGCATAGCCAGAGTGATCTTTATAAAAATTTAATCAGATAGTTTTATTTCCCAGTTGAAGTTTCATTGTTTTATTAATTGCTCCCTACTGTTTACTGGTGAAAGTATAAAATATAAATTCCTTTGTATGCCTTTGCAGAATCCAGATTCTGATTACCAATCTAACCCCTGCCAATGTCCCCTCCTTGGATTTTATATGCCATCATTTCCCCCAAAAAACCCTAGGCCTTTTATATTTCTCTCTATATACATTCCCTTTATTGTCTTTTTTTTTTTAAGATTTTATTTATTTATTTGAGACAGAGAGAATGAGAGAGAGAAAGCACATGAGAGGGGGGAGGGTCAGAGGGAGAAGCAGGCTCCCTGCCGAGCAGGGAGCCCGATGCGGGACTCGATCCAGGGACTCGATCCAGGGACTCGATCCAGGGACTCGATCCAGGGACTCGATCCAGGGACTCGATCCAGGGACTCCAGGATCATGACCTGAGCCGAAAGCAGTCGCTTAACCAACTGAGCCACCCAGGCGCCCTCCCTTTATTGTCTTAAAAGTAAACTCCTTCCTCTACGAAAGAGAGGATGCTCCCAGGCATTCTTGGACACTCTATCCCAACATATGGCTTATGGGTCCCTGTTTAGGGTTATTAACATACTGTGCTGAAGGTGTTTATTTTCACAACTGTCTACTTTACTAGACTCTAAGAGACTTGAGAGCAATGACTACGGATTTTCTTCTTTGTATGTCCCATTTTTCTACACTAGCACATAGAGAATTTGCAGTCAATATTTGTCAAATAAAAGAACTCAAACAAGGCCCTTCATGATGAACAGCATTATAAACCACCTGATAATACAAAGTAATGAGTGGAAGATGGAATTGAAATAAAAGAACTTGTATTCTCAGAGCCTAATGAAATAGTGGTAAGAGAAATGATGAAAATAGAACTACCTTACTGGGGATTAATTATGTCCCAGGCTGTTTTTATCTCATTGACAGATGAGGAAACTGAGGCATAGACAGTATAGGCAAATTGCTCAAGGTGACAGAGCTTGTAGTTGGCAATGCTCAATAAATGTAAGTGGGTTACCAATGATTGCTAATTTTATTTCAATGCTCATAGGAAGTGCCAGGAATCTCACTCAATCTTGTACATGATAAAATGCACCGGATTCTTGAGCTATGGAATAAGTATTATTTTGCATTTAGTCAACTTCCACATTTATATCCAAATATTCAGAACTATTCCCCAACACACTCCTGAAAGAGTCAAAAGCTACCATTCCCCTGGAGCCTGCTTCTTCCCTTTCTTTTTTGAAAACATATAGCTTTAAACCAGGCAACTAATCTAATTCCTGAAGGGTTCCTGATATCAGCACAAACTAGGCTAATTCTTCTCTAAAAACTCCAAATAGAAAAGAACAGGGAGCAGGATATGTACACAGAGTCTTATATACACCTACAGGAAATAAACAGCTCTAAGACAAGGGTTCATCCTACTGAGCATGTCAAAATTTCTATTTCCACATGCCTACAGATCCTAGAAACTCATTGGAAGTTCAAGGTACTCAGAATGATGCAAAACTGGACACTGTGTATCTATCTACTTGCTTATGTTTTATCTATCTAACCTAGTCTGTTTTAAACAGACAAACTTTGAACCTGCAAATGAGTAAGTTTCATTTTAATTACTAAACAAATGTTTTACTTGCCTTTGGTTAGGTATGCCATTATTTATGCCCTAATTAGTGTCATAGCAATTTTATGTCTGTATATGTAATACTATGTCTACTGCCTCAAGAGTTTCCTCTACATTGTATATCTTAAGAACATAAGTCATTATTTATAAACCCACAAAGAAAGTGTTAAGCAACAAAGCTAACCATTGTCAAAAACTCTCATGTTCATACCAACTCAAAGACATCCTATTCCTTGGAAAAAAAATCAATGGAAGTTATTCACATATGTTAAAGAATCATCTCAAAAAAAAATACTTTTTCTATAAATAAATACATTTTGTATAAGTAAGCCAAATGTACATAATGTAATTTAGATACACTTGGCATCCTAAAAACACTTGGGAGAGTAGTCACGAAATCATTCACTAAATGCTATAATATTCTGTCACTGTATCATAATATTTTATATGCAAAATATGCCCTTCCTAAAGTGGGCCTAAAAACACTCATTTCTGAAACGTTTATCTGGAATATAAATGTGTTAATGCACTATGGGGTAAAACACTTGAGTGCCTAAGGATTTTCACTAGGCCCCAGAAATTTATCTAAAGATAAATCTTTCATTCCTTTTAATGACATATTCAAAGTAGTTAGCATCTAAATATTACAGTGCTCATAAAAATTTTTTTCAAATCGTCATTCCATGACATGTTACCCTTTGTGCAGTTAGAAATAAACTGGGATATTGTCTTTGACATGCAAGGGAAGCAAAACAAGACTGGCCAAGAGAAAGGAAGATGGCTTTAGTCAAGTTTGTGAGACTACTTTAAGCTTTGTCATTCTACAATTCTATAAACAGACAGTGCTTATCTTCCTAAGAAGATAACAAATGTTAACTGCCTCAAAAATCACTCTAATTCACAAAATAGACATTATAAACACCGCACAAATTATGTCATAGCTAATAACAATGTTCTTGTACCCAAGGAAAATTCACATGGTGTGCAATGATGTAGTGAATTTGAAAGAATCTAAAGAACTCATTGACACAGTCTAATTGCATAACTCTGAGCTTCATTGACATGGTCCCTCCAGCCTGGTTGGACTTGTCCTATGCTTTCAAAAGATAGAGAAGAACCACAAACAGGACAAAAAGAAAAACAAAATTGCATAATCACTTCAGAAGTTTTGTGGTCAAAAACCAGAGCTCAAAATAATGTAAGGATTAGAGTGAATAAAATGAAAAAAAGAACTAAATAAAATGTTTAACATGCAAATTGAAGCGTTAGGACTAAGTTTCCACACTGAAGCCATGACAAGCTTAAAACCAAAACAAACAAACAAACAAACAAAAGGAAGCGATTGATTAAAAAAAAAAAAAGCTCAGTATCACAACAAATTCTTGATTATTGAATAAATTAGTATAATAAAAATGCCTTGTCTTTAACAGTTTTAGAACCAAGATATAAGCACTGTAAACAAAATAATCTAAAATTCAACATTTCTTTAAATGATCAAAAGAATTAAAAATGTTTGAAATAAGCTAATCATAAAACTGGAAACAAAACCCATCTCCCTTCTTTATCCATATTGTTATTTTTAAATGTACAGTCACATCAGAGGTGCTCTTGTTAGAAAAGTTTATTGTTAGGTTTAGCAGAAAAAGTCAATGATAACAGCTTTGTTTACTCTAATTATTTCTTTTGTGCAAAAATTAGGTCATTTTCCCACTAAATCATTAACACAGTAACAAAAGTAAAGCAGTTTAGCGATTAGAAATATTTGCTCACAGCATAATCTGTCTACCTGTGTAATCCCTTCTCCTTGCTTTTTAAGGCAAAAGATTTAATTAAATCTCTGGGATGAAGAGTTTGCTAAAATAAAAACAGAAATTATAACCATTTACAAAATGAAAAAAAAATCAACTTAAATCTTAACGGCACCCTCTTCACTTAGTAAAACTGTCTGGTAAATATAGCTCATTGACTTTTATTAGGGCAATGCATTTTTTAAAACATCATTTTTTCTCCTTTTTTTTTCACTGAGATAGAGTTGACATGCAATGCATATTAGTTTCATTACAACATTATTTTGAATAAATAATAAGGAAAAACACTTGGAATCTCCTACAGCGACATAAGAAGGTACCATACAGATATTTTATATGTCATCTTGAAACTAAAATTATGTGGCAACTTTTGGTCTAAAACACATCTATTACAAATTTAAAGCTACTTCCAGGGGCGCCTGGGTTGCTCAGTCGGTAAGCATCTACCTTCGGCTCAGGTCATGATCTCAGGGTCCTGGGATGGAACCCCACATCGGGCTCCCTGCAAGGAGTCCGCTTCTCCATCTGCCTGCCGCTCCCCCTGCTTGTTCTGTCTCTCTCTCTCTCTCTGTGTCAAATAAATAAATAAAATCTTTAAAAAAAAAAAAAACCAATAATAATAATAAATAAAGATACTTCCAATAGAACGAATTGGCTATAACGGACACAAGCCATCACGTATTAGATATAAACAACAGCATCCCCCCAAAAAGTAAAACAAATGTTGGGTTTTTTTCCTCCCCCCTCCTTCCAATTAGCACAGTAAATCCTCCAGAGTTCAGATATCAACTGACTACATAGCTTCAGGGAAAATACCTGTGTGCTCCTCCAATATGAGACCTCACTGTTAGAAGCTTAAATTATACGTATAGTAAATAGCAGTTCAAATAAAGAGAACCTATAAGTCAGTGTTATCATGGAATCATTCATAGGATCCTCTCCAGAAATCATTACGCGCAGCCTTCTGCATATGTGGGCTTCTCCGTAGCCTGACAGCAGGCAGTTTCAGAGTGCATGGGGAGTGGAGAGCTCACGTTAATGAGATTCTCCTTCTGCATCTCTCCACCTCACATGCTGCATCCTCGAGCACAGGAAAAGCACTCTCTCACTAAGACAGAGAAAGCAGGAGATTCTTAGAGGCCTTGCGTTCACTTCCTTCTTTTTTTTTTTCTCTTTGCCATTTATGTTTTTAGATCCATTTCTATGTCTCGTTGACACTGGAAGAAATCTTTCTCCTTTGCTTGGCTTCTAGAGGAGGATGCTTTGTAAAATCCTTTCCCTCACTTCCATGCTTATTATAATTTCAAGTGGCCACTTCATTCCATTCGTTCTTTTCCCTTCCAAGCTGAGCCAAGTTTCAGAGGGGCATGCCAGAAAAAAACACTAATAAAATACAAATGAGAACACTTCTTAGTTCTTTTATCAATTTGATACTGGACTGAGTTCCAAAAATATCACTTCCATTATGAGAACAATTCCATGAAGAGGAATATTTTATTAAAAGAAAACATTAAGATCCTCTTATTACATTGACCAAGGTAAGATTACCCTACTATAGGATATATGGTCAAGAGTAGCTCTAATGCTAAGAAGGACCTATGAAATAGGAGTGGTCCTATTTTTAGGCTGGCTTCATTTAAGATTTGCTCTGACCTTTATTTGAATGTGTCATATTTAATTTAAACTGCATATAAAGTTCTTCATGTTCTAAATTGAAGTAAACTACTGATTTTTCTTCCTTTTCCTCCTCCTCATCTAGAAGTTTTCCTGTAGCGAAAAAGCAGCCTTTTTTCTTTTGCATTAATACGAGCAATACAGTTCACTAATTCCTCAAAACTGCTTCCATTCTTTTACAAATAACAGCACTGCAAATGATTTTCCTGACAATCTACCAAATTCCTCTTTACTTCTTTTCTTCCCCTTACCTCAAAGTTATTGCCATCTTGGACCAATCTAAACAATTCATCTTCTACCTTGGTATTTACACTCTTCAAATAATCATACATGGTTTTCTTGTCTCTCCTCCCCTCTACTGCTTGTCTTGTGTGGGTAAGCAATACATAATTGGTTCTTTTAATCTTTCCTCATAAGTCAATTGCTCCAGCCCCTTAATCATTTTTGTTGTGGTCCTCTGAAATCTGTCCAATTTGTCAACATCCCTCTGGTGCTGGGAAGTTCAGGACTGCATGCAGGATTCCGGCACTGCCTTGTCAATGCTCTCTGCAGAAAAGGATTAGCATCTCTCTTGTTCTGATGGTGAGAAGTCCCTGGGCATGCAGCTTAAAAAGCATATCAGCTTTTCTGCTCTCATTTTACATGGAATACTGTGACCTAATTTTTTATCTAGCCTTCACTCCAAGCATTAACATTTTACAAATATTTCTCTTGCACTCAAATTCCATATTCCAAATTTGCAATGCTGAGACATGTATTGGACATATTTGCTTTCATCTTTTTCAGCTTATAAGTGCTTTATTTTCCCCGTGCATGCCTGACCTCTCTTTGTGCCACTGCATGTCTCCAGTCTCACCAAGTTCTCCGTTCACTACTCTTGGTGAGAGTGATTAATACAATGTTTGTCCATTATAAGGCTTGTTAGTAAAAGGTTAAATGAAAACCTTATAACAGCACCCCCATCAAACCACACCACACGAGTCAGCTTATTGTCAGATAACAGTTCGTTGTATTTACGGTCTTTCCATTTTCAGCACATGTGACAGCGCTCGTGTTAATCTGAATAAGATTTCAAATAAGATTTTGTGAAACTGGATCACAGGTTTCATGTTCCTTTTAGTCACCAGGTTTGTAATTTGATCAAAGCGTTGTTAAGTTTGACTGCTATGGTTCAGTCTTCAATTTTGGAAGTTACTGTTATTAGCTGGAGGAAAAAAAAATGACTAGGCTATTCACAGTACTGGGAGATTGATTTCCCTAAGTGAAAGCCATAGGAACATAGACTTTTAAAAATAATAAGCGTTCATTGCAAAATCATATACATTTAATAATATGCCTAGTTTTCATATTTATGGTCCAGTTTCACTAAGTTATCATCAAAATTTATGAATATGTCTACATAATGCAAGTATTTGTATTCTAGTTACAGAAAGGAAAAATGCTTATTTACAGCTTCTTGTTTATGGTACCTTGCCTTTTCTCTATCATCCACTGCTACTTGCAACCTAATGAATGATGCATTTCTCACCCACACCAACTTTCCTATAATCATCAAATTCCATAACTATTTTATATTATTCTACATAGGAATGCTTATTTTGAATACATGTTAAGGGAAATTAACTCAAGAAAAGACAAGCACTTGATTTTCTTTTTCCTGCTTTTCAGTTAAGTACATACAAGAAATGGAATGAATGAATCAACAGTTCATATTTTGATGAAAGCAATGTTCAGCATACAAACCACTGCACATTCAAGAAAAGCCTTGCAATTTTTTCCTAACTCATAACCTAGGAAATGAGATTCACAATCTTGTTAGTGTCAGACTATCATCATTCACATTGCTCTACAAATTAAAATCATATATTTAAAAAAATAACAGCACTGCACCTTTGATGTTAAACTTTTCTGTTGTTTTGTGTTTTATGAATGAAATTTTCCTCAGGAAGATCCTCAAAGGATGTAAAAGTCCTTAGGCTTTGTTAATCAAGAAGAGAAACTGGGAAGCTACAAGTCAAGAGTGCATGCAAGTTGGTCTCATGACACCGTTTGAATTGCAAGATGCAACATTAAATATATCTGCTAGCTGAAAGTAAACTTAGGCTATTCTTACAAACCCCAGGCCACAATTGCTGTGCATGTCATGGAGGTGATGTGTCAGTCCCCAGGGAAAGGGTACAAAGGAAAGTGCACATAAAACTTCCACTCC
The DNA here is from genome assembly GCF_011800145.1 of Mirounga leonina. Classification (NCBI taxonomy): domain Eukaryota; kingdom Metazoa; phylum Chordata; class Mammalia; order Carnivora; family Phocidae; genus Mirounga; species Mirounga leonina. Next base: position 73,134,405 of record NW_023270377.1, on the reverse strand, counting down.
AGAGGAAAAGCAGCTCTGACACCCCAGACAGAGGAAGTCGCCCCTTTGTCCTTCTACCTGCAGGTACAGTGCTGTCCTGGCCTGTGACAACAGGTGGAGATTAAAAACAGGAGAAATATCTGGGACAAAAAAATGTCAAAGCCTCAGAGTCAGTTGCAGTCTTAAAGAAAATAACATTTAAATAGAAGCCACATGATTAGCAACACCAGTTTTAAAGAAGGAAAAGATAGTTAGCAACTTATTTGTTCCGAATTACAAAGCTTTCAGCCAAATCTATCCTTATAAGTCTGAACAGACCTCAGGACAGACTTTGTGTAGCACTCACGTCTGTCACACAAGGTACAGGGGCCGCGAAGGTGGTTGTCTTTTTCCAATACTCAAACAACAAAGGGTAGTTCTTTTAGGAGTATGGTACTCATAAATTTGAAAAATGCCTCAACAAAGATTAGCTAAAACTTTGAACTCACTGAGTTCTACCTGGAGAACTAACATAGAGGAGGGTACAGAGGGAAGATGACCACACTATCAAATCTGTATTTTAGTCAGAGAAGGCTGTTGAATCTCTGATTCCCTATGTATTTAAGTATGTGTTTTCTCGAGGCCACCTAGATTTCTCAGCTCAATTGGCCATTCCCTACTAGGGACCCTTCCAAAAATAAATGAATAGAGGACAATTCCAAATATTACTCAGACTGATTTCAAAACCTCTATTCATTACATCAGATTCTGGTACACAAATTCCTTGGCTTCTGAGGGCATAACCATTCCACAGAATTGCTTTTCCTTATTTGTTAATCCAGAACTATAGCAAATGTAAGGTGTCTCATATGTACCGAGTAAATGTTTTCTCTAAAAAGTAAAAATCAAATTATCTCTTCTATACACAACCTTCTTTTTATGCCATAGCATGGAAAGCAGTAATAGCCTAATTCATTAAAACATTATTTACATAAATAACAACAAATCATTTCTCCAATAAGCAGATATACAGAGCCCAAATGTAAACACCAAAAGCTCCATTTTAGCAACAAAACATGCACTGTTGGGGGAAAAATGCAAGACAGACAGAGCAGTACGCCATACATAAAATGTCAAACATGTCAAAACACTCATGAATACCAACATCTCCCACCACACCACGACCAATTTTAAAGGTTATTTAGGGCTAACACATCTGCAAGTGCAGATTTTACAACAGCAGACTTTTTTCTCAGATATATTAAAAATAAGTCACTAATGTGTCAAATGTTTTTGATGTTGTTTCCATCCATGTGGCCCAGGCACATTCGGACCAGCACTGCTGAGAGCAGGGCAATTACACACAACACAGATTCTTAGCATCAAATGGATTCATTATGGATTTCTGGAAGCTTGGTTTTAGCTGTATCAATTCAGTATGCAGGGAGGATAATTAAGCAAAAGATCAAGAAAACAAATGTAGCTATCTTCATTCCTCCAAAATAAAAACCCCTGTTAGGGTCTCCATAATTCAACTTTTCAGAACTTCATTTCAGAAAGGCGCTTTCAGAACATGTCACAAGGCTCCCTTGTCCCTAAGTCACTGATTGTGAATTATTTCCGGATAGCTGCAGACAACAAAGCTTTATAAAACAAGAAGCATAACACATGCAGAACATACTTATCCTATTCCCGGCCCTCAGATAAGCGAGGCTTAAATTAAATATCAAAGATGAACAAAATCTATCGTATAAGCAAAGAGCTGACCTAAATCCACCATATTTTGTTTGTCAACTGTGTATATTCCAATAAATTTTGTAATATAATAAGATGATCTTTGCCACCCTTTGACCACACCAAGCTAGGTGCAGATAGTCTTCTGAAGAAATATTACTCTCTGCTTGACACTCTAAGTAAAATCTACTTATATCATTTGGTAGACTACAAGAGTAGCTTTAAGAAAATGTTAATAACAGTTAAACACCGCATAGGTCACAAATAGAGAAGGAGAAGAAAGAGTAAATAGCTCATGCACAACCAGTCTTCACAAAGTGGTCTGCTCGGGGCTGTGACTAAAGTGAACTTACTGATGTGCAGTTTGGCTTTCCTGATAGGAAATCTAGAAGCTGGCTAAAGATCAAATGATTAATGTAAGGAAATTCAAACAGCTTGGGGAGGAAAAACATCTTTTTCTCTTTACTACCTTTAATATGACTTTCTCAGTGACATAAACACATGCAGCAATAATTCCCAATCTTCTCTTTTCTTGGGCAGCAAAGCAAGCAACTCAAAACTCCTTCATGTCCTAACGATGAAAAGCAGTCAAAATAACCCCAGCGAAGAGAAGAGGTTATTCTCGTAAGAGAGAAGAGCAATATACTATCATCACCACCCCATTATGATTTCATGTCAGTGCTCCCCTCCAGAAGTCTGAACACACCCAAAATAACCTCTTCAACCCTCAGCAGAAACCCATAGCCAGTTTCAGTAGCCATTGTGGAGAAAGGTCCAATCCTTCTGGGTCAGCTATCGCAAAACCAAATCAGTTGGAATTGCGTGTCCTGGTTCTGAGTTTAAATTCCAGCTATCCCATGTACTGACAGGCCAGGATATTTAACAATACTTTTGAACCTCATCTCCTCATTTGTAAAAATGGATGTAATAATGGTAACGTCACAGTGTGGAGCTGAGAGGATTACATGAGATGAGTTCCAGCCTTGCCGCATATGGTAGGTAGAAAAGTTGTGATGGAGGAACCTTGGAAACCATGGAAGGGGGCCTCATCTGACATCTGGCTCTGCCTTTCCTATTGGCCTGAATCTTGGAAGGAAGTCCATATCTCCCAGCTTGAAGATCGCAGCCCTTCTAAGGAAACAAGCCTGCTTTCCAATCCCCTCAGCTAGAATGGAATGACAGGAGAGGCACCTTTCCTTGCCAATGGTTTTGCTCCTTTTAATTCCCTGATGACAAAACTTGAAACTTCTGTGTGGTCCTCAACAGTCCAAGGCTTCCCACACCTAAAGCCACCCTCTCCTTATAACCCTTGTACTGTGCCCTCCACATTCAACTTTCATCTCAGACCTGCCCCCCACCAACCCACCCACCCCCGCAGCATCCTTTATGCACCCTCTTTATTTGCTATCCTTTATCTCTTCATATTTCTTTAAGCTCATCCACATTACCATTGGTGCCCAGAATCCTATATTTCTCAGGCACCTTCGTCCTCCCCTTCCCATCTCTGTTTGCCTTCAACTCTGGCACTTTGATTAAATAACTCCTCAAGTTTCCCCCTCCTCTTCCATCTCCTCAGTCCCCACTTAGCTGAGCATTCACAGTATGGTTCATTATCTTTATCCACCCCTATCTCTACCTCCCTCAAAAGCTTCTGCTCTTTTCCTTGTGTTGGGCAATAGCATACCAATGGGACAACCCCGGCATGTAGTCAGTAGGCAATGTGACATGGACTCCCCTACCTTCTATGGAGCTTCCCCAATGACCTTCTTCACTGTTTATCCTCTTCTCAGGCACTAGTTTGCTGAGGGAAAGGAAAAGGGGGTGGCTTTATGTGCTTGTCCTTTGGCCCTTACTCATGATCCCCAGCAGGGTTCCAAGCACATAACAGGCCAGGGTATAAAGAGATGTGGAACCCCACTGGAGTAGGAGAGGGGCAGTGAGGAGATGGGGGACAAAAAAAAAAGAAAAGAAGAGAAAAGAAGAGAGGGGACTGATCACTGCATTGCTGAAATGCCCTTCTCAGCATCTCTCATTATAGATATCCCCTGCCCTTCGCTTCCAGCACAATCTGGTCCATCAGCAGTGGCTCTCAAACTTTTTGACTAAGACCCACACTCATAAATATATTTTACACTACAGCCCAAGAAAAGTTTCAGCAAACAATACTTACACCTTTCATATTTGGCTACTCTGTGCAAAGCACTCATGATTTCTATTCTGTTACTCTTTTATTTCTTTGAAAGAAAATTTTGATCACCACCCATTGTATTGATTTTACAAACCATGAGTGGATTGGGACCCTCAGTTTGAAAAACACTGACCTACTTGCAACCTACTGATCAAGAGACCTCTCTCTCTTTCTACCTCCGTACCCTTTGTAAAAGTCCAATTCTATTTGAGATAGTCAACACAATCCTTTCCTGCAAGCTTCCAGAGGCAGAAAATCTTAGCAAGTTCCGGCCCTCTGAAGTCCTCACATGAGCAGCAGCCCTCCCCCACCCTCTACTGCCCGGGTAAGTCTCTAACAGGTACGTGGGCGCTGTATCTGTTAAGACAGGTGGCACGTGTCCTGGAAATCCTAGTTTCTCTAAACACAAGTTTCGATAGAAATATAAAGAAATAGGAGTGAGAGGATTAACTAGGGGAAGAAGAAACGCGGAGGAAAGCATAGAAGGGAGTCTCTCCAAGGATCCCGGTCCCCAGCCGGAGCTCTGTCCAGTCCCGCTGAGCACGCCAAACAGAACTCGGCTAAGCTAAGAGGGCAGCCAGCCACCGGCAGTCGGTGTCTTCAAGGGAGGAAGGAGCGCTCCCGGCGGCAGGCAGAGAGGCGCACTGGCTGCCCCACTGCCCTTCCGAGAGCGCGCAGCACTCTTGTGGCCACCTGACGAGTCGCTTCCTCCGGCTCCCGGGCCTAGGGCTCAGAACTCGCGGTGCGAGATCGGAAAGCGCGGCCAGGATGCGCGCCTTCTCTCCTCGGAGCTTGGGAGTTGAGAGCACACGTGCGGGGCACGCGTGTGGCACAGATGCGTGGGCCCCTCTCTCGGCTCTTCCCGCGGTGTGGATGCGCCCTGGCGCCTCTGCCCCACCCTTTTGTGCTCCCCCACAACTGGAAAAAAAATGGTTCCCCCCCACGTAATGTGGAAGAATGCCCCGGAGACCCAAGGCTGACCACTGATGGGTGGGTGCCAGAGGAGTCGGGGGCGCGCTCGGCCGCACGTGCTCGCGCCCTGACGCACCGAACCTGTCCAAGCGGCGTCGGGAACCTGTTGCGGCCTCCGGCTCTGGGGGACCCGACAGGGAACAGCTGGGGAAAAAAAGCAAGAAGCAGCTGGGGAGGGCAGAGCAGGAAAAGGAGGAAACAGAGAGTTAACCTAGGCGAGTGTGTCCTAATTGTTCCCAGGCTCCCTCGGCAAAGTCTTTGACGCAACCTGCGGAGTCAAACTCTTAAGTCTCCAAAACGCAGTGGGCAGAGGGAGCGCTTGCGTCTCCACATTCACCCTCGGCCGGACCGCGCGCAGGCACGTCCTCTTCAGTAATCCTGGGGCCTCGAAATCAGACCACGCTGCACGGGGGCCTAGTGAGAAAGCGAGGGGAGGGGAGTGAGCTGCTGGGGCCTCGCTCTCCGGAGTCCTCCCGCCGCCGTCGGTTGGGCCGGGAGCGCATGTCGCGGCTGGGAACAGGGGTGCGGCTCTCCTCCTTACTTCCCCGGGGTGGGGTGGGGCCCTGCGCCCCAGCGCTCCTGCTCACCCACCGCTCCAGGAGGCGCCCTCCGACAGAAGAGGGACTTGCCCTTAAGGAAACGCAAGATTAAAGTGGGAGAAAAGTCCTTGCGGGCCCAAGCGGTCGTTTCCAGTCGTGCTCAGGAAATACACTAAGGGAAAATGACGTTAAATAATAACCTCACCGTCCTAAATGGTTACGTGTGATATCCAAGTAGGGATTTCTAGTAAAATCTAAAAGTAAAAATGAAAGGCGGATTTCTGTGTTTATTATTAAAATCGAATTACTAAAAAATGATGACCTTGTTTGGAATTCATATCTCTCTTTCCCAGTAAAGTCAGCCAATATCGACTGAACGCCCCCCGCCCCAATACAGCTATACGAATCGTGATCGCTCCGGTTCGAGTTCTGTCACATGCACGGATCTAAGCAGAACCTCTGCCAAAGACTGTTGCACCGGGCGCGCCCTTTTTAGTAGTTGCTGAGACCTCTGGGAAGGAACGGTTGGCTGGGAGTTGGCTGGGACGCCCCCTCAACCCCATCTCTCCTCTGTGGGACTCCAAAATTGAGTCAGGTCCTGACTCACGGGGTGCACAGGAATTGGATTGCTGAGAAATTCCAGGGCGCGCCCTCGAAGCGACAGTTCCTGTTCCTGAATAGCGGTGACAGGTGGAAGGGGGGGGTGCTAAGAAGATATCTTAGAGATAGATACTCCGTCCTAGACCTCTGTTCAAACAGCAAAATAATACTGAAGAAAGTTTTTAAATCCGCGGTGCTAGACACCCTCTTTTCCCCCTCGCGCGCTGATAGGACCCGTCTCCATTTCTGAGGTGGCTGCAGGCACACACGGCCTCCAGACGGGCGCCTGTCTCCCCGAGAGAGGCGAGGCCGGCCGGGAAGACCCCCAGCCCTCACTCTCCGCTGCCACCTCCGGGCTGCCGCGCCGCGGATAAAAAAGGAAACGGACGTGTGTGCGGAGTCGGCGCGGAGCTTGCGGCGCGAAGATGCGCAACACGCGCGACGCCCAGAAGTGCTCTGGTGTTGCTACCCTGTGTGCGGCCTGTCGGGATGGAAATGTATCCTGTCCTGGAAAACTCTGTATCAAAATATTACCATCAAATACAACTTTTTCCTCACAGACCTGTTCATATCTTGGAAGTCTTCACTGCCGACGCCTAGGCTTAAAATATAATTAGATAATTGGATATTCGTGTAGGCGCACTGACATCGACAAAGCCAAGAGAGTCTCAAGGCAAAGTGAAATTGAACCTTCAAGTGACATTCTTAAGTTGGCAAGAATATGTTTCTCCTCGTCGGGCCCCTTGCACGCTGAGAACTAGTGTCCCTTAAGACCTGTGATTGATATTTTTAGTGGAGGGGGCACCCAAACTCTCTAGGGACGGAGTCATGCACCAAAAGGAAATACACATGATGAGGTCATTGGGTGCTGCTATTGCTGCAGTGTGCTATCCCCGTCCTGGGTCAGGCGTCTCTCTTGTTAGAACCAGAAATGCAAACTTCCCTCTCCTCTCACTTCACTCTGTCTCTGTGTCTCTCTCCCTCTCTCTCTGTCTCTCTTCCCCCCCCCCCACCCCACTTCCCAGCGAAAGATCAAAGCAAGGGTCCCCTGAGCACCTAGAGAGACCGCGGAGGTCCTCTGGACGGCGGAGAAGCCTAACCCACCAAGTAGCAGGCAGTAACTCTGCTCACCGGTGCTTTGAATTAAGGGCATCTCTCCATAAAGTCAGGGCGTTCTAAGCATCCACTCAAAGTGAGTCTAGACTTAAAATTAGACCTTTCAGACCTGAGAAGTGGATGGTCATATCCTCAGAACAATGATTATGTATTTTCCATAGCTGGAACGATACACGATAACTTAAGAGGACGTGGGAAGATGAGAGTGATCTGAAGCCTTCATTATAAAGTTTTAATCTCTTTCTGAGGAAGTCCCATACAACGTCTGGATTTTGCAATGCGGAGTTGTCTGTTGCTTTTCGTGGGCTTTACTCATAGAAAGACTAGGGCAGGCTAAGTCCTCAACTGCGCGGATCTCGGAAGATGCAGGAGAGATGCTTGCAAGGTTCTTTCCTCGTACAACCCGGTGCGCAGCCGGCAGTTGGAAATTGACTCGATAACTGTGAAGCAGTAAAAGCACTGGCCACTTTGCAATTTAGAAATTACAGCTGAATGTACGAGGAGCCGGTGCAATCTACAGGCGGACTTGGAAGAGTCCTCCCTCCCTCCTTTCACCCCAATTCTCCGGAGGCACACTGCCTAACACCTCATTGGCCTCGGGTGGTGCGCAGCCGCTTCCTTAAGGGAGAACCCTCAAAAGAGTTCGTTTCTGGGTTCAACTCTCGGGGATTCCGACTCGGAATGTAATTGTCTCAGGGCTGGAGGCACCTGGGAGACGAGCCCTGACGGCTCTGCAGACTCCCAGCATTTCTAAAGAGATTTCTCTTTCTCTCTGCTTATTAGTGTGAGGCTTTGGTTGGACAGAAGTTGTGAAAATAAAAGGAAATGGCAAGCCCCATCTTTTCAAAAAAGTCAGGAAATTGGATATTTCGCTTATTATTTAATCCTTTTTGTGACCACCTACTTTTGCCCCTCAGAGCTACCTGCAGAGAAACGTATCTGGTTAAAATAACCTTAAATTATCACCAAACCTGCCTTCTCTTTCTCCCACACACAAAACCTGTCTTTAAAAAAGGGAGCGGGGGAGGGAAGCAAAGTAAAACCACCTAAGAACTCTTGCGGCAATTTACTGGCAATTTCTAACTGCGTTTTAAAAACAGTAACACTCTCTGAATTTCAGTGCCCCAGAAGCCATCTGTAATTCATTAGGGTCAGCGAAGAAGATGGTCCCCATCTTGTGATAAGAATTCACCGTGAGCCTGAAGCAAATCAGGCAGAACCTCCACTGCCCAAGGACCAGGATGTTGAGCAGAAGGAAGCTCAGACCTTAAGAGGGTGTCTACAGCGTTAGTGGCTTTCTTTGCTAAAAGTTGGTGCTGGGTGGAATCCTGGAGGCTGTGGTATAGATTACTTGCACCAGACTCAGCTTCTGACAAATGGCTATTTTATAATTTATCTGGAAAACTTTAAAGAAGGAGATATTATGCTAAAAGTGCAAAGTGTACATCATCGCTATCCACTGAAGGAGGACAACAAAAAGTTGTAAGAAACACCTCTCCTGAGTTCTGCTGTATGCTAAGACCACTGACCCAAGGCCCTTGCTTGGCCCTTCTTCCAAGACCCTTTACAATGGTAATCAGTAGAGGAATTGGAAAAATCAGAGATAATGTACAACACACTTCAAATCCATATTAACTTCCTGAGTCTTAAAAAGATACTCCCTCAACATTCTGCAAGACAAAAACTTGAGAGGACTTCAGACCTTGCAGAACTTCAAAAGCTACCTGGTCTCCTAAACTTCTCTTCTGAAAGCTGCACTTACTAGCAAAATTAACAAAAGAGTTAAGATATCCTCAGTTGATTCTGATAAATGCAGGTTGACACACTCAAAAATTCTGGTTGAGGAAAAATATTGTACTGAATTTTCTGGATAATTAGTTCAATTCCCCAGGTTTTTTTGCTAGAATAGATCTAGGCTGTCAGTTTGAAACTCAAATGTTGAATAAGTGACCTATCCTAAATCAATCTCCAATTCTATTATTATATATTGCTGTTTAGTCATCATTTCTTCCTGACCCAGAAAGAAGACAAAATTCTGTTCATTTACATAGTTTATTGTTGTAAACATTAAAATTGTCTTTCTCAAAGAAAGAATTTATCAGAAAAAAAAATCAGCGTCTCTAACTGTCATACACCATAGAAAAAAAGGCAGTGACTCATATCATGTGCCATACTGGAAATATACAAAGAAAAATACTACAGAATATGGCAATATTAAAATTCTTACTCAAACATAAAATAATATATTAACTGACAATTTTAGACATTTAAAAAAAAAACAAAAAAAATTCAAAGTGCTCAGTAATTTCCAGGGAGTTATGTATATTATAAGCACTCTGGAAACAGTCAAAAGCTGCTGCATGCAAGTTTTGTTTAGCTTTAGACAACAAAATAATCAAGATATAAACTTTCTTTTATCAACATCAACGGTACATACAACACTTACAAACAAGGAATGTTGGACGGTGTTACAAACACTATGTGTCCCTTTTGTCAGGATTTTCTGATGTGTAATACTTGTGCCCACCTATTTTACAATTGAGAAAATGTTTAAGCTCAGATAACTACCAATCTTTATAAAATCTAACAGACTACATAGTGTCTGAAATACTATTTATATAATATAGACATTACTGAAATAGCAAGTGCCTATAGCATTTTCAACCTAGAATCAACATGCTTGTCCCTTTTTTGTGTAGTTCTTTTTTTCTTTTTTTCTTTTTTTTGCAAACACACTTATCTTTTAGAATTTGTAATATGTATTCATAAATAGGCACAAAATAATTTAAAAAGCCAAACTGCATTGGGTAAATTTACAAGCCTTTCCCTTCTTCAACTCATGCCACCCACGCAACATTTAGTTTTACTATATATTACAGCTTTCTTTACAGCAGAAAACTTTGAAGTCTTTTAAAGGGCAATACTTGTGGGTCCCCTTACAATGTGTGAGTGACTCTGTGTTGTGTGTGTGTGTGTATTACATTTGTCTTAACTGCAACAACCAAACATGGTCAAACATCTCCCATCATACATTAGGAATCTTTCTTCTGAACAATAAACTGATTTTTAAACTGATAATAAAAAGTTTATACCACTGTACTGTGTGTAGTCCGTGTTCTAAATCCAGGATGCCCCGGAGCCAAAATGCCCTTTCAGGTTCTGCCTGCAGGTTAGGAAATAGCAACAGTTTTTGTTGTTTTGTTTTGTTTTTGTTTTTTTCTTTAAGGATCAAGGGACTGGGATTTTATGGAGGGGGTGGGGGCCAGCTAGAGCTGAGGCAGCTCATGGGGATATCTCTGCCTTGTGACTTGCCCCCTCTGGATAGTTTTAGGTTTCTTTCCAGTTCCTTTGAAGTGCATGGGAGGAGGTCTTAGAAAGGTAAAGTGTCCAGGAAAAGTTTGTCAATTATTGCTGGCGGTGGTACCAAGTCTTCTAGTTTCAGGTAGAAAATGCGCTGGAGCCCCTGTGTGCAAAGAGTACGGAGTTCTGGGAGCTTCCCCAACAGTTTGGACAAATAGTTGGGGCGGTTCAACCCCCCATTATTGAAAGTCACATGGTCTTTGAGACAATTTACAATCTTGTTTTGCAGTTCTTCCACTCTCTTGGGTTCCTTGAGCCCGTGTCTCTCTGCAGAAAACACAATCAGAAACAAAAGAGGAACACACAAAGCAGTTAGCTAGCTGGCAGAAGCAGGGAGGATCAGTGGCAAGGGAAAACCGGGACAAATCCTGGTGGGCAGTTTTGGAGACGTGCCCTGCACTTGAAGTACTGACCTGTGACCATAGCCAGGGCAGCAATGCAGGAGAAGGCAGAAATGTCGATGTTCATATTCTGCAAGTTGGAGGAGAATTCAACAATGGAGTCAATCCATTCCCCAAAGCCACGAACGCATTGCAACCTGTGCAAGACCACCCCATTGCAAAAGATGAGTTTACCCTCCACTGGGTTGGACCTGCAATTAATACCAAAGAGAGAGAGGGGAGAAAAAGAGAGAGAGAAAAGCTAAACAACTAATTACTTGAAGAGCAATAAATGAGGGATTTAGAGGTACCTAATTACGGAAGAGTTAATAAAATGTAGACCAGTAGACCTTGAAAGGGTTTAATTTCATAACAATCAAGAACGCCCCCTATCCCACTTCCATTCCATTCATCCAAGGCTTCTGGTCTCACTCCTTCCCTTCTCTTCCTTTTGTCTACTATCTTTTCCTTCTTCTACCCCTCTTTCATTTTCCTCTTCTGTCCTTTTCTCTTTCCCCCTTTGATTCCCCTTTTCCTCTTTCTTTCTCTTCTTTATTCCTCTCCTCCTCCTTTCCCAGCCTCCCTGGGTTGCCTCCTCCATTACCTGTACGCTAATCGAAGCACGAACAGTTCTAAGAAAGCTGATTCAAAAAGCAGGTCTTGGTCGGCTTTGGGCAGGTCAGCGAAGCCCGGGATCTTCTCAGCCCAGCCCCTGATGATCTCCATGGAGCCAGTCAGGAGATCATAGAACTGCTGGATATGCTGAGTGTCATCTCCACCCATCTGATAGTCAGGGTTCGCCTGGAACTGGAATTTCATTTTAAAAAGCACTTAATGAGGTTCTCTAAAATATATAACCCGTGAAATTGCTAACCCCGCTTCTAGTAGGGGAGCCAGGTTTTTATAACAATTAAACCTCTCTCTGACCAGTAAGGAAATTAGATGTTCCGGGGCAATTAATTCAATTAGGGATGGTGCTATGAGGTCGCTGCTTTAAATATGTAAATTACCATTTCCATACGGACTAAATACAGTGCCATCCAGCCCTGGGAAATGTTCACTCTTATCTCCACAAAACAATTGACACGTTAGTATTCATGCCAGTCCCAGAGTGGGTCTCGAGCAGAGACGCCCTTTGCAAATCTTAATAAAATTGCAGTGGCTTCTAGGTTTGCCCGACATACTTCCTCCAATTAAAGCCCACACATTTCTCACGGCTGGGGTAAAAAAGGAATCTGACCACTTGATTCCCCACCCCATTGCCACTCCTTATACCTTTCTCCTTCCCTTCCCCAACCCCCAAGCAGGCATCCCCTACCCGGAGGGTGCCACAGAGGATGAGGATTAAAGCATCTCTATGGAAGATTGGGGATAAAATCCAAGTGGGGGGCATTTTGCACATCCTCTGGTTTGGGCATTAGAGGCATTAGTGTGTGAGTATATGTGTGTACGATGGCAGTGAAAAGGAGGGCTCCCAGAGATGTGATCACTGTGGTCTGTCCTCTCTTCTCTGTCTGTCTTCGTGTCTACACTCCCAGCAACATGGTTTGTCTGTCGCCTGTCTCCTGTGGCTCTGCTTAGGGCTGCAAAGCCACAGCCTTGCTTGAGTCTGGGGCTTAGTGATGGGTGTGGGAAGGGGTCCTGCCCATCTGTCGGTTTGTCCACATGCTACCCCCGCCAGCTTCTTACCCTGGAATAGTCCAGGCTGGTCATAGCCGGGTTGGAGTCGACATGGGCCCTGACGAGGGCACTGATCAGACTCACCGGGGGCGAGGGGGGAGAGGGCTCCTGTGGGCTCTTCGGTTTCGAGGGCAAACGACCTCTCCGGCCTTTTAAACTGTCCGTGCGAACCACTGCAAAGGAATAAATGGGTTAGCGTCGCTCCCCCTAGCGGGACCCAGCTGCCGCCTCGGCCCCTCCCGGGGGAAGGCCACAGCCACGGGGCGCCCAGCAGGGCTGCGCAGGGTCCCACCGCTTGTAAAGCCTTCACTGACGTGAAGCATTAAAAAAAAAAAAAAAAAAAAAATGTGGGGTTGTTTTATGTCTTCTTCCAAATGGGCGAGAAGGGCCTGGCTGCTTTCTCCAGGGCAGGATGGGCAAGCAGGCAGCTGCGGGGTCAGCGAGGCCCGACGCGGATGAGGGGGAACCCGGAGACACCCCCCCAACAACCCCCCAGCGCTGGGAAGTGGAAAATAGGACTGGAATAGGAGCGGCAGTTTCCCGCGGGCGCAGACGGGGGAGTGGGCTGCTTGTCCCGACCTACCTTCTTTGACCATCCCAACAGCCAGGCACTTCTGAAATCGGCAGTACTGACAGCGATTCCGGCGCCGCTTGTCCACTGGGCAGTTTTTATTTGCTAAACACACGTATTTTGCGTTTTTTTGTACCGTGCGCTGCAAAAGAAGACAATATAGACCGATTTTCTTTTTTTTTTCTTTTGAAAATCCAGCGACCGAGGGAATCCAGGAACAATTTCTGAATGGCTGGGATCTACACTCCTCCCCACAAACAAACACATACACACAACTCCTTTTAATTTTTTTTCCTTTTCCTTTTCTTTCTCTTTCTTTTCGTTTTCCTCCCCCAGGGCATTTAACAGGAGAAAATTGATAGCGTTAACATTTGAGCTAACCTTGCCGCTCCTTGCTGTGTTTTATATGCCAAGAGAAGGAGAAGGAGACGCTCAGTAAATACAAATCCGTGGGCATTCATATTATTTACATTCCTTGGAGACCTTCTCTATTTAAAATGATAAGATTATTCAATCAGGATGGCGAAATAAAGAGATCACTTAATTTGACCACAGGGAATTCTGTTCCACTTGGTTAGCTCAGACACGGTTCTCTGTCCTAACCAATTTCAATCTGAACAGAGAAGACAGCTCCTAGCACATGCAAATGACCCTCTTCCAACTCAGGCTTCTGCAACTTCGGGCTGGGGCCTGCCGGGGTCAGCTGCGTGCGGGGGGGGGGGGGGGGGGGTGGGATGCGACCCCAGGTCTCCCGGTCTAGCTACTTCCCTTTCTCAAGCACCCAGAGGCCTCGGCCATAGGCCGTGGGCGGCTGCAGGGCAGCCTCCGCGGACCCCGGGAGTTGCACGAACTAGGACTGGGCTGTCTGCACCACCGCCGAGCGCGCACTCCGAGGCTCCCGGCACTAGGGGGCCCCTACCTGTCTTCTCCGCCCCCGTCCTCGCTCACCTTAAAGAAACCTTTGCAGCCCTCACAGGTGCGCACGCCATAGTGTTGGCAGGCCGCGTTGTCGCCGCACACGGCGCACAGCCCCTCGTTGGAGGGGGAGCCCCGCGACGGCGGCGAGGGCACCTGCGTGTCCAGCAGCTGCGACGCGTGGCCGATCTGCAGGCCTGGGAAGCCCATGGACGCGGGCTTTCGGATGGGGTTGGGCACAGCGAAGGTCTGCCCGTCCACCACGTGGTGGCTGCCCGCCTGCTCCGGGTTCATGGGGACGTGCAGGGGCCCGTCGAAGCGCATCTGGCAGCTAGACACAGGGGTGCCGGGAGGCGATTGCTTAAATGAGAAGAGGGAGAGGCGGGAGACGGGCGTTTTCCTCTGCTCGATCATGTGCGTGGTGGCCACGTAGTTCTGATGGAAGTTGTGGAGAGAGCCTGGGTCGTCCCACATGGGGCTGTGCTGCACTTGGAAGCCCGGGGTGGTGGGCGTCGGGGGCGAGGAGGGCTTGTAGTAAACCGACCCGGAGTGCGGCATCATCTCCTCGGACTGGGGGGGCAGGTGGCTGTGTTGCTGGTAGTTGTGCATCTGAATGTCTTCTACCTTAATGGAGGACTGCTGTCCGGAGAGGGGCATTTGGTACAAGCAAGGTGGCTTGACGTCGTAGCCTGTGCTGTAGTTGTCCATAAAGGTACTGAAGCTGGGGAGAGAAGTGGTGGCAGTGATTTCAGTGTTGGTGAGGTCCATGCTAAACTTGACAAACTCTGGAGTTAAGAAATCGGAGCTGTATTCTCCCGAAGAGTGGTAACTGTAGCTCTGAGAAGCGGGGCTGGCTCCTTGAGGCGAGGACCCATACTGCGCCTGAACACAAGGCATGGCTGGAAATGAAACAGGGTAATATACACTCAGCCTGGTCAACTGAACACTTTCTCCCAGGCTCGGGTACACCTGGAGCTACACCGGCAGCCCGCGGCGGTCAGAGAGCATGTAGGGACGCGAGAGGAAGGGCGGAGAGCGCGAATGCTGTGGGGCAAAACAGTGCAGGGCATGGAAAGGCTGGTCCAAGGAAGACCCAGAGCTAGAAAGCTTTTGAGGGTCTCTATTCCCGTATATTTCAAACGCCTCCCTCTTCACCCCCTCACAAAAACAGTCCCGCTAATATGAGCCTTTTCTCTGAAGCTAGGGTTCAGCAAGCTTATTCTAGAAATGAGGTTGAATTGCACAATGAGAATGTTGTTCCTGATGATGATGGGCCGGGAAAATATTAAGTTACAGAGTTTGCTGAGGAAGATCGTATTGCCCTGTTTCTTGATGTTCAGGGAACTCGGAGGAAGGAAAGAAAGAAATGAAGTTGCACTAACCTTCAGCCGAATTACAGGCGTTTTCGAGGAAATTAAAGGTGGACAGTGTCGTAATTCAACGAAGGACAAAGTTTCCAAGATTTTTAGAAAAGCAATGGGGAGTCCAGCCTGTCGGATCTCCTCCCTGAAATACAGACACAGGAAGCTTCAGGGTGACTTTCCCGACAGATTCAGCTGGCCATCTGTAGGGTCACCAGGCAAGCCCTTCTATGCCCTCCTTGATTGTTTCATTGTGTTGCCTTTACCAAACTTAGCAGTTAAAATGAATGTGTAGAAGAGATGATTGTAAACAACACAAAATGCCACCCATTGCACTGTGTAAATCCTTGCAGAGAGAGGGTTCTGAAGGAGAAAAGGTACTTCATGTACTTACTTAATACTTGTGATGTAATAAATTGGACCCTAAAATGTGGGGGTGGGGTGGAGGTGGGAGTGGAAGTGGGGATGGGAGGGTAGTGTCATTTCCATTTTAGTTTCATTCAGACCCAAATAAGAAGAAACTAGAGCTTAATAAAATACAGCATTGGATTTCTCCTAAATTTTTCTGTGGTGAAACTAGCTTTTCTTTTGGGAGGGGGTAAAGGAAGTAGAAGTCATAAATATAATATGAGAAAATAATCTCTCCCTCCATCCCTATGCATTACAGAATGCCCTCAAGGCCTGGGCAGCCCTGAAGGCAATCTGCATGGAAGCATCTGGATTTCCTAAGTGTTTTTGACAGAACACTGGGACTGAGGATACAGGTGAATTGCCATTCACTTCTCCAGGAAACTTGTTTTTCAACATCTTTAATGGCCAAGGGGTGGGAAGGGGAGACCCTATTTTTTCCAGGAGCATCTTAGGTCAATTGCAGAGGGAGGGAAACACTGCTTATCTGGTATTGGCACCAAGGTTAGAAGCGCTTCCCAACATAGGAAGCCGAACACCTTGCCTATACAGCCTTCCACAATCTGCCTACCTGCCGGTGGAACAAGGCAATCTTGTATCCTAGTAATTTTCAGATGTTGCCACTTGGAAGACATTCTAGAGCATAGACAATCTTATTACTAATGAAAAAAGCCAAACATCCTCTCCTTCTATTCTCCTCCCCCCTCCCCCATTACCTTGCTTCCTGGGGAGGAAGGTTAATCAGAAAAAGTAAAAAGAAAGGAGACCCATGACACACACAGCCTTTGAGAGCTATATGCCTGTGCTGGATATTAACCTCCTGGTAACTTCGCAGCTTCATAACTGTACTCTTTCTTCTCTGTTTCTCCGCTGTCTGTCTCTCTCTCTCTGACGTATTCACATACACAAGCACGGCATGTGTCAAAAGCAGAAATTTCAGGCAACTTAGTAATAGGACACTCTACGAACACCAACACCACCCCTCGTTCAATAATACTCAGGAAACACTGGCACGCCAGCCAGCCGCGGTGACACAGTTCCCAAGCAACACATAAACTGGAGAACTTTCTCCCTGTCACTTTGTGGGTAGCGTCCAGGCCCCTCGTATATACAGGACTTGGGAGTCTCCTTGTCCGATGGTCACAATCAATTCCACTCTAAGAGCAAACTTTGGGCACATATCCCCGGGCAAGTCCACAGCTCCCCAAACTATGCAAGTCTCCCATCCACGTCCACCAATGAGGAGCCTAGAAGCCTCCTGGGAGCCAACTCCCCCCTAGTGCCAAAGCTGGAGTTCGGACAAATGACCGCCGTAGCCGCGCGCACTTATTCCCCATCCTCCGGCCCCACTCGCGCTCCGACCCTCTGGCGCCCACTTCGAGAAAACCCGTACCACCCATGTGGAAAGAAGAGACGTGCAAAAGAAGAAAGAAGGATAAAGGAACTCGAGCTGCACGGGCTGTACCTACTCACTTAGGAGTTCTCCGCGTCTCTCTTCATTCATTCAACTCCGCCGAAGTGTAGCTCCCTCCGGGAGTCCTGGTAGCAGGGTCTGGGAGGGGTGGGCGAGAGGGGCGAAGGTAACCTAGTCGCCAGGAGCCGGGAGGGAGCAGGAGAAGGCGGCCGGCTGGGCAAGAGAGCAGGACCGCGGAGCCTAGCGCGAGCCGCCGGGCGGACTGGCCCTGGCCGCCAATGTGCCTTTGTTTATGTGGCTCGCGCTGCCGCTGCCAACATGCACCTAAAGTCTCCGCGCGTCAGCGCGCGTCAGCGGCCCGCCGCCCAATCGCCGCGCCGCCGCGCTCCCCGGACTCCTGGCCGGCTCTCGCTTTGGTATATTTCCGACCTGACGTCACGAGCAGGGCCGATTTTAAGGTGGGAACCGTTCTGGGTTCACCTTGGTCGCCAGCTTGGTTTTTTTTTCTTTCTTTCTTTTTCTTTCTTTCTTTCTTTTTTTTTTTTCCGAAAGAGGTGTGACCTCTCCACTCAGGTCCGCGCAGCCCGCAGCACCGCGACATCTCACCTCGCCTTCCCCTAAACCCCGGGCCACCGCTGCCGCCCGGCGGCTCACATATGGGGGAGGGTGCAACAAAAGCCCCTGGCGGAAGGGAACGCTGGCGTGGGCCAGGTAGCCAGCACCTGGACTGGTGAGGGATGGGGTGTGCCTGGCAGTGCCCTAACCTCATGCACTTACAATTGTCACCCCCCTTAGCTGAAGCGCGGACAGATGTCCCATGACCCGAGAAGCTCAAAGGGTTCAGGCAATTAAGGTGGGATTTCCCTAGCCCGATGCATATCCCTATTCTCCCTTTTCCTGTCCAAGGCCTTCTCCTTTGGCGTTAGCATTCTCTCTCTCTCTCTCTGTCTCCCCGCCCCCCTCCCTCACACAGACACACACAGTCCAAGGTGGAAGGGACTGGGTAGGGCCTGTTCTCTATGTTCCCTTCTTCCCTTGCAGTGCCCACGTGCAAGCGAGGACGTGGTGCGTGGAAAGGGGAAGAGAGGGCAACAGGGAGACAGTGACCCAGCCCTTTAGGGATCCCGAAAGTCAGAGTGAGGCATCGCCCACTTCCCTTTCGCAGACAATACAGCCGAGCAGCGGGCAACAGGTGCGCCTTCAGCAGAAAGGTGCTCGAACCTCACCTTTGGCCAACACTGATACTTTCGACACTCCTCAATGCCCACCAACTCGTACCCTAACACAAGTTGTAGAGAAATAAATCAACCCTCCTCTGAAGCACAAGGGCTCTCGAAGCCTCGTCTCAGAGCCAAGAGGGAAAGACAAAACATGGGGAGAGGGCGGGGTGGGGTATCTCCGCTAGCGTAAAGTTGTGCGCCCAGCCCTTCCAGGAGAGGGACCCGGTGCACTGTGGTAGCTCGCCGCACCCCCGCGGCCGCCCCAGTCACCGCCGACTCCACTTTGCAAGCCAGTCCACCCACCAGGCTGAGGGCGCGAGGCGCTTTCTAGCAAAGGAGACGCCGCTTCTCCCGAGAGCGAGCCCCCTTCGCTTTCCTCGGGCCGGAGCAGGGCGGGCCTCTCAGGGCTTCTCCCGGGGACGCTGGAAGAGGCTGGGACGAGGGGAGAGAGGGTTCCGAAGCGTCCCCCTCTCTGGCCGCGAAGAGTTCCAGCCGCCCCACCTCCCTCGGCGTGGCTCGCTTCCAGGCTGCGGGAGCCCCTTGGCGACTCCCCCCGCCCCCAATCCTGGTGTTCCCTGGATGGGCCAGAAGCGCCGGGGAACTATCCGCGTTCTGGAGCTGCTCAGCTCTAATCTGCACCCCAGCCTTTGCTCGCTCCCCAGCGGCTGGAGAGGCGTAGCCATCAGGTGTCCTGCGACTGCCTGGGGAAGCCGGGGGCTCTTCTGCGCCGCAGCCTCTGGAAAACCTGCGTGACCACCTTAAGTTTCCCCCAGATGTTGCGACTGCCGCTGCTGCCGCCGCCGCCTCCGCGGCTCAGCGGTGCCCCAGCGGGCCGGAGTACAAATAAAACCAGGAAGTGTGTGTGTGTGTGTGTGTGAGAGAGAGAGGGTGTGTGTGTGTGTGTGTGTGTGTGTGTGTGTGTGTAGGGGGGGCTGTTGTGGCGAGTGAGGATGTGTGAGTAGGGGGAAGAGGGGAGGAGGGCGAAGAATAGCCTATTAGCATGAGCTCGGTAGCGTCAGCGCCCCGTGGGCAGGAGCGATTCCATGCGAACGAAAGGGAAAAAGTGAGAGTTTGGAGAGCAGGGGAGAAGGAAAGGGGTGGGGGTGGCGGTGACGCAGGGGCGCAGGCATTGACGCACCCGCGGGGCTGGGCCCAAAATAGCAGCGGCTCTAGCTCGGTGGCGCCCTCCCGGGTTCCCTTCCTCTTCCGCGAGGGAGCAGGGCGCTGCCAGGAGGAGCTTTCCTTGATCCCAGCGGTGGGCCAGGCTCCCGGCAGCTATTTTCAGGCAGACGGAAACTCAAGCGCAGCCACGCTGGGGTGGCGGTTATTATTTTTTAATACACTCCTCGGAAAGCGGGGGCCAGGAGAACTTTAAGGTTGTAACTATCACCCTCCACACACAAATAACGCCCATCTACGTAGATACATTCCCTGCACAAGTTCCTCCTCCTTTATGGCCCTTAAAAACACTTGGCTTTAGCCTGGGTTGAGTCTGCGGACAACCTGAGAATTCTCTCTCTCAGAGAGTGGAAAGTGTTCTGGAGTTCTTACAGTGAGCTCTGAAGAAGACAAACATTGTAGCGTGGTGCGTCATTCTACAACAGCAACCTGTAGAGTCGGGCTTGATAGAGCCCTTGCCCAAGTCTTAATGCACCCAAGACTGAGAGGCAGTTTTCACAGCAGCTATTATAATTATTAGTAGTAACTGGAAATGGAGGGGTTAGATAGAACATTAAAAAGAGGGAAAAGGTGGACTTTTCCCCTTGCATCCTACAACTTGTATGAGTTCTCTCTCTTCTTCAAATTCCTATTCTAGTTCCTGGGAAGTGTTACTTCTTAGGAAGACACACTGGACGCAAGACTGACAAACTCATTTAAACCAATTACTGGATAAGTTACTTCCAGGGTTAGCATTTTTGGTAGGGCTCAGATGTGCTCGGGGTGGGAAGCATACAACGCAGGCATCATAAAGTGTAAAAAAAGGACCCTGCTCAGAACTCCAGACTCCTGTGTCCCCCCGCCCCCACCAGATTGTGATGGAACGAAGTCTCAGTAGAACCGCCGATGTCTGTAATTGACTGATGCTGTCAGTAGGGGGCCTGACTCCACAACGTTCAGGACGATCACACACACACACACACACACACACACACACACACACACACACCCCTCACTCACCAGCTAGCTATTCACTACTTAGGCCAAACCCTAGGAGAGCAAGCTGCAGGCCCAAATATTCATACTGTGCTGGAATTCATAAATAACTACAAGTCTTTTATTCTTTTCTATTTTTCTTAAAAGGGGAAACAGTCTAACACTTGGAATTAGGTTCACAATAGATTTTCTTTTTTTCCTCCTGCCCATGTTTAACTCACTGTTAGGTCACAGGGGGAAAAAAATCAAAATAGTAATAAAATCTCTCATTTTGTCACCAAGTAGCTCAAATTGGCATATAGTTTGGAAAAATGAAAGCATGTTTTAAAATCCTATGATTACATGTTTAAATAAATTATAGTTTAGAAGAGGATTCCTGTGGGTGTATTTGCTAGTACATAAGAGAATGCTTTTGTGCACAGAGGTTTAATTACACATATAATGGAATCAAAATGTAGAACTGAACAACCTTTTAGAAAATGTTAAAAGGATGCTTTAGGCTAAAAGAAACTGAAATTTTGCATTTATATGACTACAACCCTTCAAGATTCTTTTTTAAACATAGGTTCTAGAATACAAACTACTTTGTAACTCAATTAGAATGACAACACTAGTTTTTTTCAGGGTCCAGATTCTGGATACAACTTTAAATTATTGCCATGTATAAATGTGTAAAGTTATTCCCAATGAAGTTCTCTTTTCTTAAGAAGTTAAAATAAATAGGAGTAAAAATTGGTCTTATGCATAAAGAGCTCCTTCTTTTGAAACCAACTAAATTAAGTGACAAAATTATTAATTCTATCAATATATGCTATTAGATGACCTCAGAAAAGCATTTAGAAAAGTCGTGTTACTACATTGTCTTTTATGATGTTAACCAATATTAAGCAGAATGCATTGACACATATGTAAAACATTTTTATAAAAAATCAATATAAATAATACGCTCACCTCTAAACCGAAGTATTTTATTTTATGCATGGCTAGACAGATTATACTTAATAAAATTGAGCTTTTGGTATAATTTAGAAAGCAAACATGGACGTAATCCCATAGGATTTTCTATCTTAATGCATGGGAAAGGGGTCTTTAGGGATTTCTTTCACGATTCTCCCAAAATGAACTCAGAGTAGCCCACCAATTCAGATATAGTGAATAGACATAACTGTTTTACTGCAAGAGTTGAGGTAACTTTAAGATACTTCCTAACAAAATTTTACTTAATGGAAACTATCTTAAACATTAAAATGAGATACATATTTAAGTTATATTTGGATAAATTTACATTCATGGCATTTGTTGCCACCAGCAGGAAATTTTACATTAGTGATAGAGAGAAATTTTCACTTTGAAAAAAAAAAACTCAGTTATGGAACTACAAAATCAGCTCTTAATGTTGAAGGTTTTGGGTTTTTTTTCCTTTTGCCATTTCATTTGCATTAATAGAATATTAATTGACCAACCATTTGTTCCTTTACTATAAGATGCTTACAAAACAAGTCCATTGCTTACCTGATATTCACATTTTGGGTAGCTGTGGCTTTTACGCAGTTTTATTCAGCCCATTTTTTTAACCAAAAAACACTAAATGCAAAATTATTTCTTACTTCAATTCAGAACTCAGTTCTAGAAATGTGTAAAGATGTGCAGAAAACAGCACTCTTTTTTTTCTAGAAGCATCTACTTGCAAATTAAAATTATAAAACCGAACATATGGTAAAGCCTCATGCCACTCAAAAAGTATTTTGCATAATAAAAATCCTTCATCTTCTCTCTAATGCTTGACTCTCAGTAACCATCTCCTAAACATTAGCTTTTAAACTAACCACTTAATTATTTTCTTCTTGTGTGTGTGGTAAAATACACATAACATAAAATTTACCATCTTAACCATTTTTAAGTATACTGTTCAGTGATAGTAAATACATTAACATTGTTGTGTACCCACCACCACTATCCATCTCCATAACTCTTCATCTTATAAAACTGAAACTCTATACCCATTAAACAATAACTGTCCATTCTCCCCTTCTCCCAGCCTCTAGCAACCACCAATATTTTCTATGTAAGAATTCTTTTTGATCAAGCGAGTAAGGGACTTTGGTTTTAGATTTCGTTGCTAATTTCAGTAAACATGTTGGTCATTAAATTGTACAAAGTCCTAGAGACCTTTTAAAGATTCTGAAAATAAGTTGCTATATGCAAAGAAAATATCAAGGACACTTGGAATTCTAAAAGTAGCTAATAACCTTAGTAACTATCACAGTATTATATAGCATTTTAAGTAGATAAAATACATACACTTGGCAATAGTTTTTGTATTTATATCATAGCTGGCTAGTTTTTGTTCTACTTTTAATGATAAAATAACCACTTTTTGATTTTTTCCTCAGACTAACTGGTGGATAGGAACCTCTCGATTTAATAAAAAATGAAGATCCTGCACTGATATATTATGACAAAGACATATATGCCCTTTTCCTCATCATAATTCTGCAATTATCAAGTCTACAATTTTAACACTACAAAAGTAACTTATAGCAAGGACCCTTATAGTGATAAGTAATAAATCTAATTACCATATCCTTTGAATAGATGTAATATAAATTTCATTGCTCACTTAAAAGTTCTAAAGTTAACAGCATAAACTTGAAGTTGAGTAATTAAGTAATCCTTATATAGACACTTATTAAAGTATTTATACATATTATCTTAAATCTACATCTATCATTTTGCCAATTAAAATTAGGACTTTAATTGCAATTAAGTAATTTAATTGCCAATTGAACAGCAAAATTGCTAAGTGACTAATTTTAATGCCTATTTTAATTACCAATCATGACTGGGGAGGGAGCTAATCAAGTTACATCAAGCAGTACCAGAGTAATGATGTGAAGGAAAAAAAAAAAAAAAGTAGAACAAACATTCAAGGCTACATGCTTTAAAAAAAGAAACATAAATTAAATAAATGCAAACACAATCTTATAAATGTATAAAAATACTGTATTTCAATATCTGAATACAGAACATGAAAGAGAACAAGATTAATTAAAGAAGCCCCTGTCAATCTTCAGTCAAAGTAAGGAAAACCAAGTCAAATTTTTATGTGGTATTTACATGGCACTCACACTCACCCAGATAAAAACAAAGCTGCATATAGCTGAGAATAAAAGACTGTTTCCTGTTTGGCTGGTTAAATATTTACAGATTGACAGTTTTTAAAGAATTCTTTAAAAATGAAATGCTATAAAAGAGGGAAACAAGTTTCCAATGCAGCAATGTAGATTCTAAATTTGAAAACCAAACAGGGCCAGTGCAGTGGGACTATATACTCTTTCCTGATGGCTCTCCTCCCCATCCCCAGTCACTTGAATGCAGAGTTCTATTAGAGGCCTAATGCCTATCCATAACTTGTCCCATGTTACCATGAGAAACACATCAATCTTCCCTATCTTACATATTCTAAAATGCATTCATGAGTAAAAAATAAGAAAGCAGCTAGGATTACATCACAATTAAAATTACATAGAGCATGGGGAATATACCCTGTCCTAAGAGTATTTCTTCATTTTCAGTTAAAATAAACATGCCAGCTCAAGATAAAGGCTGTAAACCAGCAGGCAACCAGAAACAGTGGTGAAAATCTTCTTGGCAATACAAATACATTTTCAAAAGTTTTCATTTCCAAACTAAATCTCAGATTAGCAATATGGAAGGGCAATATTGAAAGAGGGAGGTGAAGTTGAGAGCTCAAAAAATAGAAAGTGATTCCCTGGTAGACAATAACAATGCTAGTACTTTCCAGCTATAGGGATCGACTTGGCAGCCAGCCACTTCATTTAGAGTAACAATGGACATTCATCAAATCTTCGTTTAAAATAAAAGTCATGATGCAAGATACATATCGTTTTTATTACTGTATATGTACACCAAAAATATACATAGTTTATGTCTACAAAAGGGCCCGAAATTATTCATGAACTATATGTAATGTTATAACTTGAGAAAAAGCAAATAGTGCTGCTTAGGATTTTATTTACTAATGGACTTGAATTCTGAAATGAAGCACAGCAGGACTTTCAGCCTGGCTTTTGAAGGAGGAACACGTTAATAATCATGGGGCCTAACAAAAGGCTGCAATATCTGCTCATGACAATAACAGCTTTATAAGGCGAGTTCTGTGTGGCTGATTAAAGGACACACTCACTGCCTATTCAAAAGTCATGGAGATGGAGTCATTATTGACAAGCTCACTTCTGATCAGGGTTAAAACACATTGAGTACTGGTGAGAGAGAAAACCTTAGCCGTTAAAAGATTACCAAAAACAGCCCCCAGCAACGGTTGCCGTAACTCAGATATATAGCTTAATGTGTTCTGTATAAGATTTTCTGCTATATAAATACACAAAAGGTCTTATATTATTTGATAATAATTACCAACATGATCACACTAACCCAAGCACTAGGTAACACATCATCACCCATTTCAAGAGGAGGGGGGAAAAAAAAGAGAAATATTATCCTGTGATTTCAAAATAATTCTGAAAGGACATGATCTATAGACAAACTTCCAGAATGTTAACTTTCTGAAACTTGACATGACTGAAAATATGTACTTGTTTAGATTGTTTAGGTCTGTTTTGTATATTTTGTTAGTCCTATCAGTTCACATGAATTAATGTGGTTTACACATTGTTGGAAGCAAAATCTTTTAAACGATAGTACATCCATAGCTTTCAGATATCACTTAATAGGTAACAATAAAAAATTTTTTTTCATAAGTTATTTACTTTTTTTTTACCCTTATTTTTTGTTTACCAGTGTTGCCTCTCCGCATTAGTGGAAGAAAAAGGAGGGATACACTAAGGGACAACCATGTGTATAACCTGAAATTAGAGGCAATCAACCATTTTATTAGTCACCGATATTTAAAGTAAGACCTGTGAAATATTACAGAAACATTCCACTGGGATCTAAACAGTGACTTCAGTATGCTGTCATTAACATATTGGGGGGAGAAAAACAAATGACCAGTACCACCACATGGATGATCCAAGTACACACATGGTGTGTGTGTGTGTGGGGGGGGAGTGTTGTGTATAGAATTGTTTGGCTCCTTATATTTCTTATATTTCATATTTCTGAGGACTGTTTCCTATAAGTTACTTTCTTACATTTAAGAATAAAGTTTATTTTAAAAAAAGAATTTCAAATAGTTAATGGGCTTAGGAGTTATATAGAAACAACTCACAGAACACATATTTCTTATAGGAGTACTTTAATTTTCTGGATCCCAAAGTATGGTGTTCCTAAATATTACTAATTCTTAAGTAACTAGCATTGGAAATCATATTTTCCATTTCTCCATAGTTTCATTAATTAGTATTTGGTTGGCTGACTGGCAATTTCTAAGACAACAGTTTTGCTAAACTTTAAAAACTTTGTATCGTTCAGAAGGGGGGGGGGGAGGAGGAAAGCAATACAGAAACCAGATTTTACAGCCAGAATGATTTGACAGGGCCCCTCAAACCACAAATAGATGTTACAGAATTTGAAATGTAGCTCTGTAGCTCAATTTATACCACAGAAACTGAGATGCTATCTCCCTGTTGTTATAACGTATCAGGTCAAGGGATATAAATTGTACCAGGTAATTCATTTTGCCGTTCGGAGAGTCATTAAGTTCCTCCCAGAATATATGTGATTGATATCCCTGAAGGTGAAAGGCTAAAGGAACCATATGGCAACATGTTGCATTCCGTATGCTATCTGCCCATCCGTGCTTAAGCTGCCATTAGCAACATCTGTACCTTACGGAAATCCAGCTGCGCCGACGAGGGCTGACGGAATTGTACTGGGGCGGGGGGAATCTAGCTTAGCGCCATTAACTTGAGACTTAGAGTCTATCTACCAGGACGGATGGAAGCTTTCACAATTACACGAGACGACACAAATGCTTTATTAAAGTTTAATTTTGAACTCCCAATTAGCGAAACTGCATTACAAATCGATTGCAATTTCCTAGAAGGCACAGCAAGTTTTCTGCCTGCCTGCCACGTGCGAGAGGCTCCAGAGCAAGCTTTCCCAGCTCCGGGCAGCTGAGAGGGGCTGGTTCAGAGCCGGTCTCCGCATCCCAGGAAGTCCCTAAAAGCCCCGCCAGCCCCTCCTTCCGCAGGGTGGGGCGTACCAGGCCAGAACCCGCAGGGAGGGGCGGGGGGAGTCCTCTCTCATCTTGTTCTCTCGGGAGGAGCCTCAGCTAGTCAGTCACGCCGAAGTTTCTCTTTTCGCTCTTGGCGTTACACCCCAGATCGGCTTCGTGCGCTCGGCCAGCGGGGCGGAGGAGCCGGGAGACCACAGTCCCGGCGGGGCCGCCCGGCGCTCGCACCCACCCCTGCTCCCCTCCCCCCACCCACACAAAGCCCCGCTCCAGGTCCAGGATACGTTACCTGCCCGGCGCTCCCGGCCCCTCGGTGACCGCATCCCCCGCTGGCGCGCCTTGTGCGGGTCCCGCTCCCCGGGACGCACACAGTGGCCGCCCCGGGCCGGCTAAATCCCCCTCTCTCGTCATGTTGGGGGGAGAGGGGGGAACGGGGGCAGTGGAAGCGGGGAGGCTGGGCCCAGCGAAACTTACTGGTAAAATTAAAAAAAAAAAAAAGGTAGAAGCTGCTGGTTTGGGAGGGGGGGTGCTGTCCCGGCCAAGGGCAGAAGAGGCCGGTTACCTTTCGGAGGGTCGAGGGCCGGAGGGAGGGGGTCAGGGAGCGGCCGCCTGCCCCCCTCCCCCGACCCCCAGCGGCGGCGGCAGCTGCACACACAGAAGCCCATTGTCGCCGGCGCCCGGCGCGCAGCCCCGCGGACTCGGCCCCGCGGCCAAGCGCGTCAGCGGCCCCGTCAGCCGGGCCGGGCTCCGTGACGCGCGCGCAGCCAGCTCTATAAATAACCCGCCGCCGCCGGGCGGCTCGGGCGGCTTTCCAGTGACGCCGGGCAGGGCGCGGGAGGAGGAGGGCGCGCGGAAACAATAAAGCCGCCCGCCCGCCCCCCCGGCCTCCCTCCGCCCTCCCCCGGCCGCCGCGGGCCCTTCCCGCCGCGCTCGGCTTTCCCCGCCCCGGCCCGCCCTGTTCCGAGCGCCGCTCGCGGGTGGGAAGGGCCGAGGCGAGCCCGGCCCCCGAGTTTAGTGAAGGGGTCGCTGTGTTACTTACTCCCGGCCCGGTTTCTACCTCTGGAGGCTTTCTCCGCTCTCCCACACCCGTTCGAGTACAGGTGGGATGTTTGTGGTGGCAAATCCTCGGTTCAAGACCAAACAAAAACCTTCCATCTTAAGTGTTCTGATGTAGCATATTTTAAAGTATACGCGTGTGTTCGCATCTCCTAGAGTTCCGCCTACATCCTTCTCCATATATGGATCATCATGTCCTTCCTTTCTTCAGACTCCACCAGGATTATTTGTTTAGGTTTTTTGTGGAGCCAGGGCTGTATTACTGTTTGAATTTGGGAAGTTGTATAAAGGGTGCCCAGTAAGAAACAGCAGTGGCCCTGGCTTTCAGGACTCATGCTCTCAGTCTCAGAGCATTTTGCATACCTTTTTGGCCTTGAACCCCGCACAGGTCTTGAACGTGGCACATTTGAATTTTCCAAAACTCTACCATAGTTCAACGTTTTGGAGTTTCAGCAAGGCTTACACTTAAAAGGGGCTTTCTTGATAGGTACAATTTTTTGTAGGGACTTCCTGTTCAAGCTTTCATACTTAGGCCAGGCTTTCCCACACCCCAACACTCCTCCTACCCATTAAGGTGTTCCTATACAACAGAAGGTAGTCTGTTTTCTTGTAACTATCAGTTAATGAACTAGTAAGACAGTATCTCTTCCTTAGCAAAATGTCTCAGAAAAATGAACAAATTTTCTGGGATGCTGATACATAATTTACAGACGGAAATAAAGTTTTTAAGTGCCCTGGCATGGGTAGAGCATTAAAAGGGCTAAGGAAATGGTTGTTGATTCACAATCAAGACAAAATGAGGTAGTGAAGGGGTTCACTCTGCTGGGAGTTGGAAGACTAGGACATTTGGGTTTTAATTAGGTCCTGTTTGTGCCACCTTGCGGAAATTACAGCCTCGCCCCCTGCCTCAGTTTCCTTATCTTCCAAATGGAGAAA
Organism: Mirounga leonina; assembly: GCF_011800145.1. NCBI lineage: Eukaryota > Metazoa > Chordata > Mammalia > Carnivora > Phocidae > Mirounga > Mirounga leonina. The sequence continues at coordinate 73,105,686 of NW_023270377.1, read as the reverse complement.
TTATGGCTTCTAAGATCGTTTCAACACTAACATTCTAGGATGCTAAAGGGCATAATTGTGTTCAGGTACATAAAGTCAGTAATATGAGTACCTGTGTCTCATGGGAAAAGAATAACCAAATATACAATAATTTGGTCTTCTGACAATTTTTTACTTTGTACATTTTTCAAAAAGAAAACATATTAGGGCCACTTCAGAAAAAGAATGAATTCAACTATATCATTTAAACTATCTTAAAAGGAAAAAATAGTTGTCACTATATGCTTCATTTACATGACAGCAGACATAATTACAGTCTGATGATGTCTTAGGGCCTTTCCAACACCATGATCTCTCACCCGAGTGAATGAATTATGAGTAGCAAAATGTACTAGGATCACTTTTCTCCAACTTTGCCCCCAAATCTAGCTTATATAGTTTTCAGGAGGAGGTTTTCAGTTGAAAGACATGGAATTATCAGTGGATGGTGTTTATGAGACAGGCAAGGACTCCTGATTGACCCTCATCATTGTCAGAATCTGCCTTAATCTTCTGTCTCCATGTTGGTGAAGACAGGAAACATAAAAAAGGCAGAAACAAGTTTAGAGCCAAAACATTTGCTTCACGTAGACACCATCAAAGTGTGATCACAACTAAAAGTTAACCAGTATTTTCCCGGTTCCAAAAGCACATCTGTCTCTCCTTCCCGTAAAATGTTTCATATCTCTAATTTAATTTTGTCTTGAAATTCTTTCTCCTGCAGCTTACAAAGAGGTATTTTTCTTTCACTACGACTTTCCTAAAACTTCCAGCTTCTCACATAGTTTTAAATTAAAGCTCTTTTGCTTCTTTCTTATCCTTTTTTAATGTGATAAGTTCCATTCTCCATTATCCTTACCCTTAAAAATTTAACAGGATGAGAATTAGGCTAAAACTGAAACATGTCCAAATTGTATGAGGTGGAGAGGTGCAGGAGCTTAGCTCTGGAACCCAGGAGAAATACAGTGAAACAACCAGTTTCCGTAAAACAAAAGGAAAAACAAAAACAAAAACAAAAACAAAAACCCCAAAACAACCACATTGAAATTTGTGAAATAGGAGACTGGAAATATGGAATATCTTTCACTGGATCTCCTTGATAGCATAAAGCTTGTTACAATTTTTTAAACATAGCGGATATTTTAGAATATGGACATTTCTCAATATTTCTGACGTTTCTCTCTACCTGAGGTTAAATCCTTTTAAAAGACTCCTCACAGTAACAGTATTGAAGAATTTATTAAAGAAACTTCTGTGACTCTTGCCTATTACTCAGTTAATCCTGCTCTCTATTTAGAGAGCGGTGCCAGCCAGGTTGAGGCTTCAAAAGAATGAGCACAAATATTTGCCATATCCTATGCAGTATAGTTTTGGTGATAGAATTCATTTCAGAAAATATCATTGAAGTTATAGTATAAGCAAATCTCAGCAACTTTCAAATGGATAAATAGAAGGTTAGCAAGAAAAGTGATGAGGGATTCTCAGCATTCCAAATGAAAGGAAAGGAACAACGAAGGTTATAGACCTAGGAGTTTTCTGCATTTAAAAGACCAAAAAATAAGGCAGGCTGTGTTCTTATAAAAAACTTTTTTTAAAAAACTTGAGCAAAATCAATAGGAATCCCAACATAATTTAAAATATGCACACACATACATAGCCAGCCCTTCTGACAAGGTTGTCCTGATTTTATCTTTTATTTTTTAGACTGAGCAGGGGGGAAGGGGCAGAGAGAGGGAGTGCGGAGCCTGATGCAGGGCTCTATCTCACAACCCTGAGATCACAACCTGAGACAAAAATCAAGAGTCAGAGGCTTAACCGACTGAGCCACCCAGGCACCCCAGGTTGTCCTGATTTTAATGGTTCACCCCCAAGTGCACAGACTTTGGTAACTCGCTGATGGGGATCCATTGCAAACAACTTTTTTCTTTCAGTATAAATTACAACATCAAACCAGGATTTGTGAACAGTGAGTTTTAACAAATTCCTTGTGAGGGTTCAGGGTCCTAGGCTTTATTGCCCTTGGATCCATTCCTGGTTTTTTCAAACCTTTCTCTGGTCTTTAGCACAGGGGGGCTGATCCAGCCAGCTGTGGTTTCCCTCCCTTTCTTAGGAGCTGCCTGCCAGCTGGGTGTGACCAGTGGAAAGCCAGAGCAGGAGGATGTCCCACCCTGCCCCCCAAGCTCTAATTCCTGCCAAGTGCCCCAGGACCTCTGACCCTAGGCTCCAGTAATACTGCCTTTTCCTTTTCCTTTTCCTTTTATTCCCCCAGCATTTGGGTTGTAGTGGCTTTATCCTGTTGAAAAATCACTCTCCTCTTTTTCTCAGCCCTTCTGTCACCTGTTTTACAAATTACTTCAATTAAATTCTCCCTGTGTTGAGTACTCAGAGCAGTTTCTGTTTTCCAGGTTGGAGCCTGACTACATACATCCTCTTGAAAGGCACTATTGGCTGACATACATGGAAAATCTATTATTCCTTGATTTTATTTTGCTAGAAATTATTATTTTTTAAATGTTTTTGTTTTGTTTTTTTTTTTTTTTTTTTTTTGAGAGAGAGCACAAATGGGAGTGGGGAGGGGCAGAGGGAGAGGGAGAATTGGACTCCTCACTGATCAGGGAGTCTAATGTGGGGCTGGATCCCAGGGTCCTGAGATCATGACCTGAGCTGAAGGCAAACGCTTAACCAACTGAGCCACCCAGGCACCCCTAGGAATTATTTTTTTATTGTGTTATTTAGAAGTGCTAATAAAGGATTCAGTCCTCAGAAAAATTTTTTAAAATTTCTTAAAATTTTGTTTTAAAATTTTTTACTGTTCATTAGTCAGAACAGGGCTAATACTTAGCTGAGCCTGATACATAAATTCCATGCTAAGAAGAAGGGTAGCGTATAATACCTATTAAGGTTTAATTTACGTCACATATCTTCTATAAGGCCCACTCATTCACCAGCTTTTCAGTGGTATCTCCGTCCCCTTGTATTTTAGAGAGAGAGAGAGAGAATATGAAAGAGAGAGAAGAAAGAAAGAAAGAAAAAAGCTTTCTGTATTATTAATTTGAAATATCATATATGTGGATCCTTGGAGAGATAATATTTCAAGATCTAAATTAACTCTACATTTTTTTTCCTCCCTGTATTTTCCACTACTGCTGCTCTTCTCCCTCCCCACCCCTGTAAGCAGGTCTCCTTCTGGCTGTTCATTGTTCATAGCTAGGAAGAGGCCAAAGGAAGGGCAAACAAAAGTGATCTATAAGTATTTTTGGCTTTGTTTTATAAAATCCTGAAATTTCAAGGGGAAAAAATTCCAGGACACTGCCTAAGTATCTTGAAAAAGCTTCAAAAGGGAAAGGATTTCCTTGAAACTGGAAGAAGGATTTTCCTGGGCACATACAAGGGGAGAGAGAAACAGAGAATGATCAGCATTTCCTGAGGAGAAACACGGAACTGGGAGCTGATACTGGAGGAGTCGCCCAAGAAGAGAACCAGGAGTTGGCAGAGAAGTCTATAAGGTCATGCTTCTAGCATCCAGGTGCATCATGGAAGAGGAATCATTGCACAAATGCCACTAGACTCACTCATCTGTACCAGGAATTATACTAGTTCTTCTTTCCATTGACCATTAACACCCAGGTAGCCACAGTGAATGGTCAGGACTTGTGTGGGAGCCACCAGGAAGCATCTCTCTCTTTTTTTTTTGTTCTCCGCACTTCAACATGGAGAGATGTAAACTGCCACCACACATCAAGAGTCTGCTGGAGGATAGAGCCAACACAGACAAAGTGGATCCAAGAGATGAAGAAGGAAAAATTGGGTGCTGAAGACATTTGAGCCTGGATCAAGCTATTCTTGGAGCTAAACCTATCATCAGATTCTCAAGTTATGTGAGTAAATCAGTTCTCTTTTAGCCAAAGTCAGTTAGGATTGAATTTTCTGTCAATTGCATTGGAAAGAGTCCTAACTGATACACTTGTCCCTAATACCTTTTTAAGGCCTTAGTGCTGGGACATAATAAGTACAGAACTTACCCGATGACTAAGAGTAGATGCATACCATATGATACCAATTTATTCTGCTACTGCTACTGGGCAGAACAAGGGGGAACTTAGTATTATCACATAGGAAGTGGCATGTCAAAATCAAGTGAGAGTGCCCATTGTTGATTAAACTTCCAGGGAGGATGAAACTCTTCTTGCCCCAGAGATGTTAAACCTTTCCATCAGCACAACATAGAATTCAATGGTCAAAGCAGGAGACATGAAACATAACAGCCTTTGGTCCCTGTATATCTCCCATCTCTTTATTGCTATACCCTACCTCTAGCATCTAGTCCTAGCCAACTAAAAATAGTTCCCCAAATTGTCCATGCTCCTTCATGTATTAGTAACTTTGCACAAATTCTTTCCTCAGGCTGGAAGGGACTTCTCATACTATCTACCCTTCAAGATTCAGCTTGTATGCCCTAGCCTCTGTGAAATTTTACTTGATACCAACACTGCCCTGCTCCTCACACTTTCTGCCCCCACACTCTGAAATTGATCACTTACTGTGTCACATTCTGTACATCCTTCTATTGTGACTTGTACGCAGTTGCTTATTTCTCTCTCTCCCCTACTGGATTGAGTTCCATGAGGGCAGGCATTCTCTCTAATTCTTCTTGGAATTTTTAGGGACCTGATCATTAAACTATCAACAGTTCTTTTGTGAATAGTGGAAATAATTGACTACATGAAATGAATGAATGTAGAAAGAGTTGTACATTTTTATAGCTGGGACCTTAGAGTTCACTTAATCCTTGTGATCAAAATATTTGTCACAATAATGGGAATTGCAAAGTTATAAATTCTAAGAGGATGGAATGTTAAATTTCATTTGGACTCATTATATGATAGCATTCTTTATTTTATTTTTGCATAAATATAGCAATATATTGCAAAGTTTGAGAATTCTTGTTCTTTAAATTTGGCTACCTTTCTTCTCTCTTTTAAATTTAAGATTTTTCCATTCTCTTTAAGTGTTTTACTTCCTATGCATATCTGTTTGCTCCTCAGACCTACACAATATTTGTGATTAGATAATATTTTATTATAGCCAAGAATGAAAACATCAGTTCAAATAGCACATGAAATCAGATACTTAACAGAGCCAAGCTAATTATGGTTGGAAAAAGACCCTCCACCCACTTTATACAAATACACGCACACACACACACACATGCACACACATTCATATCCATACTCTTTAATAATATCATGATTTCAACATCTTTGTGTAGGAAGGGAGTTGCTGTCACTTGAAAAGGTTACAGTAATGCATCCTGTTTCTTATAGACCTATAGGAATCTGGGCATGGTTAGAAGCAGGAGGATGAACGAAGTGGGAATTGACATAACTCTGCATAAAAATATAGCCAGTTATCTCCATTTAGGGTAGACTCAGTACACATTATATTTGGGGAAATGTTTCTTTTTTTAATGTGAATTGTCTTTGATAATTATTATTTGCCCTTGGGGGATATGTTTGTGTAGAATCCAATAGATGATCAAGAAGAATGAGGTGGCAAATCTTCACTGCTACAGATAGGCAGAAATTGAAATGCAAACGCTCCAGAGGCAATGCTATTAGAGACCTGTGTTACTTGACTCAGCCTTTGGGAAAAGTATTGCTGCAAATAATATCCTGTGGGTTGCACTGGTTGGGAAAGAGGGATGAACCCTCCATGAGATTAAACTACCACGAATAGGGTATAAGGCAGTGAAGATATATAATTGTAGAGCAATGAAGGAAGGAGCAGTCCAAGATAAAAGTGAACAACAGTGGACCTTGAGACAAGGAGCGAGGCTAGGAATCAGGGTATGCTCTTAGGGATCTCTATGTAAATATTTTACATTAAGTTCTTTATTGCTCTTATCCTCTGAACTATTGGGAAGTTTTATTTTGTGAACAGTTTTTAACCTTTCTGTTGTAATTCTCTTCATTTGTTTCTAACCTTTAGTTGTTCTTAACACCTGTATGGACTAGGGTGGTGGTCTGTGGGACAATCAAGGAAAAGAACAACATCAGCAAGTATAACCTTCTGTACGTCGCACCTCCCCAAGGCCATTGTGTTGTGGTCCCAACTTTTGGCAGTAGCAGGGAAATGAGTAATGGTCTGAGAAAGAGCATGGATAATAAGGCTTCTGAAAGGGCTGTGGAAGAGCAGATGACTCAGGAGCAGACATGGGGGTGAGAGCTGGGGGGCAGGGTGTTGGGAGCTGGGGCCCTTCTTTGTCAAAGGAATCAGAGCTTCTTGTCCCTTCTACCTTTAAATACTGCATTGCCATGCCTCCCCTACTCTTCTCAAATCTGGCGATGTCTTCCCTCTTGCTTCAGCTTTCATCATTTTTTACCTGGATTTTGGCGACAGCCGCCTACGTTGTCTCCTGTCGCCAGTTGCTACCTTGCTCTGGTCTGGTTCTCCTAGCACCACCCTGGCCGTCTTTTTAAAGAGTGCTGGCCCATGACCAGTGCTCTGCCAGAACCTCCCATAAAAAATCTTCCTTTCCTTCTTTCTGCCTGTTCATTGTCCTCAGGATTTCTTTTGAAAAGTTGCACCATTCCTTTGGCAACTTAGGTTTTCAAAGCTAATAGATAGTCATTTGGTTAAGAGGTGCCATTAAGGGGCGCCTGGGTGGCTCAGTCCGTTAAGCGACTGCCTTCGGCTCAGGTCATGATCCTGGAGTCCCGGGATCAAGTCCCACATCGGGCTCCTTGCTCAGCGAGGAGTCTGCTTCTCCCTCTGACCCTCCCCCCTCTCATGAGCTCTCTCTCTCTCTCATTCTGTCTCAAATAAATAAATAAAATCTTAAAAAAAAAAAAAGAGGTGCCATTAAAGTCACTTGCCATGCTAAACCGATTCCATTTTTAATTTACCCATTTAAAGATTACGCAAATTTTCAATATTGAGACAGATGGCACCACAGTAGAAGCAGTGATGTCCTTGAAAATCTATTTTGTTTAGGAAAGTAAATGTTCACAAAATGATCAAAAGGCTTGTGAGATATGCTTCTTTAACAATTCTATAATTTCATCAAATATTTCTGGTCATAGATGAATCTGGGTGGAGAGAGATGGTAATGAGATGGAGACAATGGTGGGGTCAGTGAACACAGATTTTCGATACAAATGGATTAATGCTTGGGCACGGCCCTTCACCTCTGCACCTCATCTTTATCATGTTCCATCAGGGGCTTAAGAGCACACACGACCCACTTAATTTCCTGAAAATTAGTTATTTATAGCATTTTAAAAAGTCTTCTGTGAAGTTAAGTTCATGCCTGAATTTTTTAATGTGCATAATGATTTTGTAAACACATGCAAGAGAAAGGGAGAGTCAGAAAATATGCCCCTTTATGCATCCCAGTAAGTCATGCCATTGAAAAGGGGCCCAGACACAGCTTTGAAATCCAGTCTGGAGTTCCATTTATCCCTCTCTTTTCATATGCCTTGTCTGTCATGATGGAATGGACAGCATAAAGCTGGTATATAGTCTTGTCCTCATCTGTTTTGCAGAGAAGTACACCACTGACGTCTTTATACATGTCATTAATATAAAATTTCTCCTGTATCAACAATGATGTTATAATACATTCAACTTTGGTATTTAGTTTATATGCCTTAAATTCAAAAGCTCTTCACCCACTGCTGCCCACGTATGCTGACAACTGTTCTGATCCCAGCAGGAGTAACAGATTTTATTTCTTAAGCATTGCAGAACTACAACCAGAGTGTTATTATTAGATGAAAGATCTCATACTGGCTTTGCGATAGAGAAAAAAGAAAGAATCGAGATGAAAATAACCTAGGTTATTTAAAAATGCCCCACATTTTCAAAAATTGTAATTCAATTTGGTTTTCAAAGGTAACATATTCACATAGATCAAAATTCAAAAGGTACGAAATTGTATACAGAGAATAATTTCTGTCATATCCCTGTTCTCCTGTCATCCAGTTCTTCCAGGCTAAACTGATTTATAAAATGTTTGTATTTTCTCCCAGAGATAATCTACGCATATACAAGCAAATGTGAACACACATATGCATGTTTCTTGTTTATTTTCCCTTAACAACTTACTTTGGAGATGGTTTTGTATCAGTACATATAAGGCTTTTAAATAATTTTTTTCTGGTTGCATACTATTTCGTTCTGGGAATATACATGTATTATTTTACCAATGCCAGGTAAATGGATATTTAAGTGGTTTCCAATCTTTTGCTAGATATCCCTATAAGATATCCCTATACCTACATCATTTTGCCTATGGACAGGTATTTCTTTTTTTTTAATTTTTTTTCTAAAGATTTTATTTATTTATTTGAGAGAGAGAATGAGATAGAGAGAGCATGAGAGTGGGGAGGGTCAGGGGGAGAAGCAGACTCCCTGCTGAGCAGGGAGCCCGATGTGGGACTCGATCCCAGGACTCCAGGATCATGACCTGAGCCTAAGGCAGTCGCTTAACCAACTGAGCCACCCAGGCACCCTGGACAGGTATTTCTTTAGCATAAACTCCTAGAAGGTGAATTTCTTGGTTAAGACTGTTATAATTTTTTAAGGAATGTAACTTATTCATATTTCTATTGTGATAAAAAAAATCAAAAGGAGCAAATGAATACATTTTGAAAAAAAAGTCTTTCTCATACCCACTTTGCCTAACCACACACTTCCTTTCCCCAGAAGCAAGTATGTCTCCAGTTTCTTGTATGTCCTTTCTGAGATTTTATACACACACAAACATAGGCACATACATACCCCTATGGGCAAGAATGTGTCTATGGGAGAATTTGATTTGTTTAGTCAGATTTGTATTTTATTATGTACTGTAGTCTACAAGAAACGGAAGGTTCTTGCAAAAATGGCTGAATGGATTCAGTGTAACCATTTAAGTTAGGAACATACTCTTTTATTGCCTTGTACACCATCATCATTTAAAGTGTTAATTCCACTAATTTTCTCTATGCACATCTGTTCTGTGTAGAGGGAAAGGAGGTTATAAAGAGCCCTGCACTGTCCTCAGCCAAAAATTGTCTGATGAAATCCAGTCTCGAGTTTGCTCTGTATGCCTGGTAAAGAGCAGTCACTCTTGTAATCCTATCCTCCTTGCCAAGGGCTTCTCTTCCTCTTTCTCTTAGGTTGGATCCCCTGTTTCCTCTAGCCCATGTAATCCTCTTTTTCTTAGTGTTCTCCCTCACTCTTTCTTCTCTTTCTCTCTCTCTTTCTCTCTCTCACACACACACACAGACACACAGACATGCTCACACAGATACACACACACACACACACAGAACCACACATTCTCTCTCCCTCACAATATATCTTCCAATAGCCAGAGAGCAAGAGTGTCTAGGAGGTAAATTTTTTGAGATCTTACATTTTTTAAAAATTTCTTTATTCTTTCCTCCCTTTGGTTGACAATAGAGTTTTAGATGGGAAATACTTTTTTTTCCTCAGAAATTTGTAGGCATTGGTCTAGTCTTACTGTTAAGAAACACAATGCCATTGTGATTTCTGACCCAATTTTTTCCTCTTTGGAAACTTTTGTGATCTTCTCTTTGACTCCAATATTTAAAAATTTTCTAATGCTATGCCTTGATGTGGTTTTATTTTCATCCATTATATTGAACACTGGCTGGATAGGCCTTTCAATTTGGAAATTAATCTCATAGTTGTGGAGAATGTTCCTGAATTATTTCATTAATTATTATTATTTTACTAATGATTTCCTCTTGAATGCTCTTTTTTCTCCTTTGTTTCTTTTCAAGTATGTATATATATGTTTTTGTATATACAAGTATATATATATATATTTGAATTTGCTATACTTTTTGAGAAAATTTCTCAACTTTATCTCCCAAATTCCCAACTGACATTCTTTTTTTTTTTTTTTTTTAAGTTATCTCTACACCCAATGTGGGGCTTGAACTCATGATCCCAAGATCAAGAATCAGATGCTCCACTGACTGAGCCAGCTAGGTACTCCTTAACTGACATTCTTATGTACTATAAATTTTTTGTTTATTTTTATGGTATCAGTATATATATAACATAAAATTTACCATTTTAACCAATTTTTAGTGTATAGTTCAGTGGCATTACTTATATTCACATTGTTGTGCAACCATCATCACCATCCATCTTCACAGCTTCTTCATCTTCCAAAACTGCAATTCTGTGCACACTAAATAATAACTCCCCATTCCTCCCTTCCCCAAGCCTCCTGGCAACTACCATTCTATTTTCTGTCTTTATGACTTTGATAACTATAAGTACCTCATTTAAGTAGAATCATACAATATTTGTCCATTTGTGTCTGGCTTATTTCACTTAGTATAATGTCTTCAGGTTTCATCCTTGTTACAGTGTCTATCAGAATTTTGTTCCTTTTTAAGGCTGCATAATAGTCCATCATATGTAGGGATACCTGGGTGGCTCAGTCAGTTAAGCATCTGCTTTTGGTTCAGGTCATGATCCCAGGGTCCTGGGATCGAGTCCCACATTGGGCTCCTTGCTCAGCAGGGAGCCTGCCACTCCCCCTGCTTGTGCTCTCGCTCTCTCTCTCTGACAAATAAATAAAAATCTTTCAAAAAGATATTCTATTGTGTGTGTGTATATATATATATACCATGTTGTTTATCCATTCATCTGTCAGTGAATGCTTAAGGTCTTTCCATATTTTGGCTATTGTAAATAATGGTGCTATAAACATTGGTGTATCATATTTTTTATTTATACTATTATATATTTTTTTCAGTAGTTTTCTGAATGTTCCACTTGTATTATATTTTATTCTTTTTTTTTAAGGTTATGAAATCTTATCTTAATTCTCTGAAGATACGAATGTTAGTGTGTGTATATATACATATATATATATGAATATATTGTATATATAAATTTATATCTCCCTGCATGGTATTCATTTCTTCCAAGTTGCATTTGTTTGCTTGTTTATTTTGGTATCTTTTCCATGTTAGAGGTATTTTTTTCCAGATGTCTTGCAATCTTTAATTTTCTACTCTTGATTAAGAATGAAAGTCTAAGGGTACCTGGGTGGCTTAGTCGGTTAAGCGTCTGCCTTCAGCTCAGGTCATGATCCCAGAGTCCCAAGATCAAGCCCCACGTCGAGCCCCATGTCAGGCTCCCTGCCCAGTAGGGAGTCTGTTCTCATTCTCCCTCTGTCCCTCCCCTGCTCCTTCTCTCTCTCTCTCAAATAAATAAATAAAATCTAAAAAAAAAAAAAAGAGTGAAAGTCTAAAAGCCAATAGGGAGCTCTGAATGCATATATGTATATGGGGCTTTCTGACTTTGAGCTTTATGGCAAGGTGGTCTGGGACGGCTTTGTGTTGGGCATCCTTGTTAGCAGTATTTTTAGGTCTTTCCAGTTGGATGGACAGGTTCCCAGAGAAAAGTCCATCTATCTCTTTCCTGGAGAGTTGAGATCTGGCTGCCAGTGTCCTGGGAACTGACTGTGGAAAGGGTTTGAGAGGATGTTTTCGATAGAATATTCAGGTCTTCAACTGTGACTGGCCTCTCTCAGTTCAAAACAGAACCATGGATTTATCCAAGGGTGGGAGACTCCGTATCGCACTGGTGTGGAGTTGGGAATCTAAAGAGATAATTTCTTCTCCATCACCTTTTACCCAGTCCTTCAACACTGGCCTTGCCTCTTTCACTTTCAGTTCCACAGTTATCTAGTGTTACCATTTCTTGAACCTTCTGAGGATTCTCTTGTGTTAATGGGAATTCTCAGCTTTCCCCCTTTACAGCTTAGTTTCCACTCTATGTGGTCTGCTAAATCAGATTTCATCCACCTATTTTCTAATTTTCAAAAGTATGTCACTGTTATCTCATCTCTTCTTCCCCATCCTTTTGTGTCTTTAAAAAAATACCTCTCAGATTGCTTTCACAGGAATTCCTGAAGTGGTAACTGTTAATATGCATGCGTGTGTTCAGTTCTTACTTTAACCCCGAACTAGCCCCGCGTATTTAATGCTTGTCTGGAAAATAGGATAAGGATCTCCTTGATTCACGAAACTTCCAAATGATGTAGGGATTTAAAATTTAGTTTTATGCCAGGGGTGCCTGGCTGGCTCAGTCGGTTGAGCATCTGACTCTTGGTTTCGGCGCAGGTCATGAGCTCAGGGTCTTGGGATCAAGCCCACCTGGGGCTCCGTGCTGGGCATGGAACCTGCTTGGGATTCTCCCTCTGCCCCTACATGCCCCCTCTAAAAAAATTTAATTTCATGCCATTAACTTAATGCTACCTTATTGAAAACTCTCACATTACCTCATTTCAAGATAATAGAAATTGGTTTATTTTTCCACAACTAAGGCATTAAGGTTTGGGCCTAAATCACATGCAGTGTCCATTCTGAAAAAGCAATGGATATGTCAGCAAATAAATCTATTTATTTTAAGGTGCAACTTGCCTACTCTATTAGAAGGAATAATCATTGAGAAAATTGTATTTACTTATGATAGATTTAAAATTATAAATGAGTTGTTATTTGGTCCCCGTTTATCAAGAAAATGGGCTCTTTTTGGTGGTCTTTTAGAAGAAGTTTCATAATATTTTCTTTGAGGTCATGGCAATTGGTCAAATTAAAGTAGTGTTGCAATAATTGAAATGAATCTGCAAGAAAAAAAACTTAAAAATAAAAATGGCACCTGTTTATTACCCAGATATATCTGTTCCCTCTGCTTCGTTTTAGTCATAGCTATTTAATTTCCTGAAGCAAAAAACAAACAGATTTTTCACTAATGTCAGTACTGCAGAGCTAGCATAGGACAGAAGAGCCAGCTGTACTCGATTTCGTCTTATGCATCATCAACAAAATTGGCAGCTAAGTTCTGATTTCAGAGCCTTTATGGTTAATGATGATGTACAAGCTGTGCTTGATTTTCAGATACAAGACTGATCTTTGCTGACAGAAAAATCTATTTTTGATTTGTAAATTGAGCAAATTTGATGCAAAATTATTGATGTAGAATAAACGTGGATCATGAAGATATCATTTTTAGACTCAGATTTCTACCCCTAAAACCATTTCAGTTTATTATTATTATCATCATCATCATCCTTATAATTATTAGCATTGCGATGATGGTAACTAAGTATTTAACTAAAATTGCAGGGAAGTTTTGTGAATGAGTCATATATTGACAAGTCTTATACTAACTTAAGAATGTGACTGCAATGAAAGGAGCAACAGAACTAATTAGCAATCAATTCTATTAGCATCCCTGTTCGGGTATTAAGGCTATTTCACAACCGTATGTTGCAAGGGATCATGAGTAAAATCTTCTGACATGTAAAGAATGCTGGAGCAAATAGTTGCGAAAGAGGGAAAAAAATGCTTCCTTGATTATGAGCACTCTGACAACAGAAATTATATTTCCATCCTTGCTTAAAGAAGCTACTATATTTTTTGAGTTCATACAGATCATTTTATCATACTTGCCAATGGTGTACCATTGAATTTTTTTGAGAGGCAGCAGAAATGGCTCTGTGTAAAATCATGCCGCTATAACATCTTATCTTAGATGTTCTTTTGTCTTGGCCCCATTTAGGAGCCCTAACCACACATACCCATTTCTTTCATGCTACCTGTTTCCTGGAGGTAGTATTTCCTACCCCTTGCTCTGGTTTGCCCCTTTCTTATTCCATACCTATCACTCTTTAACCTTATCATAACTTACCTGTCTTTTGTCCCATCCGCTTAAGATTTTGCAGGGATACATGTGTTAAGAGCTTGAAAATGTTTATTTTTTAGATGTGTTATTCTTCTAGGAGCACAGATTTGCATTTTAAGAGGAACTCTTGAAGACCTATTGCCAGAAGTTGAAATGTCACATTTTTCTGTCTGTCAAGAATGGCAAAAATCCATATCTTACAATAACTGGCTTTTACTTATTGATTTTACCCAGCTTAAAATGTGTGTTGCTGAAGCATAATGAGATAGAGATTAAGATCAAGGGCTTTGAAATCAAATGGATCTAGTTTTTCAACTCAGCTCTGCCACTAACTAGCTGTTAGTCACATTTTACTTATCTTTAAGATGTGATACACTGCAGTACCCACCTCTTAGGGCTGTGGTGAGAAGGAAATGAATTAATGCATAAAAATGATTACTATAATGTTAAGTAATAGTAGGGGTTCAATAATTGTGAACCGCTATTATTTTTTTATGTAATTGATGTATAATTCAAATATTCTTTCTAAATTATTGATTTTTCTTAGTCTCAAATATAGGTTATATATCTATATATAGATATCTCTACATATAATCCTATACAAAGGATATATATATATATGTAAATAAAGGAGGGATATATAAGGCATCAGGCCTTGTTCAATTTTGTTTCCCCAGGGCTCTGCATATAATAAATAACTGGTACATAAATACTAAATTTTATTCAATCCACCATGAAATGTCTTTGAGTACAATATAATTTTACTATAAGGCAGAAATGGCTTACATAAAGAAAAAGGATTGTTTCTCACATTTATGTATTTTAATTGAATCAAACTTTTTTTGTGTTTATCTTCAGTAAGATCAAATGAAGCATTCTCTTAAAAGACAGGTCCATCCCTTTTGTCATCAGCATAACAGAAACCTCACAAGTATAAGCAATAAACCAGTATCCCAGGGCCTCATTTACTATCAAGAGGCACATTAGATACTTTCAGGTTACTAGCAAAATACACCAAATTATACTCCAGAGGTCTTAAAGAGTTCATATCTCCCTATAAAGTGCCCTGGTTTGTTATCAAGGAATAATTTAAACATTTGGGAAATCTGTTTAAATAATATCAAAAAGACAACAGCAGCATCAATGATGTTTGGTCCAATTCTGTAGGGTATAATTAGGGCTGGGAGTTAAAAAAAAACTTTTAGAAATGGGGGTGAAAACCTGTTGTTCCAGAATCATTAAAATGAGCACCCAAGAGGCCCTCTCCAGGTATAGAGTTTACTTAGTATCTGCAGTGAACTCAACCCAGGGGTCTTTTTTAATCGTTTCAATAGATGGAGTTCAAAATACTGTCAGAATGAGTGACTGATGAGTGACTCTAAATGAGTCTGATGCAAAATACCAGGCCCTCAACTAGATAATTTGAAGTCTAACAAAATCTAAAAGACTGATTGTTTGGAAGTTATTGAATCATTTTTAGATATTAAAGTAACTAAACCTACTCAGTGACTGAGTTCTGGGATACAGGTATGAGTGGAGTAAGAAAACCTTGCCCCTTCCCATGTTTACCCACACTTGCATCTTCTTTCTTTAGAAACACAGTCAATGTGTTTCCACCTCTGTGAAGCCTTGTCTTGCCCTTTCCCCTTGAATTGGAGTCAAGTCACTAGAGTCAACAACACTGAGCATCCTGGTGAAGTGGTACTCCCAAGCCTCCAGCTCCAGGCGAGAGCCATTTACCGTCCTGTATTACACTGGGGCCATTCAAAAGCAGATGCACTCACCAAAACTAATGCTCCTTGCCCCATCACAGTAGTTCAATGTTGGGGTCTTCCCACATTCCTCACTGCCACACCTGGGAGCTGAGGAGCAAACAGATACTTGGTAGCCTGACATCTTTCATCTTAAACGGGCTGTCCTCCTCTTCTTAAAAGATATAAAAAATCCATTTTGACCCACATTTCTGTTTCTTACCTAGCTCAGAATCAGAAGCCCTGGCTCACTTTGTTATCTGCCCACTGCCTGTTTTTGTAAATAAAGTTTTATTGGAACACAACCACGCCCATTTCTTTACATATTCTCTATGGCTGCTCTCACACTAAAAGGGCCAAGTTGAATAGTTATGATAAAGGCCATCTGGCCTGCAAAGCTTAAAATATTTACTATTTGGCCTTTTTAAAATTATTTTATTTTATTTCATCGTGGTGAGTGTACTCTTTAATCCCCGTCCCTACTTCACTGATTTCCCCCCCCCCACCTCCGCCCCCAGCCTCCAATATACCTCTCCTCTGGTAACCATCAGTATGTTCTCTAGAGTTAAGAGTCTGTTTCTTGGTTTGCCTCTCTTTCCTTCTCTTTTCCTTTGCTCATTTGTTTTGTTTCTTTAATTCCACATATGAGTGAAATCATGTATTTGTCTTTCTCTGAGTGACTTACTTTGCTTAGCATTATACCCTCTAGCTCTATCCATGTTGTTGCAAATGGCAACATTTAACTGTTTTCTTATGGTTGAATAATAGTCCACATCTTCTTTATCCATTCATCTATCAGTGGACACTTGGGCTGCTCCCATAGTTTGGCTATTGTAAATAATGCTGCAGTAAACATAGAGGTGCATTGCATGTATACCTTTGAATTACTGTTTCTGTATATTTTTTTTTGGTAAATACCCAGTAATGCAATTACTGGATCATGGGGTAGTTCTATTTTTAACGTTTTGAGGGACCTCCATATTGTCTTCCACAGTGGCAGTACCAATTTGCATTCCCACCAACAGTGCACAAGGGTTCCTTTTCCTCTACATCCTCACCACCACCTGTTGTTTCTTGTGTTGTTGATTTTAGCCATTCTGACAGGTGTGAGGTGATATCTCATTGTAAGTTAGATTTGTATTTCCCTGATGATGAGTGATGTTGAGCATCTTTTCATGTGTCTGTTGGCCATCTGTATGTCTTCTTTGGAGAAATATCTGTTCATATTTTCTGCCCATTTTTTAATTGGAATATTTGTTTTTTGGGTGTTGAGTTGTATCAGTTCTTTATGTATTTTGGATGCTAACCCTTTATCAGATATGTCATTTGCAATTATCTTCTTCTATTCAGTAGGTTGCCTTTGATTAGTTTTGTCAATTTTTTCCTTTGCTGTGCAGACACTTTTTATTTTGGGGTCTTTTATAGAAAAAGTTTGCTGATCTCTACCCTATACATTCATCCTCATACCACTGTGTATGTCCACTTATCTAACCTGCTCTTTACTTCTACTGCCACCTCAAGCCCTTCCACTCTGACACCTGGGGTTAACAGTTCATCATCAGCAAACTTGTCTGCATCTTCAGCTTCAATTCTGAATGTTGCCTTTGCTATCTTACTGTAAGTAAACCCTGGATATGCCCTGTTAAAATCATTCCTAAGGTGCTGTAGTAAGTGTAGGCTGTTTTCTTTTATATCCTCTGTAACCACAGGGCTGATTATGGGATGGGTGTTCTTCTTGCTTTCCAGTGACTCTTCCAAATCTATTCTCTTCTCTCATCCTTCCAAACACCCAGCTCTTTGAAGTTTGTGTCATCAGATTTCGTCACCTACTACCCCTCCTCATTGTTTTCATCTGGAGAACTTAGTTGCCTTCTTATTTGATTCCTTTAGCACATGGCTCATTGTCTTTTTATTATTCTGCCATTATTCTCACTTCCTTCTTACTGACTTTAAAACCACGTGGATGATACATCAAATAACTTCCACTCTCAGTTTCTGGACATCCCCACCCTTCATTATCATTCCTTTCTCTCTGCTGCCCTCTCTCACCTGGCCGAGCTTCAACCCTGGTTACACCTGATAAACCTTGTGCACCAAAACCACTGAATACTGATGGAGACCAATAACTATGCTGGCCAATATCACGTTCAATTCTGGCTGTATATCGCAAATGGGTAGTTGTATTAGGCCGGATTTTCCAGAGAAACAGACCAATAGAATATGATCAATTGATTGATCAATAGATTTATTATAAGGAGTTGGCTCATGTAATTATAGGAGTCTGAGATCTGGTCAACAAGTGGGAGACCCAGAGAGTGAATGGTATAGTTCCAGCCCATGCCTGGAGGCCTGAGAACCAGAAGAGCCAGTAAGTTACAGTGTGAGTTGAAGGAAGAAGACTGATGTCTCAACTCCAAAATAGGCAGATTGAGCAAATTCTCCCTTCCTTATCTTTTTTGTTCTATTCAGGCCTTCAGTGGATTGGATGAGGCCCACTCAGATTCTCAAGGGCAAGGACTTTGTCTTTGTGTCTTACATGTTTTTGTAGTTGGTTTAATAAACACTTGTTGAATGGGTGAATGAATCATTGATATAAATGAGCAATAACCTAAAGATAAAAGTTATTAATACGATGTTCTACTTTTAAGATTTGCATTGGCATTTTTACTTTAAAAAAATCAGAATGATTTCATTTAGGGTTATACTAATTCCTTTTAAACTACTGCTAATTTGTGTGACTTATCCATATGCATCTAAATTAATTTTTCTAACTTTAACTGAGGCTTATAAATAAATAAGTATACATATATGTATGTAGATGGATGGCTATATATACACCTACCCACACATATATAAAACATATGTTAGTCCTGTTCTAAGAATCTGCCAAACTTTCTTGGTAAGACTTGCCAATTGCAATCATGTGACAGGATGACAGTTCTCTTCTCTGGGAGAAGTCCAGACTTCCAGTGTCTGGGACAGAAATAATATAGACCAAGAAACATATATAGCTGATGATGGATGATTTTGGCTCCCATAATGTGAGGTTTGGTCTTATTGGGAGACTTTGAAAATCATTAGACCAGAAATCATTTTTTATTTCTACACAGCTAAAATTTTTCCTTTTTGTATTTCTGTATGCAGGCATACTGCAAAGAAAATTTCTGGTCAATATGGGTTTATACTAAACTCTACCACTCAATGATCACATGAGATCTTTTTGCCAGTGTAGCTGCCTTATTTTTACTGGCATAGTAAATATGTATCCAAATATACCCAATTACAGATTCTTTCCTGTTGTCGATAATGTAGGACAGCTTAAGAGTAAAGATGTTTTCACTCTTAGGCAGAATTGATTCAGAGGAGATGAGTGGGACACTTCAGTGATTGCATTTATTGCATTTATGCACACAGAGGAGGTAACAGTAAGGAATGATTTCCAGCTGCAAAAGAATCAGCTAGCAGTGGTTTCAACAAATTTGGGCTCGGTGGCTTAATGACATTAAGGCTGCCATCTCTGCAATTCTACTGGCCTTCCCCTCAAAGTCAAAGGATGACTATAACGCAAATGTGTCTGGCACACTTGTCCCAGGTAAAAAGTGTTTAAATGCAGGAAGCAGGATGTGGTGTGTGCACGTGAGTTTCTCCTTTTATACTAATCAAGGAGAGAAAACCATTCAATAGACTTCTCTTTACATCTTATTGGTAATGAACTAGTCCCCTAATAGTGCTCAGACCAACTGCTAGAGCCACCTTTCCCAAGAACTAGGGATTGTTGCCTGATTTCTGAACAAATTTGGGGTTTGATTTGAAAGAATAAAAATGGGAATGGCTTTTGTATGGGTAAGGAATAGTGTGTCCCACAGAGGGCCACCAAGACCATTTATGCTTAGGAAGGAAATCATGCTTCTGTTGAATCTTGAATTCAGGTAGAAGTTGGCCAGGTAAATATAAAGTTTGGAAAGGTTGAAAAGAATGAGAAAGCAGCTTCTGCAAATGTATGGAACAAAGAACTGAAAAGAATTAGATATAGCTGGGCATTCTATGCATGTAGAATCAGAGAGGAGAGACTATGGAGTTTGGCAGGAGTCATGTCATGAAGGCAGTGTGGAAGCAAGGAGGCAAGTTCTCACACATTCAGGCATTCATTCTGAGGTTACTAAAGTAGCAAATAAAAACCTGTCTCAGCTTTCCCTCCATACGTGGCTAAGAAAATCCAGACTTTTCATGGACAACACTGTTATCTCCCTATTTTGAAGAAGAAAAGTGAGAGCAGTCATTATTTAGGATATCATGTTCTCTCTCTCTCTCTCTGCCTAGCTAAGTCTTGCTTGGAGATTTTTTAGCTGTTTGCCAAACCAAATTTTATTCAAAGGTTATGGAGCCTCAGAGGCTTTTCCAGCTATATTACCTCTACTAAAATCTTTGGGGGAAAAAATAGCTGAATGCTTAGAGTGAAACCCGTCCTGTTACTTTGATCATTGTGGATTAGACCAAGGGATCAGAACCTTGTTGGGTAATAACAAACCAATATAATCAGACCTTCTCACAATGGGAAGATTAATAGAGTGAGGGATGGATGCCAGAAATGTCAATGGCAGAGACTAGGTGCAGAGGAGGGAGGAGTGGTGAGAAAGAGCTAGAGAGAGAATAAGAGAAGGGGAAAGTGAGCAATAGCAGAGTTCTAGCAATTAACAGAGTAAGTCTTTGTGGGTTTTTTGGTTTTTGTTTTTTTTAATTTTTTTTAAAGTTTTAGTTTTAATTCCAGTATAGTTAACATAGAGTGTTATATTAGTTTCAGGTGTACAATATAGCGATTCATCAATTTTATACATTGCTGGATGCTCATCATGACAGGTGTACTCTTTAATCCCCATCACCTATTCCACCCATCCCCCCCACCCTCCCACCCCCCGTCTGGTAACCATCAGTTTGCTCTCTATAGTTAAGAGTCTGTTTGGGGCGCCTGGGTGGCTCAGTTGTTAAGCATCTGCCTTCGGCTCAGGTCATGATCCCAGGGTCCTGGGATCGAGCCCCGCATCGGGCTCCCTGCTCCGCGGGAAGCCTGCTTCTCCCACTCTCACTCCCCCTGCTTGTGTTCCCTCTCTCACTGTGTCTCTCTCTGTCAAATAAATAAATAAAATCTTAAAAAAAAAAAAAAGAGTCTGTTTAACACAGTAAGTCTTTGATCTTGGAAACTGGGTGAGGAAAATAACATAGAAAGTGTCAACTATTGAATAATTCTTTAGTGATCTGGATCATATTATCATCATCATCAGACCACAGGAATTACTGAGTCTATTTTCAAAATGCAATTGATTTCTGTTGCCCCAAGTAATATAATATATTCAGATAAAATTATTGATGAAGGTTGCAATCATATGTTATTTTGTTTTTGTGTTTTTTTTAAAGATTTTATTTATTCATTTGAGACACAGAGATATATATAGAGAGAGAGCATGAGCAGTGGGAGAAGCAGAGGGAGAGGGAGAAGCAGACTCCCCACTGAGCCAGGAGCCCGATGTGGGGCTCGATCCCAGGACCCGGGGATCATGACCTGAGCTGAAGGCAGACGCTTAACCATCTGAGCCACCCAGGCACCCCAATCATACGTTATTTTAAATTAAGTTGAATTACTCTCTACCTTCCAGGGTAAGTATCTAAGGTGTGTAGTCTTTAGGAATAGTCATGCCAGTGTTTCCTTTTTGTTAATGGCTCATAAAGAAGCCTTTTGTTCTTTCCTGGGTAGTTCTGAATAAGAAAACTAGTCAAAATGGAACTGGGTAATCACAGAGGCAACAAGAAAAAGAGAAAACATGTTTAACAATTAGAAGTTGAGGGCCAGAAGAGAGGAGTCATGGGTCTGCTAGGCTGGGGAGTATGGCCTGAAGTGCAATAGAAGCAGACTGGAGAACAGGAGAGAAACTCCTGGGGAAAGTAGGCAACAGGGACCTGTTCCAGTTAAAGCATACCTTATGTTTCCTAGAATGGTAGTTCTCCGTGGTGGTCACTCTTCAGAATTACCTGAAGTACTTTTGAAAACCCATTTCCAGATCTTACTCAAGTCCTGCTGAATCAGAATATGACTTATGCAGCTAGTCTAGCGCCCACCCATGGAGCTTTCACCTGTCTACAGTGAAAATATCCATATAATGATGGCAACAGTGCTTTCTTGAAAGGGACTATCTTTAGTTCTCAGACCATGGTCATCTTAACTTTTCACTGGAGTATTCTTCCTTTTATGGAATTGTTGTTTAAAAACATGGTACTTTTTAAAAATGTTCTTAGCAAAAATAAAAATTAGCAAAACTATTGCTCAGTTTTGACCTTGGATAATTTACCAACATCACTAGTTTCTGAACTTTAAAATCAGGTTTTGTGCAGATTAAATAAGAGAATGTATAGAATATACTTGGCACACAAACACTGAAAATTTTCCTATGGTATCAGGTGAGATACTTAGGTTTGCAAAATTTGACTCCCCTTGCTTAAACAATAAAGCTGATTTATCGTTCCAGGTAAGTGAAAAATCATAGATCTTTTAGATCTTGTGGTGGGCATTAGGTTTAAATAGGACTTTGGTTTTACTTTTCTGTGATTCTGTTCTGCCGTCTTCCGTGTTTGGGTTTTGCCTCTGGGCTAACTTCTCAAGGTGGCTGCCAGGATCCACACAGTGAGAGAGAATGCTCTTCCTGAAACCAGGAACAGAATTCCAGTCCTAAGAAGATTGGACCACCCCTGAGCCATGACTGTGGCCAGGGAATGCCATGCATTGATAGCTCAACCCTAATTTAGTCTGTTCCTGACCAGTGCTGGTGCTAAGAGAAATGGGATCATTCTAATCAACTTGACACACCAGGACCAGTCCCTGAAGCTGGAGATGCTGTAAATCCCATCAAAAACAGTTGCCAGGGCATCTGGGTGGCGCAGTCAGTTAAGCGTCTGCCTTCGGCTCAGTTCATGATCCCAGGGTCCTGGGATCGCGCCCCACATTAGGCTCCCTGCTCCGCAGGAAGCCTGCTTCTCCCTCTCCCACTCCCCCTGCTTGTGTTCCCTCTCTCACTGTGTCTCTCTCTGTCAAATAAATAAATAAAATCTTTAAAAAAACAAAAACAAAAGCAGTTGCCACACAGTAGGCAGAAGAAGAATTAAAGTTGGAAGAATTCCCACAATCCCCCTCGTAGCCTTAGTCCCAATATACTGCTGTTGCTGGCCACCTGCATATGGCAGCCCCTTTCACATATACTTCCTGCTTGCTGTAAAGTGCTTGGGTTCAAATGAAAGAAGCTATCAGCACTGTCTTTAAGGAAAATGTTATTTACTTTACTTAATACTTAGAAGTACTAAAATGTTGCTACTGATGTTTGAAAAATAGGGAAAATTAGAAGGGAAAAAAACAGGTTCTTCTCCTGCAAGAAAAGATGACCATCATTAAAATTTAGTGTTTTAGCATTGTTTTTCTCTTACGTGTGTGCATATTATATGTTACATACAATTTTTTTTATGTTTATATGTTATTTTAAATTGAAAAACATAATATTTATATGTTTCTTGATCATAAGAGAAATATCTAGTCAAGTTTTCAAAATGGGAAAATAGAGAAGTGTAAAAAACAAAGGATGGAAGGAATGAAGAAAAAGGAATGAAGGAATCTCATTGAGATACTATCTTTATTTTTCAGAGTGCCTCAAATATTTGTTTTATGTAGTCAAGGTAGAGCTATTTATACTTGTGTTTTAAGCATAATTAACAAAGAAATGCTCATTTGTCTTAGATGACAGATAATATTTATCACTGGATGGTTTATTAGTCTTTCCCAATTAAAAAAAAATGACTCACGTAATCAATATGAGTTTTAAAGATGTGGAAACTCATAACTCAAGCCTCCTAGCAATAAAAATGACCACTATTGCTATATGTAATTCTATTTTATGGAAAGGAGGAAAGGGGCTTATGTATGATAATTCTCTCAGTGTAGCTCACAACTTAGTAAATAGTTCAGCCATTTTTTAAAATCAAAGTAAAATATGCATATAATTTTAAAAAACAAATACAAACGCAGAAGCTTTCTGCTTCACCTCTCCTGTGGAACCCAGCCCGCCCAATCCATCTCCCCAGCAATAACCACTTCTGGTTCTTTTAGCTGTGTCTCAGAGGCTCTACCATCTTGTTTCTTGATGCTTTTTGTGCCATTTACAGTTACTGGTTTTAGACATTACTTATTACCTCCCAGCACTAACAGATGAGGATTTAGCACTCTTCCATGACCCCCATCCTCCAAATATTGTTATATCACACGTTTTGGTTAAGTCAGCATCAATTGTTTATATTGCCCTGTCCATATAAATATTGTTTATAGATTAATATGTAATTTATTATGTTACATTTCCTTTTTTCCTCTAACTTCGGTTTCTGGGTTATTTATAATCTGGTTTTCTTGTTGTTATGTTTGTTTCACTTGCTGTACATCTAGCATTATTTACCTCCCAGAAATCTTAATATTAATTTTTAAAAATTAAACTATCCTACTGAAGTGAAAAACATATCAGTAGAGCCAAACATATCAAATTCTTCTTGCTTGCTTGTTTTTTGGTGCTATCCCCTCTCCCTTCTGCCCTCCTGCTCCAGTAATAGACGGACTGTTTTCTAGGTACTCCGCATACCAGGTAATTCCCCTGGCCACTCTTTTGTGTTGACTATTTTCTGAATCTAAGATTTCCCCTCTTTCTGTGCCTCCATTTTTGTAAAGCAAACCACACACTGGGGGGCTCTTTTCTGAGAACTTATTGCCCAATAAATTTTTATTTACTCACATTCGATTGATAGTTTGGATAGGTAAATAATTCAAGGCTAACCATTTTCTCATGGTGCATTTCCCTACTCTCCTGGCATCTTGGGTTTGCCCTTACCCTTTCTTGAATGTGATCTCTGCTTTCTTTCTGGAAGTACTTACCCCTAAGACAGGTGTTCCGCAATCTTACCATTCCACGGTTTGATGCCTGTCTCTCTTCATTCTTCGTACCAATAACTCATTGGGAACATGTTCACCAGTAACAGGATTTTTTTAATATTATCTCTTTAATATTTCCTCTTATCAATTTGCGTGCACACTCTCTCTCTCTATCTCATTCTCTGGAATTCTTACTGTCCTGATTGTGGACCTCCTGTGTTGCATGCTCGATTTTCTTTTTTTTTTTTTAAAGATTATTTATTTATTTGAGAGAGAGAATGAGATAGAGAGAGCACGAGCAGGGGGAGGGTCAGAGGGAGAAGCAGACTCCCTGCTGAGCAGGGAGCCTGATGCGGACTCGATCCTGGGACTCCAGGATCATGACCTGAGCCGAAGGCAGTCACTTAACCAACTGAGCCCCCCAGGCACCCGCATGCTCGATTTTCTTATTTTCCCTTTCCTGTGACTAGTCCTTTTGCCTTTTATACTATTTAAAAAAAAATCCTGTATAACTAACATACAGTGTTATATTAATTTCAGGTGTGCAACATAGTGATTCAAGAACTCTATCCATTACTCAGTGCTCATCAGGATCAGTGTACTCTTAATCCCCATCATCTATTTCACCCATTCCCCATCCACCTTCCTTTTTGTAACCATCCGATTGTTCTCTATAGTTAAGAGTCTGGGGTTTTTTTTGTCTCTTTATTTTTTCGTTTTGTTTCTTAAATTCCACGTATGAGTGAAATCATATGGTATTTGTCTTTCTCTGACTGACTTATTTAGCTTAGCATGATACCCTCTAGATCCATCCATGTTTTTGAAAATGGCAAGATTTCATTCTTTTCTGTGGCTGAGTAATATTCCATTGTCCTTTGATACTATTTTTTTCTGGGTGATTTCTCCAACTTCATATTCTAAAAATTCTATTAACTTTACAATTGTCTGCTGACATGTTTTTAAATTTCTATGAACTCTTATTCTTCTCCTTCTCTACTTCTTTTTCTTCAATAATGTGCTTTTCTTGATTTATGGATACATTATTTCTTAGCTTCCTGATTATATTAATTATAGGTTTCTCTAACACAATTTTTCAGTCTTCCACATTTGTTTCTTCTATTTTAAATTTTATCTTTTTAAAAAATATTTATTTCTATTTTACATTTTGGAGATTGCACTCGCATTATAAGGATAGTTGGTCATTTGTCTTTAGAAGCTCTACTTGCT
The DNA here is from genome assembly GCF_011800145.1 of Mirounga leonina. NCBI lineage: Eukaryota > Metazoa > Chordata > Mammalia > Carnivora > Phocidae > Mirounga > Mirounga leonina. The sequence goes on along the minus strand of NW_023270377.1, from coordinate 73,080,021 downwards.
AATTGGAGGCTCTGTGCATGTGTATGTGAGGGGAATGGTTGTTGACTTGAGGTTTTACTACTGCAGGATGAAAGGAGAAGGACCTAGTTGTACAAATCTCAGTATTTGTTGGCCTTTTATTTTGGTCAGGTCCTTTGTATCAGTTTTCTACAACTGCTGTAAAAAAATCAGGGGTGCCTGTGTGGCTCAGTCAGTTAAGTGTCTGCCTTTGGCTCAGGTTGTGATCTTGAGTCCTGGGATTGAACCCCGTGGTCAAGTCCCACTTCAAGCCCCGAGTCAGGCTCCTGGCTCAATGGGGAGCCTGCCTCACCTCCTTCCCCCCACTTGTACTTTTTCTCTCTCTCAAATAAATAAATAAAATCTTTAAAAATAAATAAATAAAAATGACCACAAACTCAGCTACTGCAGATTAAACTAACACTGGTTTATCTCATAGTTGTGTAGTTCAGAAGCCCAAAATGGGACTTGCTGGGCTAAAATCAGAGTGTGAGCAGGTCTGGGTTTCTTTCCAGAGGGTCTATAGGAGAATCAGTTATCCTGCCTTTTCTCCTTTCTACCAGCTGACCATATTCCTTTGCTCATGGCCTTCTTCCATTTTCAAAACCAGCAGTGTCTGGTCAAGTCTTTCTTATATCTCATCACTCTGACTCTGACTCTTCTGCCTCTCCCATATTTAAAACACCCTATGGTGACTACTTGGGGCCACTCAGATAATCTAGGATAATCTTCTTATGTTAAGGTCAACTGATTAGTAACCTTAATTCCATCTGCAACCTTAATTCCCCCTAGGCCTGTATGTATTCACACATTTGGGGGATTAGGACATGGACATCTTTAGGAGGTCACTGTTCTGCCTACCACACATTCCGGTTTCCTGTTTGATAATCTCCTCTGGGAGCAGAGCAAGGAACAGGGCTGAGATGTTTTGATATTTTATAGGAACTTCACACATTCTCCCTGTTTTCTGCAAGGGCTCACTTCCCCTTCTCTGATGTACATTGTTTCCTGGAGTGTGGGTTCTCTATGATTTAATTAATCTGGAAGATGAATCTCTGACTCTTGCCAAAGATAGAAATCCACCCAGAAGTATAAAACCTGCCTGGGAGGGTGATAGTTCCCTATATGGGAGGAGTGGTGGTGGTAGTGCTGTGTGGGTAGCTGAGTGGCTTTGTAAGAGAGGATAAGAAGATGTGGGAGGCTCACAGCTGGGGTTTGGGTTTTTGTTTTTTGTTTTGTTTTTTTTTCATTCCCTCAGGCTTTCAGATAATCTTTCCATTTTCAATACTATCCACCACTCCCACCTTTTTAGCTACCTGGTATATTCCCAAGCCTTCTTAGGATTCATCTATCTGCTTTCCTTCTTCCAAATTTATTGACCTCTCTTCAATAATTTCTTCTCACATTATTTTTCCTCCCATGGGCTTATATCTTATTTCATTCCTTTGTTTTTATTTTAGTGAGATTTTTGGACGGATCAGATATAAACAAATGGAATCATTACCGAGAAGCTGTTTATCATTTTTAAACAAGTGATAAAACTAGAGAACAACAGATATTATTTAAGTTGTCATTAAACATGGAGAGGGGTTCTGTATAAGTTGTATTTTTGTATAAATTGTATTTATGTATAAATACATAAACATTTGTATTTGGCTAATTGGGAAAGAGAAGTAAAAAATGAGAAAACAGGAAAAAAACAGAAAACAGGAAAAAAACAGAATAGCAGATTAAGATTATTCCAAACTGCAGAATTAATCTAATATCACGTTTTCAACTGGATTAATGAGTCCAGACGATGTAAGAAAAACTGCAATTTCTTTCATATCTCTACTTCTGCATTTTTGAAAACTTAATTCTGAATCATCTCTGAGTTCCTTGAGATTATAACTCCAGGGCATGATATTTTTTGAGATGAGGCATATCTAAGAATCCCTATCTTTACCCTCATGCCTGAAAGATAGTTTGTACAAGTATAAACATTTTTAGTTATTTTTTTCGTGAAATTTCTTTAGATGTTTCCCCATTGTGTGGGGAAGGTGGTGTGCAGGCACGTCAGGAAGCTGACCTTTTGTTCCTTTCTATAGAGCCTGCCTATATGCTTCTGGGACTTTTTTATCTTGAAATCATAAATGTAAACAAATTTGGGTTATATACTATCGATAGTCTAAAAATAATAAACAATGAAAGTTACTTTAACATACATATTGACACATTTCTGAGATTAGACTAAAATATGGAACAATATTATAATCAAGGATTTTTTGTATCAAATACAAAATGTCCTGCTTAATGATCTGTCCTAATTAAAAGCTGTCTTAATTTTTAAATGAGATTCTCTATGGATTCACAAGTGGGATTATAAATTAAAGGCTGGTAAAGCTGAATCAATTATCTGGAAATTTCTTACTTTAAAATTGTATAAATCTATGTAACTAATTTACCCTCCTTATCTCAGAATGTCAAAGCCGTAAAGGCTGGTGTTTATCCTTTGTGTAGGAGCTGACATATGTGTAGAGCTTTAGATTTTATTACAGAGAGTGGACATTGTTAAAATCCTACTTGGCCATTTTAGAGGCAAAAAAACCTATTTTATCTGATGTAATTATCGTTTCCTCTTTTTACCTTTTTTCACTTTGGAGACATCCTTTATTCAAATCACAAGTGCTCTTTTGTTTCTTCCTAAACCTGTTGTTTCAGGGTGTTATTTTTATTAGCTATACAGTCCTTAATGGTAGGGCCAAATATCATTCATTTTTATATTCGTAGGGCCAAGCCCCAAAATTAGCTTGAAAGACTGAGTGCGGATGAGCCATGGGTTGTGTGCTTTGATAGCAGAGCATACATTTAAGCTAGGAGTCACAGTGGCCTTCCTCCTATCACTGCATATTCCTCTGGCCTCCCAGAGCAGATAGTCGGACCTCTGGCCTTAGTTGGGAGCTTCTTATCTAGAGGCATGGATTGTAATTGAGCATACACAGAATATTTGCCTTTGGGAGGCCCATTGCCCATGTCACCATGGTACTGCCAACAGCGTATTTGACAACATCTTGAGAGTTTGAGGTCAGGGCTAGGATATCTGCTGTGAAGCTCTAGTACAGTTGAATCACAGCTCAGTAAAATGCAAGTGCTGAAACCTGCTCAGGAAGGTGAGATTTACCTGGATGGCAGGACTGGAGAATAACATAAGACAGCAAACAATGAATTGCTAAATTCTCTGCACAGACTATGACAGATTTGGATTCATATACCCTAAGAGAGTCTTCATCATTATTGAGGCACTGAAGTTTTAGGAACATCACTATTCTCTCTATGTATCTCAGGGTGTGTGTGTTTGTGTGTGTTTGTGTGTGTGTGTGTGTATACACCTGTATAGTAAATTGCACTGTATGTTATCCCCATTGAAGATTTAAAACTGCTTGGTCTCCATTCTCCAATGTAGAATTTTTTTATCATGGTCTCTGACAATCTTTTAATGAACAAGTGAAGTCTTGTAAGTAGCTTGAGTATTTCAACAACCATCAACCAAACTTGTAAGCAGAAACATCTTTGTAATGCCTGGGTCATTGACTTTAACCAAAGCAAAGTAAATAAAGAATCAATCATCTTAAATTACACTCTTTGTTTCAGCTTCTGGCCTTGCCCCAAGCCTGTGAGAGATCTGGTTAGTGTTTATGAACTGCATTCCCGATGGGTGGGAGCAAGCAACCCTCCTGCCTTCTCTCAAGTTGCTCTTCAGCAGACTTCTCTGGTCTTTTCTGTACCTTTGTCATGGAAGAATTCCAGGACTGTGATGGCTCAGATTAATCTAAATCATTTGGAAAAGTTTTCATTCAAATCCTAACCTCATGATGAAATGTGTATCAAAACTGAATCTAATCACAAATAACAGCCACAGAAGAATCTTTAAATACCTCCTACTACAGGATTATTTCTTTATGATGCAAGTTGAAATTAAAGGCAATGTGTAAAATTCTTCAAGGCAATAAATAAATAAAGCAATAAAATGGGGTGCCTGGGTGGCTCAGTTGGTTAAGTGCTTGCCTTTGGCTCAGGTCATGATCCCAGGGTCCTGGGATCAAGCCCCACTTCAGGCTCCCTCTACATCTGCCAGTCTCCCTGCCTGTGCTCTCTCTCTCAAATAAATAAAATCTTTAAAAAAAACACAATGAAATAAAGTAAAAATTCAAAATAGTAAGCAAAAAATAAGGAATCTCTCTCAAATTCCTGCCAGAATTTTCCTATTTATGTATGCTGGGGATCTCGTGTGTATAGCCTCCAAACTATATGGCATCTATATTCCTGGTAACTGATCTATAAATTTTATTCAATCAAATGCATTTATATATAAATAGCCAACATATATTACTTCTATGTGACAGGCATAGTTCTAAGTGCTTTGCATATATTTACTACTCAATCTCCATTTAGCTTTTGTTATTCCTATTTAAAAATTGAGGCGCAGGGGTGCCAGTGTGGCTCAGTCAGTTAAGCATCTGCCTTTGGCTCAGGTCATGATCCCAGGGTCCTGGGATCAAGCTCGGCATCAGGCTCCCTGTTCAGCCAGGAGTCAGGAGTCTGCTTCTCCCTCTCCCTCAGCTGCTTCCCCTGCTTGTGCTCTCTCTCTCTCTCTCAAATAAATAAATAAAATCTTCAAAAATATTGAGGTGCAGAAAGGTTAGTAACCTTTTCAAGGTTGTACAGGTAGGATGTAGAACTAAGATCCAGTCCCAGGCAATCTGATTCTAGCATCAAAGTGCTTAATCACACAAATTATACCTCTCTAAAATTCTTAATTTGGGGCGCCTGGGTGGCTCAGATGGTTAAGCATCTGCCTTCGGCTCAGGTCATGATCTCAGGGTCCTGGGATCGAGCCCCACGTCTGGCTCCTGGCTCAGCGGGGAGCCTGCTTCTCCCTTTGCCTCTCCCCCTGCTCATGCTCTCTCTATCTCTCTGTCTCGAATGAATAAATAAAATCTTAAAATAAAATAAATTAAAATTTTAATTTGATACACATATTTATCCAATCCTATAATTTTAAATAGAGTTTCCTGCGTGGAAGGGGAAAACAAAGGAGAGCTGTTCAAAAATGTTAGGATCAAATGTTATGCTGCTGTGTTCATTAAAAAAAAAACAAAACTTTCACTTCCCTATAAAGTATAAAGAAATGTATATAATATATAGAGTATAAAGAAATGTGTCCTCATCCAGATACATTAAATTGGGTGTTCCAGAAACGGATTTGAACTCAGAATCTTTGATGATTATAGATAAAATGGCTTGGGAGAACCTAATCTAAACAAATTGATTTGAGCTAAACACAAAGCTCAAATTAATGGTACAACCTAGAAATGCACTCTGAAAGGCTAAATCTTTGGATTTTTATGCTATGTGGAAGAGGAGTGGGTTCTGTTAATAGGACAGACTTCGTGCAACATATGTTAAGAAAAAATTTGGAAGCACTTAAAAAAACACAAGTTGGAAGCTCAATCTTGCAAAAAAAAAAAAGGAAAAAAAAAAACCTTAAAATATTTTGGAGCTTTTAGGAGAAAGTCAATATTAAAATTAGTACGAACATGAGAAAGGGCTTTATGAGTTGAGTGACTGTTGTTTTTCTAAATGTCAGCATGGAAACCCAAACAGAGAGGTGAGTTGGGTCCCTGGAAAGACTGACTGGGAAAACTGAGTGTTAAGTTTGTGACGTGTTTGATGGCAACCAAAAATTGACAAGTGCATGATGACAAAGTATTTCCTGGAACTAGGGACAGCTTCAAGACTTATAAACGAGGGTGATGTTGTGGGGGTCTATGCTTTAAACCTGGATGGGATCTATATGTGGCAATATTACCAGCGGTTTGAAAAATGTTCCCAGACAGAGGTCTCTGGAATTTGGAAACCATTCATAGATGGTTTGAGCTGAGCTTTCTACTGAATTGACAATCTTTGTGTACAGCAGAGGGAAACAACCAACTTTAAAATGTATCTTGCTCTCTGGGTTTTACCTTGACATCATGGAAAATAACCAAGTTTAAAACATAACTTGTACTCTGCTTTCATTTTAATGTATGATCTTGAAAACATAATACTCAACTATTAACAGAGACTAGGACTTACTTCATTACAGCTTTTAAGGTTTCACCCTGAAAATCATATTTGAGTTCTTACCTTTAATTCAAGATAATGTGCCCTAAAGGTGTGACCACCTACTCTAAGGGAAGCAAAGAAGTGTGCTCTAACTGAAAGTTACAAACCTCTCTGAACCTTAGTTTCTCATCTATAAAAAGGAACTGTTGGTCTAAACCCTCTGTAAGAGTTTATGGGTTTTCTTTGTTGTTGTTTTTGTCCTCATGATCAAACTCAGTTGTTGATTTGACCTCCTTAGAGTGACTATTAGTTCCATTAGAAGGGAAGAGATTGCATAATGCATATTATAATATATAATATATACATATTATAAATAAAATATTAGATAATAATAGATAAAATAGATAATATATATATAATTCTCTTAAGTGAATATGATGCTCAAGAAAGATGCTTACCGTACTGTACACTAAATAAGAAACCCTCTTTGTGAAAACTAGAAAAGCAGCTTACCTAGCTTCCCCAATATGCTTCTCCAAAACATTTTATTCCCCACAGAGTAAGAGAAGCACTTTGCAAAATATCTAAAACATAGCCTGAATAGGGTTGTGACTCCTTCTAAAGCCTTGGGTGTTTCTGGCTCATACCTTACTTACCATTTATGTTACCATTTACAGAAACAATGAAGTGTTTTTGTTTAAAAGTCTTTCCCCTCTAATTAAACAGAGATGGAACAGAGTCAACAATGGAGTTCTGGAAGCTGACAAACTGAAAATGTCAATAAGCTTTTAGAGACATGCTCTGTCTAAAGATATTAGGAAGTTGCATTGATCCTGAATTCTTAAGAAGAGAAGAAGACTTATAGATCAGGAAGTAGGCCTTAAGAGGAGCTGGGGAACCTTAGCCTGATCATGATTCTTTTCCCTTACAAACTCTTTCTGATACCTAAGATGGAAAGAGAAGGCCAGGGCTTGCCAGATTTTCAGGGAGGAGGAAAATTCCACACTCCTTTAGTTATGCAGCATTTACATTTTCTCTATAGTATCCCCTAACCCTTTTGTAAAATAGAAGAAATATGTTTAGCAGAAATCCATCAGCTCTCAGAAAGCAGAGCAGTCTGGTGGAGTGCAATGATTTTGTCTTTTATCTATCTTTATACTTGGGGCTTGGGGGGGCGGAGATTCTTTATACATTAACCACAGAGCAGTCTCCACGTTCATAAAACTTTTATATAACCCAGTAGATCTCATATTTTATGGTTGCACAACTTTGCGAATATGAGTTGTGCCCTTGAAATGGGTGAATTATATGATATGGGAATTATATTTCGACAAAATTGTTATAAAAAAGTATTAGTGTGTGTAGCATCAGCTAGGATACAGGTTCTTGAGTTCTCAGCCCAAAGGGCAGAATCTTTAGATGCCGAGTCCAGGCAACTACTGTTTCAACAAACCTATCAGGTGACTCCAGTGAGATGGCTCAAAGTCCACCCTTTGTAAGGAAATATAAGAGATGATGTATTTTGGTACTTACCTAAAGAAGAAGTCTCCCACCAAAGTTCAGAATAATCAATAATCAATAAGCAAGTAGCCTTCCTTCAGAAATCATAAATTTGACCCAAATCTTAATTCCCCCCTTTTAATGAGAATATTATTAGTATTGTTGGAACCATGATAAATTTTTGCTGGAACTAGGTCACGTGTTCCTTCAGGTAGCTTATCTGAGCATTTAACAGGCCACAAAGGAATTTCCTGTATGCTTTCTTACTTAATCCTCACAAAGACCCCATTAAGTTATAGGAGCTGTGGAAGTCACCCATCTTGTACAGATGGGAAAGTGGAGATTCAGCAAGGTTGAATGTCTTGCCCAAAACACCTGAAAACTGATCAACCTTCTTGGATATCAGGTCTTCTGACTCCTGCTTAAGCACTCTTTTCACTATAAAAATCTTGTCTTTAAAAAATGCTTCTTCAGCATGTACCAGCACGGACGGCCCCTAACCTTGAGAAGCTATTGTTGGAGCACCTGTATGAAGTTGCTATTGTTAACGATGCTTAAAAAAAATGTACATCTTTTTTTCTATCTGTAGCACAAAAAGAAAATGCACAATTTAACACATTTTCCCCCAATTCTTTGTGTCAGTTTTGTCTAAAAACTGGATTAATGTATATCAACAGTGAGGAGCATATGTGAATGTGTGTGTGTGTGTCTGTGTGTGTGTGTGTGGAGAGAGAGAGAGAGAAAGGAGACATATAGGGCGCCTGGGTGGCTCAGTCGTTAAGCGTCTGCCTTCGGCTCAGGTCGTGGTCCCAGGGTCCCGGGATCGAGTCCCGCATCGGGCTCCCTGCTCCGCGGGAAGCCTGCTTCTCCCTCCCCCACTCCCCCTGCTTGTGTTCCCTCTCTCACTGTGTCTCTCTCTCTCTCAAATAAATAAATAAAATCTTTAAAAAAAAAGAGAGAGACATATATTGTGTCTCCATGTGTTTGTGGAGAGACGGATGGAATATTATTTTAATGTGAAAGTACAAAATAGGATCATTTATTAATTTGTATGTGAACTGTTAAAAGAAACTAACATGTATTGGATAATTACTACGCTATAAATCTACTTCCCTCCTGTCACCAACCCACCCACCCCCTCATTCCTTAAAGACATGCTTCTGGCTCACTGTCTGCTTCACCCAGACCCCACTATTTTCCTGAGGCAAATCAATGTCCCTGTGAATATCTAAAGCCTCTCAATTCCTTGATCATATCGGTATTAAACTTCGCCTCCACTCTGCTTTAGATATCCACTCCCAAGGCAATGTCATCACCCTGACTTTGAAATATTTGAAATATTTATTTCACAGATCCCACTGACCACAGCTCTCTCACTCTGACATCAAGGAATTCTGCAAGCATCTGGTCAATCCATTCTTCTCTTTACTTCCCATCAGGAAAAGCTGAGATTTCATGTTTATTTCTTCAGTCCCTACCCTTATCAATTCCCAGACTTCCTGGCCCCGTTGTCCTTTTGTCGAAGGCACCTAGCGGAATCTCCCCTTAGGCAATCTGGCATTCCCCTTTCTCTGTGCCTACTGATGGCCACTAGCTCTCTGCAGTCCTCTCTCCAACCTCATCTTGGTCTCAGTGTTGCCTGGAATCCTTCCAGCTCCTCTAGAGTTTTCCCATTTTCATCAAAACTTTAAAGACAGTATCTTGGCCCTGAGACAAAGTAAACGAACTTTCTTCTTCACAGAGAAAATTGAAGCATTTTTCATGGAAATGTCTTCAATTTACTATCTCCAAATCTATCAAATTAACCAGATCCCAGAACCCATCCTTCCCTGCTTTTCTTTTGCTACAATAAGGTAGGTGTGTCTGTCTCTCTTTTACTTAAGGGAGACACTTCGAGTACTTTTCACATATCTTTGTTGTATTCCACTCTTCCTTCATATTTTCAATAAAACATACTGCATCTTCTTCTATCTTAAAATAAAAACAAAACAAAAAGGGCTTTCATATCCCTAGGTGCTCTTCAATATACCATTCTTTCATTTAGTTGCTCAAATTAGAAGCTTTGGAATCATTTATTCCTTCGTTTTCCTTATCCTCTATATCCAACTGATATGCAAGTCATGCCTCAATGTTTCTTTGTTTATTCAATTTTATCCATTTCCAATGCAAAGGCTCTAAATCAGTTTTGTCCAGTAGAAATATAAGTCCAATGTGTAAAATTCTCAATTTTCTAGTACCCACAAAAGTAAAAAGAAACAATGAAATTAACTTTAATAATATATTTTATTTAATCCAATATATTAAAAATTGTTATTTCAACATGTAGTTATGATAAAAAATTATTATGACATATTTTACCTTCTCACTTTAGATTAGCCACATTTCAATAGACATATGTTGCTAATGGCTACCATATTGGACAGTGAAGCTCTAGATCATCATCTCTTGCCTGAGTCTATCATTTCTTTTCTGATGCCAGGAGGAAGCTTCCAGTGGTTTTCTTGCTTCTTATTGGGGCCCCTTCCCATATGTTCTATATACTACAGCCAGAATAATTTTTCTAAAAATAAAATCTCATGTTGTTTTCCTGTGTAGAACTCTCACAGATCTCTGAGCATTTATGATATTTACAAGGCCCTTGCCTACTTCCCATCGTCAGCTCTTCCTTTTCATGCTCCACAGTATAGCATATACCCTCCCCACTAAATTTAATTTTGTTCCTTAAAGTTATTATGATCTTCTTGACTTCTAAGCTATTGCATATTCTGTTTCTTTCAATTAGAATGCTCTTCATTCTCTTATCCCTCCTCATCCCCAATAGGCTAACTGCTGCTCATACTTCATACCTCCCCAGAAACCTTCCTTCATCTCCTAGAACTGGGTTCAGGGTTCTTCCTGTGTGTTCATATGGAACTCTTAGTTTCTTCCACCATATCCTTTATTACACTGTTGACACTTTCTTTATATTTGGTGGCCTCCCCCCTTGACCTGAAGTACAGTCAGAACAGGGGAAGCACTAACTTTGTCACTTTTTTATCCTTAACTTCGAACATGGTGCATAGTACATGGTAAGTGATCAGTATATTTGCATTGAATAAATGAATGAGTAAATGAGTAGATATAATGTTTTTTTAGTACCAGAAAGGAAAAAAGAGAACCTTTCCTATTTGTAAATTCTCCTGCGATTTAAAAGCATTTGTGTCTCTTGTCCTTTCTTGATTCTTTGGACCTCACTAATTTCCAGATGAATTTGCTTCAGAAAAAATAATTTATTTAAGGTTGGTATTAAAAGGTAAAGAGCATGAAACAGCTCTTTTGCTAGAAGAAAGTCAGGAAAACTTCCCACAGAGAGTAATTGTGAATTGCATAGCGTATATTAAAAGAATTAACATTCAATTTTGTAGTGAAATAACTGTTATTAATGTCAACCAATGACTTCCATGTCACTAAATCTAAGGGACATTTTCTTTTTTTTTAAGATTTTATTTATTTATTTGTCAGAGAGAGAGAGAGAGACCACACAAGCAGGGGGAGTGGTAGGCAGAGGGAGAAGCAGGCTCCCTGCTGAGTAAGGAGCCCAATGCGGGACTCAGTTCCAGGACCCTGGGATCATGACCTGAGCCCAAGGCAGACGCCTAACCGACTAAGCCAGCCAGGTGTCCCTCTAATGGACATTTTAAATCTTGGATAGCATACCTGATTTCACAGGTGACAGTATTTTAAATATTTAAGTATTTGAAACTCCCTTTCAAAACATTCTTTTCCCAGTGAGATCCCTGAGACCTTATTCCTCTGCTTTTCCTCCCGTCTCCCTGGCTATTCCTTTTCATTCTCCTTTCTCAGTCTTTACATATTAGAGTTCCTGAAAGTAGACTTTCAGTCCCCTTTGTCTCATTCTCTGCTCTCTCCCTAATTAGTCCCATCCAGTCCCTGACTTTATTTTCTCCATACCGATGTCTCTCAAGTACATATTGCAATGCCAAATCTGTCATCTCCAAATCCAGCATCTAAATATCTACTCAAGATCTCCCTTGGGAGAGATGACTGTACCTCAAATTGAACAAAATAGAAATAGAATTAATGACCCTCTATAAAGCTTACTCTCCCTCCAATATATTCTCTTTTATTGAATGACACTATCATGCACGTAATTGTTTAAACCAGAGCACTGGGAATCATCTTAGACACCTCCTTCTCTCATAATCCTTATTTCTAATATCTCCCTAAGTCAGTCAACACTTGAGTTAATGTCAGAAATATTTTACATTTATAAACACATACAGAATTCTTAAAGTATATATGTATTATATATTACATATTATCATTTATACACAAATTTATATACATATATATGTATATATATAATTTTTCTTGCAGAGCTATGGAGTTTTTCCTGGGGGTCCACACAACATTTACCCAAATGTCGTTAAGGATAGAGGCATTCTTATTATCCTTTCTGCCTTTTTGTATATACGGGGAGAACTTTTAGTTTCCCAGGTGAGGATAAGGGCAATGTCATCGTTAGTCAAGAGGGACAAGAAATATGAGCATTTTTGATACGAGTTAACATTTATATCCTGTTCCTCCCTTCTTAAGGAGTTGGTAACATAATAACAAAAGTTTGGATTTGGAGGGGAGCAGCATGAAGTACAATCTTTGGGAGCTAAACGTCTGAATCCAGGGGGAAAGCTATGGCTTTTCCTAATTTGCCTCTAATCCTTTAAAGATAGTTAAGATACAGAGGACCTACTGAGAAAGAGTATCTCATTTTGGTGTGATTGCCTTGATCTCCCTTTCCCTTTTGATAATACATAAAAAATAAATTACTAATAGTTATCGTGAGGAGTAACATATTTCAAATAAATAAATAAGAAAGTTCTATATCCTTTCTATACCTAGAATTACTGAAAAAGATAATTGCTGGCTTGTCTAATCCTGCCCTAACTGGCAGGGCCAAGAAAGCCCCCGCCTAGTGTTACAGGATTGACAGTACTGCTTCTCATCAAAGACTTATGGGCCACGTAAGTCTATATCCTTACTTGTGTTCTAGAAAGAATCATTCTTTTTATTAATTAGAATTTAAGTTCTATTCTGAGAAAGAGAGACTCTAAATAAAAGTGGCTTAAAAATGAAGAAGGCTTATTCCTCTCTCACAGAAGTCTAGATGCAGAGAGCTCAGGGTGATTACACAAGCTTCTCCCACCTACCCAGGCGTGGACATTAAGTTTCACCTTTCACTTTTCTCCAACCCTCAATTCGCTAGATTTAGGATTTAGCCATGAGAGTAAGTTCTACTAATAGGATTGGAGGGGAATTGATGTTTGTTTACACCTTCTGGCACGTGTCCTAAAAGGAGGAAGAGGTGTGCCTCTTCCTTCACACTACTGCTCAGGAGGGTAGGGAATGTCATTGTTTCTGCTGTTCGTATGTCCAGCTAAAAGTCGGAAGACTTATTATAGGAAAGAGAACAGCAGTCTGTGGTACATGCATAGCAAACATTTACTCAGCCCAGGGATACAGATTGAAGGGTGAGATAAGCATGGTTTGACTTCTGCTTTCAACATCTGTACTTATGTGAACGTGGGCAAGTTAAAATGTTCTCGTTTGTTTCTTCCTTCAATCCTCCATGCAAAACTCCATTATAGAATTCATCAGGTTGTATCGCAATTTATATTTGTGTTCGCCTGTGCTTAGCTTAGCTCCCAGCACACAGCTTGCGCTCCCTATTCTTGTACCGGTTATGGGAGACAATAGATGCCCTATCAATGTGACGATTTGCTCCTTTCCTTCTATATACATTGCTTTCATCCACCATTTTCCCTCTTTTGGGTACCATCTTTTTCCTTTCAGATTAGTTATGCAGTCTACATGTGTAATATCCCTCTGGTACATTAACTGTTATCACATTCCACTGTTAACACATTCTATCCCTTAAGGACCTCCCTTTTTAAAAACTCTGTTGAGGCATAATTTATATAACATAAAATTCACACATTTTAGCTGTACAATTAAGTAATTTTTGGTAATTTTACTGAGTTGTGTAACCATCATCATAATCCAATTTTAGAATCTTTTAGAATATCTTTGTTACAACAGTAGAATCCCTTACACCCACTTACCCTTAAACACCATTTTTTGTTTTTTTAGAAATAAAGCAGTTTCCCACTTGAAATTGTAAGCCAGCATGTATTATATGCCTATTGAGAATTTAGTGACTGCTAGTACTTTGAAGAATTCATATAGAATAATATACAATACCTAATCTCTTTTGCTAGTTGGCAAAATAAGACCTTCGAGAACACCATAAGAAAATATGTATCCTATCTCCAGCTTCTGTGAATAGGCCAGTACTATAAGACTACAAAACCTATCGTGAATAGATCATCTGAATTCGGAAAAATCTTTCAGATCCCATGTAGATATTTTTTTCTCCTTCCAGTTTTAAAACACCCTTTCTTAAACTGACTGACCATTGATAGTTTCCAGAAGTATGGGCTTTTTCTAACATCTCTTCTCTAAATGTCATCTTAAATATGTACCTCCTTCTGTTTCCATCTATTTGTAACCAGAATCTAAATTATAGAATTTACATCTTTCTAAGTAGGATCTGACTTACTGTTCAATAAATACTTCTAATTCTAAATGCAAATTATGATCACTATAATTTTTCACTTCGGAATACTTATTGAAAAGAGTAATATTTATTAACTTTCTCTGAATTAAATGTAACCAGTAGCTTTTTTGGCTCTCTGGCTGTTATTAATGATAATTAACTGTGGTGATGAAGAATTACTAATAGTTATGATCGTGAGGAGTAACATAATATATTTCAAAGCACTGCCTGTTTCTTTAGGTGTTGAGTAAAGCAATCCAGTCTTTTTATCAGCCAGGAAGACACAAGCACTGGGCATTCCCAGGTGCCAAGTGCAGATTACTCTCCACCCCTTTCCTCTTCCCCTCTGGAGCTTTTCTAATGACTAGCAAAGCAGCAGAGACACCTCACCCAGAGGAGATGGGATATATGAGGTTACGAAATGCTCGTTTTTAGCACTTGAACACCTGCCTTCACCAGTTTTATTTTAGATGAAGGAAAATAGGGAAGAGAAGTTGGAATGAGTCAGATTCTTTTCATCCTCTAGCAATGCCGATTCCCAAGTGTGGGGGGCTCTGGAGTCCTCTGCTTTCAGGCTTGGCTGCTCATACAACAGGGTGGAGAGAACCTGAGAAAGGGTGCACTCTAATACTCTGGTTCTCTGCTTTGGCTGCATATAGGGCCACCTGGGAAGCCGTGTAAAAATCTCATGCCAAGAATGGGTCAGAATGGTTAAATCACTATATTTGAAAATGGGATTCAAGCATCAGAATTTTTTTCCTAAAGCTTGCCAAGTACTTCAAATACGCAGCCAAGGTCAAGAACCACTGGGCTAGTAATCAACCTCTCGTTTTTTTTCTCCAGTTTTATTGAGATATAACTGATATATAACATTGTATTCATTTAAGGTGTACAACATAAAGATTTGGTATATGTATATACCGCAAAGTGATTAAAAGAGTAGGTTTAGTTAAATATCATCACTGGACACCCCTTGTTGACATGCAAACAGCCCTCAAGCAGCAGCCCTTTGGAATCATCTGAGACTTTAAAAAGATACTGATGCCCAGACCCTCTCCTAGAGAGTCTGATTTAATTGGTTTGGGGTTGGGCTCTAGCGAGCATCAGCATTTTTCAAAGTCTCTGCCAGTAATTCTAATGTGCAGTTAGGAGTAAGAACTGCTGCTTGGACTGGGAATAAACATCTTAGCTCATAGTCAGCTCTGAGGGAAACACGCTCTGTACCTGCTGGCCAGAGTACCAAGAGCTGAAGCGAGAATGTGAAAGGGAAGGTGTGAGCACAGCCAGAGAGAAACATCCCCTGCTTCAAAGTGGGGCCTGTGGTCAATCCTTGTGAATGATGTGTGTGTGTGTGTGTGTGTGTGTGAGAGAGAGAGAGAGAGAGAGAGAGAGAGAGAGAGATGTGTGTGGCAGAGGAAGAGGGAGACTGAGAAGGGGAAATTTGTCCCCAACCAAGAGAAATGGGAAGGTAGAAGATAGAACTGAGTTTTTTTATACTCTATAATTTTGGACATTTGGCCAGCCTCTCTTCATCTGTGAACAAAGTTGGCACAGTTTTATTTGTATAAAGAATAGATGTGATCCAAGTTTTCCTGAAAAGACCCCCTAATCCAAAAGTGTGCCTCCTATTCACCTTTCCCACCAACCACTGGGCTGAAAAAGCCCAGTGAGTCAGAGCCTTTCTTTTAGGTTAAGCCAGGCCAGTAAATCAACTTGATATCCTCTGTTGGCTTTAGAGCTTCATTTTCCTTACCAAATGCACTCAGTTAGGCCTTGGAATGATGGAATAGGAGTGGGCATTTAAAAAGAGCCTTCTCTGGGCTTAGCTCTGAAATTTCAGAATTGCCCGAGAAAGAAGGGAGTTGTCCCAGAAAGGGAGTTTCCTCAGGTGATGGAGAAATAAGCGCTAAATTGAGGAAGGGTACCAAAGAGGACGGCAAAGTGAGGTCACTAGAGGCCAATTTACTTCCTTTACAATTAACTAAATGCTACGGTTGTAATTTGCTCTGGTGAAAACCTTGGGGGTGGATAAATGGTTTTATCCCTGTTTCCCAATTCAGAATAAACTGAATATGTTCATCTTCTAGTGCCTCAGGATGGAATCTAGGGGTTGGTTTGGAAATGTTCTGGCTTGGAGCAGGGCTCCTAATGGCTGTCCACTGACGTGGTTTGTTTTTTGGGTTTTTTTTTTGGACATTCTGTATTATTGTATTAGATCAGCATGTGGCTTGTTCTAGTTAAAAACAAATCGGATTATGAGCCATTATTTGTTTAAATTACTGTAAGCAAACACAGTAACTTATTTATTTTTAATCCAGGAGTTGATTATGAAGCTTGTGGGTTACTCAGAATTATTTTGAAACTTCTGCTCTCTGCTCTGCTTTTTTGGCCTGCTGACCATTTCATTTATGAGAGGTACTTTGCTGCAACTGAAGTGAGTAGAAATTCTAGGCCCTCCCTGTTCTACCTGTTGGGGGTCTGCCATACAGGTCAGCTGGAAGTGATTGCGATCCAGCTCCTCAGACACCCAATCTCTCCCCTGCTCCCATCGGGGTGCCTGAGGCTTCTACCACCCAGGCTTCGCTTGCCTGGGGCGATGTCAGTTTAAACTGCACCGGGAAGGCTCAAACACACATCATCCCACTAGAATGCAAGTTAGCTCATTGTATTATCTAGCACCCAAACAACTGGACAGAAGCAATTTCCGAGGCAACAGGACTCGGGATACATTTCTTCTTTTGGGGCTGGGAGCGCGATTAGTGTTTAGGGAGGGTTAAGAGGACATTAAAGGAGGTGTTCAGTGACTTACTTTACTAGCTCCATCAGCCACATGGGTCCAAAGTGTAAATATCAAACAGAGAGAAAAGTCCGTCCTGAGCAGGTGCCCCGCCCCAACTTTATCATCATGTATATATAATTAAGCTACAGAGTGGGTGGCGGTGTCATTTTTTCAGTTTGGTCCCCATGGAAGAGAAGAGCCTGTTGCAAAATCATTTACACCTCCAAGAGGTGGCTGTAGTAACTCCTGCATAACCCAGTTTATGGGGAGTTGGCGTGAACAGGTCGTCTACCCGGGACGTGAGTTTATTGCGGGGCGGGGGCTGGGGGGTACAGGTAAAGCCAGAAGGTTTCCGAGTGCGCACAGAAGGTCCCCAGCACTCTACTTCAGGAGCAGGTCTCGGCGAGCACCAGGGCGACGCTCCCCGCGCAGCGCGGCGGGCGTGTTGGGCCCTGGGCTGCGACTGCGAGTCCGGTGGAGCCGGCTGCAAAGCCGAGGCGCCCTCTCGGCCCCCCGCGCCTGCGCCGTAAAGCCGCGGCGGCGCCCAGCCCTGGAGCACTCTGCGCGCGACCGCCCCGCGTCCCCGGCGGGGCTGGGCGCCCCAAGCCTCCCGCTGCGAGCTCGCGGCGCCGGCGGGCGCGCTCGGGAGCTCGTCCCGCCTGCGTCCCAGAGCGCTGGCTGCAGCCGGTCCCGAAGCACCAGGGAAGCAGCTTTAGATGGGAGTGGGAAGGGTGGAAACGTGCTGAGAGGCACTCACCAAAGTGAACTCCTGAGTCCTTACTAATTTGACCAGCGCTAAAGGATGAATGAATGCCTTTACCAGAAAAGAGTTCCCCGGCTGGGGGATGTAGCTCAGTGGTAGAGCGCGCGCTTCGCATGTGTGAGGTCCCGGGTTCAATCCCCGGCATCTCCAAACAGCCGATGTTGCTTTTCCTTCTCTATTCCAGAACACTAGACATACATGCATACCTTTTGCTTACATATTCTAGGGCGCCCAAAAACAGTCTAAAAGTGAGGCGAAGCTCAGAGAAATCGCCTTTCCGTTTGTTGTAAGTAAAAGCGAAACCGGAAATTACCGTCGGTACATCATTCTTCATTTGCATAAAATCAACTTGAATATCATTACTGAACTTACTTCGGGAATCTAACATACACGGGTGAAAAGTAAAGGGAAAAAACCTGATTGCATTGGCCGGGAATCGAACCCGGGCCTCCCGCGTGGCAGGCGAGAATTCTACCACTGAACCACCAATGCTCACGGGAGAAACCCCTTTCCACATTTTAATAGAAGAGATATTTCCATGTGTGTCATGCTTCTCTGTAATTACATGTTTCTGTATTCAATTTTAAAGAAAGTAGTGATATTTGTAATCAAATAATTATAATAAAATATTGGGAAAACATTTATAAAAAATCCTATTATATTAACTTCTGTTGAACTTTATGAAGTGATTCTTCTGAAGCTGACCTTGGTGAGGCAGGCAAATGAAAATTTTGTTATGTATGTACAGAATTACACAATTACCTAGCTGTATCTTCAGACATTTAGACAATTTACATCAGCCCCTCCCTAATTGTCTTTTGGCTATTCAGACAAATACATGATGATATTTGTCAGAAAATGTGGGATAGGGGTGAGGGAGCCGTGGCAGCAACTGGGACCCTGATCCAAATTATAAGAGTAAATTAGAACTATGTGATCTGAACAGAGAAATTTGAAGCATTTGTGATTCTAGCCAAATGACCTAAATTCTCTAAACTGCCTCTTCCTTCATTGCGAATGACTTGATAATGGGACCTCTTTTAACGCTAACAGTATGAATCTGAGCCTTTACCCTTAGTTTCCATAGAAAGTAAAATTGCAAATCATGCAACAAAGATATATGAGAGAGAGAAACTAAAGTGAAGAAAATGCAATTATGGAAATGAATATAAATATAAGATAGAAGGCTCTGGATTTAGACATCATTGGCCCTTTATCTGTGAAGGGGAAATTCCCAACAATTTGCAGGATCTTTGATGCCAAGGAAGATGTGGGGATTCGGGGGCAGGGGATATGAGAAAATAACAGTAAACATGGTTGCAGTGACTATGTGCTGGGCTCTGTAAGGACATTATACATGGATTTAAACCCAGTGAGGTAGGTATTATAATCACCTCCCCTTAACAGTTGAGGGAATTGAGGCTCTTAGAGGCAAGATTGGAACACATGTAGTATCAAGCAATCTCTGGTTGCTTAGCCACAGCCCTGTTCTGCCTACAACAGAATAAATCACTGTGTATTGCACCAGAAATACTGCATGTAGCTCAGGACATTATATATGAAAAATAGTAGAGTGGAGTTCGAAAAAATCATAAAAGGCTAAAGAATAATGTAAGAACTTCTACATTAAGATTTATTTTTAAGGATTTTTTAGTGTGTGGCTACAGAGCAAAATTTGAAGACAAAGACACAAAGACACTATGAAATTATTTATGTCCAAGGCATAAAAGATACAAAGAGATTAGAGAATCAGTAAATTGAACCTGCAATCCTAAGTAACCTGTAGAAGAACAAGGTCAAATCATTTTACCTCTCCGAACTTCAGTTCTTTAAAAGGAGAGAACTGGACAGAGATGTGGTTTTCAAATTACATTCCAAAGGACTCTAACTTTCAGAAGAGCCGCAGGGCCATTGGCTGGTGGGGCCACACCTTCTTTGCCCAGGCCCCTCACTTCCACCGGGCCAATTTTAAACTCTCCCACTTATTTGCATTTGGATTACAAGTCAAATAAAAACAAAACAAAACAAAAAACAAGCAAACAAAAAACAACAACAAACTTTGAAAAGCCCCGAACTAAATTACCTAAGTTCCTTCAAACTCCAAAATGTTATGATTCAAAATTTGAAACAGTTTAAAAATCCCTCAGCACAAGAAACACTACCAACAGTTTAAACAGATAGAAGGGGTCGAATAAGAAGTATGGCCTAATGGCAAACGATTTTAGTGGCCTACCAAAGGCCATTTTACATTTTCTCTTACTGAAAGTCCACATGAGTCTATCTAGCCCCAGGACCAGAGGTGGTGTACGAAGCCAGTTATCCCATTGTCCTTTCCAAAGATTGGTCTAGGATGGGTTTGTGACACTTCCTGCCAAAGAGAGGCAAGTATAGACAGCTAGGGGCTTCTGGGAAAGATGGTATGGAAGATCTCTTTTGCCTTTTCTTTCCTGCTCCTAACATTGCCATATGAGGTGTAATGCTCGGAGCTGCCCCAGCCATTTTGTGACTTGAAGAGAGACTGACGATGACTCAGAGGAAAGAGACACTGCACCATCCTAGGATTTTCTCCATCCAGACTTTTGGTTAGGTAAAGATCTTTATCGTTTAAGCCCCTTTGAGTTGGGCAATTTGTTATACAGAGCCAAAAGCATTCCAGGTCTGTGTGTGTGTGTTCAGTAGTTCACTTATTTCTGATAGAAGTCTGGTACAAGTCTTCTATTCTGTAGATAATTGATACCTTGAGATTTGGGTGAGGTTAACTTTCTCCTTCATCTCTGTTTCTCTGTCACAGTGGTAGGTATGTGAAACAGATCTAGCCAAATATTTTCCCTTGTCACTGTGTTTAATTTGGAAATGGACATGTGGCCGTAGGCGGGACAACTTTCCAGAACTTACCAGAACTTTCTTTCCAGAGCTATAAGCAAAGACTATCTTTCTGCTCAGGTGAGCAAATGGGTGGAATGTATAGCTAGGTTTGCTGCTGTCTTGCTTGTCCAAGAAAGAGAGAGAGAGATACACATCCCCAATATGACACTGAGTCCCTAGAAGCAACCGTACTTAACTAGAACAAATTCTGGACTTTGTGTTTATGTGAGTCAGTAAGTTGTCCTTTTCTATGTAGTTTGAGTAGTATTTATATTGCTCACATCTAAACAACAAAAATTGAGAAACAATTTTACCCAAAACAGTAAATTTAGAGAACCCATTAAACGTGAATGTGATATAGCCCGAAAATATGAAAGTTTAAGAAAATTTAAAGAAATGCATCGGTGGTAGAATTACAAGAAGACAATAAAAACCATGAAAAAGTTTGTAGGACGTATCCCTTGTTTGTTGGAATAAGGATATTTTTGTAGCATGGAAAGCCACTGAAATTTTTTTGAGGAGCACACGGATCAAAGTATTTGACCGGATCATCTGCAACAATGTGCCAGAGAAGTAGGAGTAAGAGAAAATAAAAGTCAGGAAATTCACTCAGGAGGTGCTTACAAATGGGAGTGGAGAGGCAATGAGGAGGAAGGCTCTAGCATGAAGTTCATGGCAAGGCAGAAGGAAGGGAAAAAGGAATCTAGCTTAAGTGACTGGGAGAATAATGGTATCATGTAGGAAAGTTAGGAAGAAAAATGACTAGAAGGAAAAGGGTGGAGCAAAGTGTTCACTTTGGGCAACATAGACTTTGAGGTAAGTAGGGGGAGATGCCTCTTGGGCAGTTGACATCTAGATTTAGAGAGAACAAGGCTACCGAAGTGGAGTTGGGAGCCAATAGCACAGAAATGAAAGGTAAGTATTTAGAAGTGGAGGAAATCACAGACAGAGGAGAGTGAGGGCAGAGCCTTGAGAAGGTCTGTTTTTAGGGAGTGGCAGGGTTTGGGGAGCCAAAGGTAGAGCAGCAGGGGAGTGGGTTGTCATGGAATCTGTGGAAACCATGGAAATCTTCTTCAGGCAGGCAGAACTTCCTCTTGTTAAGTCTGAGTAACACATCATGACGAACACAAGCATTGTGTGTTTCAGAGCTATGCTGGGTACTAAGCCTGTTTCACCTCAGAGGTGCTGTGGAGGCATGATTTCATTACTGGTATGGCCAAGCGTGGAACGATCACAAGATGGCCAACAGTGTCTTCTGGGTAGCATACCCTAGCACTTTCCCTAGTCTGCCGAGCAACCTTGATCTGCTGAGCGGCCCCTCCTGAGGTTGGCAGAGAGCAGAAAATGGGGAGTGCTGTGGAATGTTACACAATCATTTCTCTTAGGAAACCTGTCATTGTCACAGCCCGATGGGGCAGGCAGGGACTTGTAATTTGCATCATATCACCTTGGAACACTTGCTCAGGGCACCCTAGTCCCTGGTTGGTGTTGGCTCACCATGGAAATGTGGCCAGGCTTATAGCATCTGAAGAAAACAAACCATTCAGGAACAGACATAGTTGATATAATACATAGCCACCAAAGCAATGCTTTTTTTTTTTTAACTTGTGAGTGATTGTATTGATTTAATACACACAGCTTATTTCTGTCCCAGGTTACAAACTAGCCCTGGGGAAATGGTGGAGCCAGTCATTTGGATTGCCCTTTACTGGCTGGGAATTAAATCATTACTTATTCCATTTTAGAATCACAAGTAGTACCCCAAGGCCTACTTTCCTAAGGATTAAAATCAAGTCATGGAAACGAAGAATCCAGGTGTAATTCTCAGATGCATGCAGATGTTGAGAATGCAGCAATTTCTCCCGAAAAGCTGTCACTGCAAAATCATCCTGCTCGTGATATGCTCATTCCTAGTCCGCCAGCATGTCCAACTAGTCAACCAGCCGGATTTTCCCCTTTTAAAACAGCATCAAATCTTGCTCTTGCTCCTCGGGCCCATCCCTCCTGCCTCACAGTGCCGATCCTTATCTGCTCACTGCCTGGGTTACCTGGGCAACCTCTGCTTTCCTTTGCCATCCCCGTAGCCCTTGCAGTTAGTTCAATGTCCTCCCTCCCTCTCCTACTCCTTCCCTTCCTCCCTTCCTTCTATTTCTAATTTCCTTAATTTTTGAAAATTCAATCATTCCTTTATTGCCAGTTCAAAATTAAATCAGTTTCAAATTCATATAGCGTCTTCAGGGTAGAGGATATATGGGTGGGAATTCTTTGTCCTTCTCTTCACACTCATTTCCGGTGCAGCATTTATTCAAATAGCTCTTGAGCTGTGCCACTTGGCCACCTCCCACCTATTGGCAGACATGGCCTTCTCCTCCCTTCCCTCTCTTTTTCCTCTCAAGTCATTTGGTCTTTTCAAATATATTTTTTTTCATAAGAAGCCCATGCATATCGTACAAAATTCAAAAGGTATAAGAGTATGCATTAAAAAGCTTGTCTTCATCCCACCCTCCAACCCCTACCCTCATTTCCTGGGATCAATTTATTAGAGGCTGCGCACTGTCATCATTTTCTTGCATTTCTATCCACAGATACTGTATGTAGATACAAATATTGCATATAGCTTTTATGCACAAATGGTCCACACCATACATACTGCTGTGCTCATTGTCTTTTTTTTCTTTTTTTTTTAAAGATAGATATTAGAAATTGTTTCTTCTATATAAGTGGAGCCACCTCTCTCTCTCTCTCTCTCTCTCTTTTTTTTAATGGTTCTATGTTCATATACAATTGCCCTTTCCTGGCTAGGAATTAAAACATTATTTATTCCGTCTCACAATCACAAATAGTGCCCCAAGGCCAAGTTCCCTAAAGATTTAGAATCAAGGCAATGGGAATGAGGAATCCAGCTGGAAGGCTAAGATGTAAGAAGATGGTGAAAATGTCCAATGCACAAAGGTACTGTCATTACCTTAACCAATTCCTTAGCAGAGGACATTTAGTCTGCTTCTGATCTTTTGCTAGTAGAAACAACACTGCAGTGAAGATCTTTGAACAAATGCCATTTGGTTCATTTATTAAATATCTGTAGGATAAATTCCTAGAAGTGCAACTGCTAACTCAAAGGGTGAGAACATTTTAAATTTCGATACATATTGTGGCATCATTCCCAAGAAAGGTCTCTATTTTTTTTAAACGTTGTTTTCATTTTATCACTCTTTTGCTCACAAACTTCAGTGGATCCTCATTCCAACCACATTTTTTAAATGCTGCTAAATTCAGGGCGAGCTTCAGTGGATGTGCAACCTGTACATTGATACTGAGTCTTGCACTTTGCTTAGCTGTTGCTGTCTTGTAATTCTTAATTTTTGAACAAGGAGCCCTGCATTTTTTCATCTGGCACTAAAAATTATGTAGCCAGTCCTAGCTAGATTCTCCAGACTCCCCAACTCCCAGGCCCATTTTAACTATCACAGCCATATATTCTTGCTGCCCTCTGTTATGAATAAAACCCAGCATGCTCATGCCTCACAATGATGGCTTTGTTTAGGTGGCCTTCTCCACTCTGGACATTTCCCTGATTCTCTGTGCATCTTTCCAAGGGTCATCTCAGCTTGAGCTCCATTTGGGAATCCTTACTCGACTATTCTAACCATCTTCTATTTTCCTTTTTCTCTCTGACTCCAAAGCTCTTCCTCTTCCACTCTGCACCTTGCTGCTTATCAGTTCTGATTCTGTCCCTCAAATCCCTTTAATAGTAGGAGAGTCATTTATTTTGTCTGGGCCTCAGTTTCCTTGGGTGTAAAATGAAGTTATTGTTCTAGGTTGCCAATATTCTTCTCAGCATTAATAATCTGTGAACTTTTCATATTGCTTTGAAAGATGCTGAGTTTGAGGTTTTAGACAAGATACACAAGTTTGACTAGGTGAAAACACAGTTGGATTCTAAGAGAGGTCATAGCAGAGTAAAAGGGCACTAGATTATAGAGTCATACATTTGGATGGAGAAGACATTTTCTAATTACCTTTTTTTTTTTAAGTTAACAAAGAAACTCAAGTTAAAAAAGGAGGTATCTGGGGTGCCTGGCTGGCTCCGTCGGTAGAGCACATGACTCTTGACCTCAGCATTGTGAGTTCAAGCCCCACGTTGGGTGTGGAGCCTATTTAAAAATAAATCAGGGGGCGCCTGGGTGGCTCAGTCGTTAAGCGTCTGCCTTCGGCTCAGGTCATGATCCTGGGGTCTTGGGATCGAGCCCCGCATCAGGCTCCCTGCTCCGCAGGAAACCTGCTTGTCTCTCTCCCACTCCCCCTGCTTGTGTTCCCTCTCTCCGCTGTGTCTCTCTCTCTGTTAAATAAATAAAATCTTTAAAAAAATTAAAAAAAATAAATCAAATCAAATAAAAATTAAAAAAATTAAAAAGGAGATACCCCTTTAGACCGACTAGACAATATTATAAAGCTGCACAGTGCTGAATGTGGGTAAACACACAGGGACATTTGACCCTGTGCATCACTAGGGGGCATATGGGTGGGGGCAGCCATTTCGGAGAGCAGCTGGTACCATTTGGGCACATTAGGTTTACATATAAACCATGGACTAGTATCTCCATTTGGAAATACTTGTATATGTAAATTCTTATGTAGGTCAAATAATTTCTCATAGAAGTCAATAATGGACTTATACCAGGATGTTCATTGCAGTGGTATTTGTGGAAGCAACCCAAGTGTTCTCTAGGAGAGTGGACAGGTAAGTGGTAATGGTGCACACCATGACTCATATGCAGCATGTGGAAGGAATGCCTTAGGTGTATCACAGAGCAACACGGATGCTCTCAGAAAGGTGGTGCCTAGTGAATCATATAAGCTACAGAATGAGATATGACAATGTAATTTGCATGTGTTTAAAATTGTGAAGTCAAAAACATACGTGTTTTGTATGGTCCCATATAAACAAAGAGATGTATGTTAAGCACAATATAGTGATGGCTTATAGGAAGGCAGAGGGAACAGGAGAGAGTATAGGGGTAAAAGTGAATAAATATATGATAAAACAAAGCGTTATGGTCCCAATGATAATAGTATGTCATGAACAGAGAAGTACGATTAACTCAGTTTTAGACAAATGTGTTCTTCCAACTCAAAAAAATGATGAAAAGTAAAAAGTAAAGCATACATGTTATAAAAATGCAAACAGCACAGAAAAATATAAAATCAAAAGTTAAATTCCTTTTTCCATTCTAGTATATTTTTCCTCCTTGTTTCCTGGAATTGGTTCTTGAAGTTTTCAGACATTAATAATTTCTTGTTTAACCTATCTCTCTCTACATCCATTTCAGCACAGGTAGATCTGCCCTTGCTATAATGACAGAGTCCTCCATGGTGGAGAGACATCGCATAATTTAATCAATCCCTTATTGATGGACCCTGTTTACTAGAATGTTTCTTATTTTCTTACTGATTTTTCAGAGTATTTGTATATTAACAAACCTTATTTGTATTTTCCTTTTCTGAGCTCCTACACTATTTCTAGTCCCTATCAAAATTTATCTGAAATAGCTACTATTTCTATTTTTTACTGTTACTCGTACCTTCCTAATACATTTCATTTGTGGTCAGGGAAACTTTTATATAGTTATTTTGTTTGTTTGCATGATTGTGTTTCAGCAGTCTCTAACACAATATTGGATGTAAAATCAGTGTTCAGATTTTCTGATTGACATTGGGAATTGCATGTGCAAAGTAACCTATCAAGAATCATCAATATATATACAAACAATAATCAATATTTTTTCAGTAGAAAACTCCAACTGAGGTCTGGAAATATTTAAAAACAATCTCTCTCTCTTTCTCTCTCTCTATTTTCTCTCCCACTCCCTTTCTCTTTTTCATATCCTGGAAAAATAACACTGAGCATACCATCTTCAAACATTGCAAAATTGTTACTCCAAAATTATAAAAGAAAACATGTGGCTTTTGCTATAATTTATATATCAGATGTTGTTATGTGTTGAATTGTTTTTCCCAAAATTCATATGTGGAAGTTCTAACCCTTGGTACCTGTGAATGTGACTCTTTTGTTTATTTCCTGAAATAGGGTCTTTGAAGATGATTGGAATG
The DNA here is from genome assembly GCF_011800145.1 of Mirounga leonina. NCBI lineage: Eukaryota > Metazoa > Chordata > Mammalia > Carnivora > Phocidae > Mirounga > Mirounga leonina. The sequence goes on along the minus strand of NW_023270377.1, from coordinate 73,053,309 downwards.
AGGTCATAGGGAGGGTACTAATCCAGTAAGACTGGGTCCTTATGAAAAGGGGAGATTTGGACACACACACAAAGAGAGGAAGAAGTCCATGTGAAGAGGAAGGCAGGGATAGGGCAATGCTTCTACAAGCCAAGGAACACTAAAGCCTGTTAACAAACCTCCAGAAGCTAGGAAAGAGACAGAAAGCAGACTCTCCCTCACACCCTCATAAGGACCAAGCCTACCAATACTTTGATCTTGGACTTCTAACCTCCAGAACTATGAGACAGTATATTTCTGTTGTTCAAGCCACACAATTTGTGGCATTTTGTTGCTGCAGCCCTAACAAATGAAAACATCAGGTTATCAGGAAGAAGAAACTCAGCAGTTAAAATACTACAGTATTAATTTTTTAACTTGGCAGAATGTTTATTAATAACAGTAACTTCATTCTTAATATGAATTCTTGCCTTAAATAGACTCCTATGATTTAAGCAAAACAAAGCTAGACCAAACAGTGATCTGATAACAGAAAAGTCAAAAAACTACTCAACACGAAGAGGTAGGAAAGAAAACTGAATTCCACAAATAAACCCTTTACAAAAGTAACGTCCTCGTTACCAGAGGTTTAATTTAAGGGAGCTTAATAAAAGTATTAAAATAATTTAATTTAAGAAAGTACTAGTTCCCTAAAGAAATTACAGTGTAACTTCTTTAGGAAGACTCATAGATGATAGAATTGACAACCACTTTTTTTTTTTTTTGAGAGAGAGAAAGAGAGTGAGCTCTCCAGCAGGGTGGGAGGGGCAAAGGGACAGGGAGAGAGAGAATCTTAAGCAGCTCCATGCCTAGCAGGAGTGGGCATGGGGCTCAATCTCAGGACCCTGACCTCAGGACCTTGAGATCACCACCTGACCCAAAATCAAGAGTCAGACTCTTAACTGGCTGAGCCACTGAGGCACCCCTGACAACCACTTTTTTAAGAATAGCTTTTCCTTTAGACAATATCCCTTTAGAATAATTCCTAATCTGAATGTTTCTAGTTCTATTTTTTTTTAAAGATTTTATTTATTTATTTGAGAGAGAGAGAATGCGAGACAGAGAGCACGAGAGGGAAGAGGGTCAGAGGGAGAAGCCGACCCCCCGGTGAGCAGGGAGCCTGATGTGGGACTCAATCCCGGGACTCCAGGATCATGACATGAGCCAAAGGCAGTCGCTTAACCAACTGAGCCACCCAGGAGCCCTCTAGTTCTATTTCCATGATTATTTTAAGGGTTAGAAACATTAAATATAATTAATGGTCATGAAGGGTGACAGAGATAGGCATAAAACAAGAACACAAAACTTTCAGGACCGATGAAATATTTTTATTTTCACTTTCTTTTTTTTTAAATATTTTTATTTATTTGTTTGAGAGAGAGAATGAGAGAGAGAGAGCATGAGAGGGGGGAGGGTCAGAGGGAGAAGCAGACTCCCTGCCAGGCAGGGAGCCTGATGTGGGACTTGATCCGGGGACTCCAGGATCATGACCTAAGCCAAAGGCAGTTGCTTAACCAACTGAGCCACCCAGGCATCCCTCTATTTTTACTTTCAATCACATAAATATCACTGCAAAATCTATACATTTGTTTTGTCAAATGCTTTGTTTATTGATCAGCCTAGCTTTGCAAATTTTCTGATTTGCTTTTAAATGTATTGTGTCCATTTACAAATGTAACTCAGGTTCCCACATGTCTCTTCAGCTTGCATACACATGCGCGCACACTCACGCATACACATGCATTGCCTTTTTTTCCCCACAAGGAAACATGAAGGAGAAATCTACAGGAATGTGTGAGAATGAGGCAGATGAGAACGACATCCTTGAGTGTACATTTTTATATAACTTTGTATTTTGAACCACTTAAATATATTCAAATAACAATGTTTAGTAAGAAACAATGAGGAAAGCCAACCCTAAAATTTGAATATAAACAGAAACCAGGGAGCCTAACTGTATATAAAACAACCACACATGTATGAAAGAATTAACTCAAATAACATTCGAACACAGTACTTTTTTTTTTTTTTTTAAGATTTTATTTATTTAACAGAGAGAGAGGGAACACAAGCAGGGGAGTGGGAGAGTGAGAAGGAGGCTTCCCGTGGAGCAGGGAGCCCCGATGCGGGGCTCTATCCCAGGACCCTGAGATCAGGACCCGAGCCGAAGGCAGTTGCTTAAGCAACTGAGCCACCCAGGCGCCCCTTGAGCACAGTACTTTGACTATGTATTCTTTGTGACAGGTATTCTGAGGAAATAAATGGCAAAACAAATTTTGAATGTTACATGGTAGATGTGTCATTAATGGTGGTATTGATGAAAAAAAGAAAAAAATATGTGGTATTGATGACTTGATTCTGAAACTCTTTTATATGTATCGTATGATAGTGCAAATGAGTAATATATTGATGTTCTATGGTATTAAGTTTCTCACTTTGGAGAGGGAGATAAAAAATACAGATTGAGGGAATATGAAAAAAACTCTGTTACCGAATTTGAACTGGAGAATATCACTAAAAAAAATCATGATTAAAAAAAGGCTTGGGGCGCCTGGGTGGCTCAGTCGTTAAGCGTCTGCCTTCAGCTCAGGTCATGTCCTGGGATCGAGCCCCGCATCAGGCTCCCTGCTCTGCGGGGAGCCTGCTTCTCCCTCTCCCACTCCCCCTGCTTGTGTTCCCTCTCTCGCGGTCTCTCTCTGTCAAATAAATAAAATCTTTAAAAAATAAAAATAAAATAAAAAATAAAAAAAGGCTTTCCCTTAGTTTTTTCAACTGAAAGAGCATGGAAACAATGGCACTCTAGTATCCAATGAGCCTACCTCAAGACCTTCGTGATGTATCCTGGTATTGTGGGGGTGGGGGTAAGGGGCAGAAAGGCTCACCACGAAAAAGCATGTATGCTATTTTCCACCTTTTTGTAAGGACAATAATGTATGTAATTGTAGGGAGAGGACTGTGTGAAAGAAGGGATTATGGGACCGGTATTGTGGTGGGGTAAGTGTACCCTCTGTCATTGACTGGCTATGTGAAACTTGGAGGGGTACTTAACTTTTCTGCCTTAGTTTTAACATCTATTAAATAGATATAACAGTAGTTCTGACCTCACTGGGTGAGGTGCACTTAGCTAAAGTGTGCTTCTCTAGTCCAAGACAAGTATCCCCAACTCCTTCCAAGGGACACATTTTTTTCTTTTGATGTATTAATAGCATTGATGAAGTTGCTATTGGTTATAGCTCTTCTGCTTCTTGCATAGGAGATCATTTTTGCTGCCTATAACACATCTTCTTATTAAAATCCATCAGATGGCCAGACAGTTGTTTCTAGGTTACACTGGAATATAACATGTGTGCTAAATAATGTGAATCAGTGAGCAAAGCTTTCTGACCGGGGGTGAATTCTCTTTCAAAAGATCTTTGTTTATTCACAAGTAGAGAGTCTGCATTATAAATTATACTGTAGGAGATCATAGAAAGATTTAATTTTCCTCTGTTCGAACCAGCCCACCCAGTGCCCACCCTGCTAGTGCTGGCACTCCGTAGACTCTCTGCTCCCAAATTCTGGCTTCTCTGTGTGTGTTTTCTGTTGTTTTATCTTCTCTGTGGTCCCCAGACTTGCTCTTAGAAATTATTCCCAACTCCCTTGCTTCCTGCTACTCCTTTTTTGGGGTATTTATTTCCTTTAACCCAATGCTCCCGAGGCTCAGTTCAGCTCAGTTTCTAAGAGCCCAGATTGGATGCCATTGGCCTAGCGAATAAGACTAAGGCAATGTTTTATACAACTTTGTGCCCCCTCAGCATTATGCAGTTAGTTTTCTTTAAGTATGTCTGAATCTAATGGGCAAATCCATCTTTTGAATTGTTTGTAAATGCCTTGAGCTTTTTGCATCCAGGATTGTGTTGTCCTAGCAGTGACGATATGTAACTGAGCAAGCGATCTTTTTTTTTTTTTTTTAAGATTTTATTTATTTATTTGGGAGAGAGAGCAAGCGAGAGAGAGAGAGCATGAGCCAGGGAAGGTGCAGAGGGTGAGGGAGAAGCAAACTCCCCGTTGAGCGGGGCTGGATCACAGGACCCTGGGATCATGACCTGAGCTGAAGGCAGATGCTTAACTGACTGAGCCACCCAAGCACCCCTGAGCAAGAGATCTTAATAGAAATAGACAGATTTAACTTTGGTTGAACACTAAGAACCTATAACACATTTGTCTTTCTTTTTTATTTACACTCATTTACTGCAAGGGGTTGTATTGCAAAGTCATATACCATTTGACTTTGTTTTGCTCCTTAACATTCATGACCATCTTATCTTGAGTTTATGCTTAAAAGGTTAATATTGCTATTAGTTACTTAGAGACCTCTTCACTCTTCCCCTTTCCCTATTATATAGATATAATATTTACCCAAAAAGGATATTGCACAGGGGAAAGGAATATTCCATTTGGTTGATTAACTGAATATCTAACACAGACAAATTATTCCCAATTTAATGTGATTTTCTTTCCACTTCTAAGACTAAATTTATGTAGTGGAAGAAATATAATAGGGTTGGAGAAGAGAAGTAAAAATACATATAGTACTTTTAAGAAACTAGTCTTTGTTCAGCTTGAACTAACAGCAAAATAATTCCCATAAACTAGAACACTTCTAGTTAACAGAAGGGGATGCTAGGGCTTAAGTAACTTGCTTAAGATCTTTCAAAAAATATGTGGAAGGTTGGGATCCTGAACTCAGAGCTTATATTCTTGACAACTTGGTCTATAACACAGCCATAACAGATTTGCTTGATGTTTGATTTGTACAACTTTTCAGTCATATTAAATTCTGTGTATTAAAGAATGCAACAATGGACATTTCTAGCGGTTTTTCCTTTAGCACCAAATAACTGAAAGACATCAAGCCAATAAGATGTCTTCTTCTATGACCTTAAGGGCCATTAAACCTGAAGTTGTTCCTCAGAAGGGCAAGGTAAGATTTCTTCCTATAGCATCTTTCATAGGCCTAAGGAATACTTAGCCCGTCCAGAAAAGCCAAGCCCACTCAGACAGTAAGTAGTTCGCTTGGGCTCAGTTTACCGTCCTGAGTGAAGGTGCTTGCCCGAGTCTGTTGAGAACACTGGGAATCACGGGAGTCGTTCACTAGCAGCACTGAGTAATAAAGACATAGGATTTCTCAGTCAGCCTTAGGAAGTAGTTCAGACAACTGTCTGAAGCATCTGTTGCATGGTTTCATAGTTAAGAGTAGAGGACCTGGGGGCGCCTGGGTGGCTCAGTTGGTTGGGCGACTGCCTTCGGCTCAGGTCATGATCCTGGAGTCCCTGGATCGAGTCCCACATCGGGCTCCCTGCTCGGCAGGGAGTCTGCTTCTCCCTCTGACCCTCCCCACTCTCATGTGCTCTCTCTCAACTAAATAAATAAAATCTTTAAAAAAAAAAGTACAGGACCTGGGTAGCCTACTAAGGCTTTAAATCCTATCTCCATGTCTAGCTCTGTGAACTTCAGCAGGGCATTTCTTTTTTTTTTTTTTTTTTGACAGAGAGAGACACAAGCAGGGGGAGGGGAGAGGGAGAAGCAGGCTTCCCGCGGAGCAGGGAGCTGGATGTGGGGCTCGATCCCAGGACCCTGACTGAGTTCATGACCAGAGCCGAAGGCAGATGCTTAACCGACTGAGCCACCCAGGCGCCCTCAGCAGGGCATTTCTAGCTCTTTCTTAGTTGCTTCTTTGGTAAAAGGGGCGTGCAATTGTACTTATCCCACAGGGTTGTTCTGAGAATTACATGGGCGAAAGCATAGAAAGCTCTTCACAGTGTCTGGCGCATAATAAGTTTAGCTCAATAAAAGTTAGCTATTAATAAATGAGAACCAATATTGTAAGGCCTGGGGCTAATCAGTATAAAGATAAGCAACACGATTATGAGCACAAAAGATAAAACTGAGAGAAGAAACTACATAGTTGACCAAATATGTTTTCGCCGAGTTTACAAAAACGGCGGTTTGGTACTTCATCAGTATTTCATAATTTTTACTTGTACTTTTTGGGGCTGTCTTGGTAGGTGTGATGTCAAAATTAATAACCATTATGACCTTTTATATTTATAGTATACTTGTGGTCACAAAGTACTTTCAAGGCATTCTGCTTTGCAACAACTCCTTCCTTGTCTTACTAGTAAAGAAGCTGAGGGTTAGAAAAAAAAGGTAATTTTTTAAAAAGATTTTATTTATTTATTTGACAGAGACACAGAGAGAGAGGGAACACAAGCAGGGAGAGTGGCAGAGGGAGAAGCAGGCTTTCCACTGAGCAGGGAGCCCGATGCGGAGCTCAATTCCCCGGACGCTGGGATCATGACACTAGCCGAAGGCAGATACCTAACGACCGAGTCACCCAGGTGCCCCAAAAGGTAATTTTTTTTTTTTAAAGATTTTATTTATATGACAGAGAGAGACACAGCGAGAGAGGGAACACAAGCAGGGGGAGTGGGAGAGGGAGAAGCAGGCTCCCCGCGGAGCAGGGAGCCCGATGTGGGACTCGATCCCAGGACCCTGGGATCATGACCTGAGCCGAAGGCAGACGCTTAACCATCTGAGCCACCCAGGTGCCCCCAAAAGGTAATATTTTTTAAAAGGCAGAATTGGGACGCAAGCAGGTTTGGTTTTTGTTTTTTTCTTCGTTCTAAATTTCTAAATTTTCTTCCATGGGAGTGTGAAGAACGTAGGTAAAGTGATTTACATACTTAACACAATCAGCAGAAAGTATTCAGTTGGATTTTGATTGCCTCAAAAATCCAACCACTTCTGCTTAAATAATTTGCCGTGTTATATTTAAAAGTTTTGACACAAATGCACAAATCACTTAGAGACAAAGTTTGCTTTATCCTTATAACTGAAGGATAGGGTCTTGGTGTCATTCTTGCTGTTACTCAAATTTAAAAATTATAAGACAAACACAGTGAACATATGCCATTAATCTATTCTTAGCATTCTAAATGAAACTGCTTTCAGAATTGATGTTTTAAAGCAGACTAATAGTTGTTGAACACAAACGACATACAATGCTACTTAGATATGTACCTCATTCTTCAAATTTCATATAAACTGAAAGTTAAACCCACTAGTTCTGTAATAATTGATGCTGAGGCACAAGGATAGAGAATCAATATTCACATTAAAATTTAAAGAATTAGGTCTATTATCTGAAAGTATTCATATGCTTCTATAGCTATATATCTAAATTTGTTTCTATCCTAAGAAATTCGTGGACCCTGAATAGCTGAGATATTCACATGCTTTCTGGAAAAAGTGTGAACCAAATGATCTGCAGTTACTTTCTAGCTCTGTAGCTCTGTGACATTTCAATGGCTTTAGCAGCATCATATTATTGGTGAACTTTATTAAAAAAGAAATCAACTTTTTACATTCAGAGTGGATGAGATCTGAAAACTTTTTCAAAGGTTACTTTGCATGAGCATTACTTTAATGAGTACTTACTTTCTAAATGACTGTGATTTCAATGCCCTTTGCATTTAGAAAATGGGGAATGTTATCGATTATCCCATATATATTCTAAATAGTGACGGTCCCAGAAGGGATCAATAGGTCTTTAATATATGATGTTAAACAAGGACATGAAAGTATTGCATAATGTTTAACTAGATTTAGAAATGATATTATGACGGTAAGTGCTCCTACTTCCCACGTCTTTTAGACAGTGTAATGACACTTGTGCTGTTATTCAGTTATGGAAAAGTCGAGCAAAGAGGAAGCCTCATCCAAACTCTTTACTTTCCATTAATTATTCATTCATTAAATATTTTTTGAGAGCTTTTATGTGCCAGACACTCTTTGAGTCACTACAGATACATCTGTGAACAAAACAGAAAAAGTACCCTCCTCATGGCACTAGCATTCTTGTATGGGGAGATCGATAAAAGACACAGTAAATGAGACAAAATGTGTAGTACTATAAACAGTGATAAGTGCTGTGGAGAAAAATAAACCAGGGAAAATATTGGTAAGGGACTGAAACTGTAAAGAGGATGGTGATGGAAGGCCTTACTAAGGAAGGAACATTCAAGTGAAGACCTGTGAAGGGGAAAGGTATTCTTGCAGACTTTGTCCCTGCAGTAGAAGATGCCTTCTTTCCTTCCTTCCTTCCTTCCTTCCTTCCTTCCTTCCTTCCTTCCTTC